>NC_082713.1:82354749-82654749 GCF_030144855.1 Hypanus sabinus | reverse complement strand
AAACTGTGACGGTCAGGAGGCATCCACAATGGGGAAACTGAACTGTGACAGCCAGGAGAAGTCTACAACGAGGAAACTGAACTGTGACCGTCTGGAGAAGTCTACAATGAGGAAACTGAACTGTGGCAGTCTGGAGAAGTCTACAATGAGGAAACTGATCTGTGACAGTCAGGAGGCATCTACAATGAGGAAACTGAACTGTGACGGTCAGGAACCGTCTACAGTGAGGAAACTGAACTGTGACAATCTGGAGAAGTCTACAGTGAGGAAACTGAACTGTGACAGTCAGGAGAAGTCTACAATGAGGAAACTGAACTGTGACAGTTGGAGAAGTCTACAATGGGCTAACTGAACTGACACTGTCAGGTGGCGTCTGCAATGAGGAAACTCAACTGTGACAGTCAGGAGAAGTCTACAATGAGGAAACTGATCTGTGACAGGAGGCATCTACAATGAGGAAACTGAACTGTGACGGTCAGTAAGCGTCTACAATGAGGAAACTTCACTGTGACAGTCTGGAGAAGTCTACAATGGGGTATCTGAACTGTCACGGTCAGGAGGCGTCTACAATGGGGAAACTGAAATGTGACAGTCTGGAGGAGTCTACAATGGGGTAACTGAACTGTGACAGTCAGGAGAAGTCTACAATGGGGAAAGTAAACTGTGACGGTCAGGAGGCATCCACAATGGGGAAACTGAACTGTGACATTCAGGAGGCCACTACAATGGGGAAACTGAACTGTGACAGTCTGGAGAAGTCTTCAATTGGGAAACTGAACTGTGACAGTCTGGAGAAGTCTACAATGGGGAAACTGAACTGTGACTGTCAAGAGAAGTCTACAATGAGGAAACAGAACTGTAACATTCAGGAGGCTTCTACAGTGGGGAAACTGAACAGTGACATTCAGGAGGCCACTACAATGGGGAAACTGAACTGTGACAGTCAGGAGGCGTCTACAATGGGGAATCTGAACTGTGACAGTCTGTAAAGTCTACAATGGGGAAACTGAACTGTGACAGTCAGGAGAAGTCTACAATGTGGAAGCTGAACTGTCACACTCTGGAGAAGTCTACAATGAGGAAACTGAACTGTGACAGTCTGGAGAAGTCTACAATGGGGAAACTGATCTGTTACGGTCTGGAGAAGTCTACAATGGGGAAACTGAACTGTGACACTCTGGAGGTGTCTACAATGGGGAAACTGAACTGTGACAGTTACTAGAAGTCTACAATGGAGAAACTGAACTGTGACAGTCAGGAGGCATCCACAATGGGGAAACTGAACTGTGACAGTCTGGAGAAGTCTACAATGGGGAAACAGTACTGTGTCAGTCAGGAGGCGTCTACAATGGATAACAGAACTGTGACAGTCTGGAGAAGTCTACTATGGGGAAACTGAACTGTGACAGTCAGGAGAAGTCTACAATGGGGAAACTGAACTGTGACGGTCAGGAGGCGTCTGCAATGGGTAAACTGAACTGTGACAGTCTGGAGAAGACTACAATGGGGAAACAGATTTGTGACGGTCTGGAGAAGTCTACAGTGCGGAAATTGAACTGTGACAGTCATGAGAAGTCTAAAATGGGGAAACTGAACAGTGACGGTCAGGAGGCGTCTACAATGGGGCAACTGAACTGTGACCGTCTGGAGAAGGCTACAATGAGGAAACTGAGCTGTGACAGTCAGGAGAAGTCTACAATGAGGAAACTGATCTGTGACAGGACGCATCTACAATGAGGAAACTGAACTGTGACGGTCAGGAGGCGTCTACAATGAGGAAACTGCACTGTGACAGTCTGGAGAAGTCTACAATGGGGAATCTGAACTGTGACGGTCAGGAGGCGTCTACAATGGGGAAACTGAACTGTGACAGTCAGGAGGCGTCTACAGTGGGGAAACTGAACAGTGACTGTCAGGAGGCATCTACAATGGGGAAACTGAACTGTGACAGTCAGGAGGCGTCTACAATGGGGAAACTGTACTGTGACAGTTAGCAGAAGTCTTCAATGAGGAAACTGCACTGTGACAGTCTGGAGAAGTCTACAATGGGGAAACTGAACTGTGACAGTATGGAGAAGTCTACAATGGGGAAACTGAACTGTGACATTCAAGAGAAGTCTACAATGAGGAAACAGAACTGTAACAGTCAGGAGGCGTCTACAGTGGGGAAACTGAACAGTGACAGTCCGGAGGCATCTACAATGGGGAAACTGAACTGTGACAGTCAGGAGGCGTCTACAATGGGGAAACTGAACTGTGACAGTCAGGAGAAGTCTACAATGGGGAAACTGAACTGTGACAGTCTGGAGAAGTCTACCGTGAGGAAACTGAACTGTGACAGTCAGGAGAAGTCTACAATGTGGAAACTGAACTGTGACAGTCTGGAGAAGTCTACAATGGGCTAACTGAACTGTCACTGTCAGGAGGCGTCTACAATGAGGAAACTCAACTGTGACAGTCAGGAGAAGTCTACAATGAGGAAACTGATCTGTGACAGTCAGGAGGCATCTACAATGAGGAAACTGAACTGTGACGGTCAGGAGGCGTCTAAATTGAGGAAACTGCACTGTGACTGTCTGGAGAAGTCTACAACGAGGAAAGTGTACTGTCACCGTCTGGAGAAGTCTACAATGAGGAAACTGAACTGTGGTAGTCTGGAGAAGTCTACAATGAGGAAACTGATCTGTGACAGTCAGGAGGCATCTACAATGAGGAAACTGAACTGTGACGGTCAGGAACCGTCTACAGTGAGGAAACTGAACTGTGACAATCTGGAGAAGTCTACAGTGAGGAAACTGAACTGTGACAGTCAGGAGAAGTCTACAATGAGGAAACTGAACTGTGACAGTTGGAGAAGTCTACAATGGGCTAACTGAACTGACACTGTCAGGTGGCGTCTGCAATGAGGAAACTCAACTGTGACAGTCAGGAGAAGTCTACAATGAGGAAACTGATCTGTGACAGTCAGGAGGCATCTACAATGAGGAAACTGAACTGTGACGGTCAGGAAGCGTCTACAATGAGGAAACTTCACTGTGACAGTCTGGAGAAGTCTACAATGGGGTATCTGAACTGTCACGGTCAGGAGGCGTCTACAATGGGGAAACTGAAATGTGACAGTCTGGAGGAGTCTACAATGGGGTAACTGAACTGTGACAGTCAGGAGAAGTCTACAATGGGGAAAGTAAACTGTGACGGTCAGGAGGCATCCACAATGGGGAAACTGAACTGTGACAGCCAGGAGAAGTCTACAACGAGGAAACTGAACTGTGACCGTCTGGAGAAGTCTACAATGAGGAAACTGAACTGTGGCAGTCTGGAGAAGTCTACAATGAGGAAACTGATCTGTGACAGTCAGGAGGCATCTACAATGAGGAAACTGAACTGTGACGGTCAGGAACCGTCTACAGTGAGGAAACTGAACTGTGACAATCTGGAGAAGTCTACAGTCAGGAAACTGAACTGTGACAGTCAGGAGAAGTCTACAATGAGGAAACTGAACTGTGACAGTTGGAGAAGTCTACAATGGGCTAACTGAACTGACACTGTCAGGTGGCGTCTGCAATGAGGAAACTCAACTGTGACAGTCAGGAGAAGTCTACAATGAGGAAACTGATCTGTGACAGGAGGCATCTACAATGAGGAAACTGAACTGTGACGGTCAGGAAGCGTCTACAATGAGGAAACTTCACTGTGACAGTCTGGAGAAGTCTACAATGGGGTATCTGAACTGTCACGGTCAGGAGGCGTCTACAATGGGGAAACTGAAATGTGACAGTCTGGAGGAGTCTACAATGGGGTAACTGAACTGTGACAGTCAGGAGAAGTCTACAATGGGGAAAGTAAACTGTGACGGTCAGGAGGCATCCACAATGGGGAAACTGAACTGTGACAGCCAGGAGAAGTCTACAACGAGGAAACTGAACTGTGACCGTCTGGAGAAGTCTACAATGAGGAAACTGAACTGTGGCAGTCTGGAGAAGTCTACAATGAGGAACCCTGATCTGTGACAGTCAGGAGGCATCTACAATTAGGAAACTGAACTGTGACGGTCAGGAAGCGTCTACAATGAGGAAACAGCACTGTGACAGTCTGGAGAAGTCTTCAATTGGGAAACTGAACTGTGACAGTATGGAGAAGTCTACAATGAGGAAACTGAACTGTGACAGTCTGGAGAAGTCTACAATGGGGAAACTGAACTGTGACAGTCTGGAGAAGTCTACAATGGGGAAACTGAACTGTGACAGTCTGGAGAAGTCTACAATGGGGAAAAAGTACTGTGACAGTCAGAAGGCGTCTACAATGGATAACAGAACTGTGACAGTCTGGAGAAGTCTACTATGGGGAAACTGAACTGTGACAGTCAGGAGAAGTCTACAATGGGGAAACTGAACTGTGACGGTCAGGAGGCGTCTGCAATGGGTAAACTGAACTGTGACAGTCTGGAGAAGTCTAAAATGGGGAAACTGAACAGTGACGGTCAGGAGGCGTCTACAATGGGGCAACTGAACTGTGACCGTCTGGAGAAGGCTACAATGAGGAAACTGAGCTGTGACAGTCTGGAGAAGACTACAATGGGGAACCTGAACTGTGACAGTAGCAGGTATCTACAATGGGGAAACTGAACTGTGACAGTCTGGAGAAGTCTACAATGGGCTAACTGAACTGTCACTGTCAGGAGGCGTCTACAATGAAGAAACTCAACTGTGACAGTCAGGAGAAGTCTACAATGAGGAAACTGAACTGTGACGGTCAGGAGGCGTCTACAATGAGGAAACTGCACTGTGACAGTCTGGAGAAGTCTACAATGGGGAATCTGAACTGTGACGGTCAGGAGGCGTCTACAATGGGGAAACTGAACTGTTACAGTATGGAGAAGTCTACATTGGGGAAACTGAACTGTGACAGTCAGGAGAAGTCTATAATGAGGAAACAGAACTGTGACAGTCAGGAGGCGTCTACAGTGGGGAAACTGAACTGTGACAGTCAGGAGGCGTCTACAATGGTGAAACTGAACTGTGACTGTCAGGAGAAGTCTACAATGGGGAAACTGAACTGTGACAGTCTGGAAAGTCTGCAATGGGGAAACTGAACTGTGACAGTCTGGAGAAGTCTACAATGGGGAAACTGAACTGTGACAGTCTGGAGGAGTCTTCAATGGGGAAACTGAACTGTGACACTCTGGAGAAATCTACAATGGGGAAACTGAACTGTGACAGTCTGGAGGAGTCTACAATGGGGAAACTGAACTGTGACAGTCTGGAGAAGTCTACAATGAGGAAACTGATCTGTGACAGTCAGGAGGCATGTACAATTAGGAAACTGCACTGTGACAGTCTGGAGAAGTCTTCAATTGGGAAACTGAACTGTGACAGTATGGAGAAGTCTACAATGGGGAAACTGAACTGTGACTGTCAAGAGAAGTCTACAATGAGGAAACAGAACTGTAACATTCAGGAGGCTTCTACAGTGGGGAAACTGAACAGTGACATTCAGGATGCCACTACAATGGGGAAACTGAACTGTGACAGTCAGGAGGCGTCTACAATGGGGAATCTGAACTGTGACAGTCTGTAAAGTCTACAATGGGGAAACTGAACTGTGACAGTCAGGAGAAGTCTACAATGTGGAAGCTGAACTGTCACACTCTGGAGAAGTCTACAATGAGGAAACTGAACTGTGACAGTCTGGAGAAGTCTACAATGGGGAAACTGATCTGTTACGGTCTGGAGAAGTCTACAATGGGGAAACTGAACTGTGACACTCTGGAGGTGTCTACAATGGGGAAACTGAACTGTGACAGTTACTAGAAGTCTACAATGGAGAAACTGAACTGTGACAGTCAGGAGGCATCCACAATGGGGAAACTGAACTGTGACAGTCTGGAGAAGTCTACAATGGGGAAACAGTACTGTGTCAGTCAGGAGGCGTCTACAATGGATAACAGAACTGTGACAGTCTGGAGAAGTCTACTATGGGGAAACTGAACTGTGACAGTCAGGAGAAGTCTACAATGGGGAAACTGAACTGTGACGGTCAGGAGGCGTCTGCAATGGGTAAACTGAACTGTGACAGTCTGGAGAAGACTACAATGGGGAAACAGATTTGTGACGGTCTGGAGAAGTCTACAGTGCGGAAATTGAACTGTGACAGTCAGGAGAAGTCTAAAATGGGGAAACTGAACAGTGACGGTCAGGAGGCGTCTACAATGGGGCAACTGAACTGTGACCGTCTGGAGAAGGCTACAATGAGGAAACTGAGCTGTGACAGTCTGGAGAAGACTACAATGGGGAAACTGAACTGTGACAGTCAGCAGGTATCTACAATGGGGAAACTGAACTGTGACAGTCTGGAGAAGTCTACAATGGGCTAACTGAACTGTCACTGTCAGGAGGCGTCTACAATGAGGAAACTCAACTGTGACAGTCAGGAGAAGTCTACAATGAGGAAACTGATCTGTGACAGTCAGGAGGCATCTACAATGAGGAAACTGAACTGTGACGGTCAGGAGGCGTCTACATTGAGGAAACTGCACTGTGACTGTCTGGAGAAGTCTACAACGAGGAAAGTGTACTGTCACCGTCTGGAGAAGTCTACAATGAGGAAACTGAACTGTGGTAGTCTGGAGAAGTCTACAATGAGGAAACTGATCTGTGACAGTCAGGAGGCATCTACAATGAGGAAACTGAACTGTGACGGTCAGGAACCGTCTACAGTGAGGAAACTGAACTGTGACAATCTGGAGAAGTCTACAGTGAGGAAACTGAACTGTGACAGTCAGGAGAAGTCTACAATGAGGAAACTGAACTGTGACAGTTGGAGAAGTCTACAATGGGCTAACTGAACTGACACTGTCAGGTGGCGTCTGCAATGAGGAAACTCAACTGTGACAGTCAGGAGAAGTCTACAATGAGGAAACTGATCTGTGACAGGAGGCATCTACAATGAGGAAACTGAACTGTGACGGTCAGGAAGCGTCTACAATGAGGAAACTTCACTGTGACAGTCTGGAGAAGTCTACAATGGGGTATCTGAACTGTCACGGTCAGGAGGCGTCTACAATGGGGAAACTGAAATGTGACAGTCTGGAGGAGTCTACAATGGGGTAACTGAACTGTGACAGTCAGGAGAAGTCTACAATGGGGAAAGTAAACTGTGACGGTCAGGAGGCATCCACAATGGGGAAACTGAACTGTGACAGCCAGGAGAAGTCTACAACGAGGAAACTGAACTGTGACCGTCTGGAGAAGTCTACAATGAGGAAACTGAACTGTGGCAGTCTGGAGAAGTCTACAATGAGGAACCCTGATCTGTGACAGTCAGGAGGCATGTACAATTAGGAAACTGCACTGTGACAGTCTGGAGAAGTCTTCAATTGGGAAACTGAACTGTGACAGTATGGAGAAGTCTACAATGGGGAAACTGAACTGTGACTGTCAAGAGAAGTCTACAATGAGGAAACAGAACTGTAACATTCAGGAGGCTTCTACAGTGGGGAAACTGAACAGTGACATTCAGGATGCCACTACAATGGGGAAACTGAACTGTGACAGTCAGGAGGCGTCTACAATGGGGAATCTGAACTGTGACAGTCTGTAAAGTCTACAATGGGGAAACTGAACTGTGACAGTCAGGAGAAGTCTACAATGTGGAAGCTGAACTGTCACACTCTGGAGAAGTCTACAATGAGGAAACTGAACTGTGACAGTCTGGAGAAGTCTACAATGGGGAAACTGATCTGTTACGGTCTGGAGAAGTCTACAATGGGGAAACTGAACTGTGACACTCTGGAGGTGTCTACAATGGGGAAACTGAACTGTGACAGTTACTAGAAGTCTACAATGGAGAAACTGAACTGTGACAGTCAGGAGGCATCCACAATGGGGAAACTGAACTGTGACAGTCTGGAGAAGTCTACAATGGGGAAACAGTACTGTGTCAGTCAGGAGGCGTCTACAATGGATAACAGAACTGTGACAGTCTGGAGAAGTCTACTATGGGGAAACTGAACTGTGACAGTCAGGAGAAGTCTACAATGGGGAAACTGAACTGTGACGGTCAGGAGGCGTCTGCAATGGGTAAACTGAACTGTGACAGTCTGGAGAAGACTACAATGGGGAAACAGATTTGTGACGGTCTGGAGAAGTCTACAGTGCGGAAATTGAACTGTGACAGTCAGGAGAAGTCTAAAATGGGGAAACTGAACAGTGACGGTCAGGAGGCGTCTACAATGGGGCAACTGAACTGTGACCGTCTGGAGAAGGCTACAATGAGGAAACTGAGCTGTGACAGTCTGGAGAAGACTACAATGGGGAAACTGAACTGTGACAGTCAGCAGGTATCTACAATGGGGAAACTGAACTGTGACAGTCTGGAGAAGTCTACAATGGGCTAACTGAACTGTCACTGTCAGGAGGCGTCTACAATGAGGAAACTCAACTGTGACAGTCAGGAGAAGTCTACAATGAGGAACCTGATCTGTGACAGTCAGGAGGCATCTACAATGAGGAAACTGAACTGTGACGGTCAGGAGGCGTCTACATTGAGGAAACTGCACTGTGACTGTCTGGAGAAGTCTACAACGAGGAAAGTGTACTGTCACCGTCTGGAGAAGTCTACAATGAGGAAACTGAACTGTGGTAGTCTGGAGAAGTCTACAATGAGGAAACTGATCTGTGACAGTCAGGAGGCATCTACAATGAGGAAACTGAACTGTGACGGTCAGGAACCGTCTACAGTGAGGAAACTGAACTGTGACAATCTGGAGAAGTCTACAGTGAGGAAACTGAACTGTGACAGTCAGGAGAAGTCTACAATGAGGAAACTGAACTGTGACAGTTGGAGAAGTCTACAATGGGCTAACTGAACTGACACTGTCAGGTGGCGTCTGCAATGAGGAAACTCAACTGTGACAGTCAGGAGAAGTCTACAATGAGGAAACTGATCTGTGACAGTCAGGAGGCATCTACAATGGGGAAACTGAACTGTGACGGTCAGGAAGCGTCTACAATGAGGAAACTTCACTGTGACAGTCTGGAGAAGTCTACAATGGGGTATCTGAACTGTCACGGTCAGGAGGCGTCTACAATGGGGAAACTGAAATGTGACAGTCTGGAGGAGTCTACAATGGGGTAACTGAACTGTGACAGTCAGGAGAAGTCTACAATGGGGAAAGTAAACTGTGACGGTCAGGAGGCATCCACAATGGGGAAACTGAACTGTGACAGCCAGGAGAAGTCTACAACGAGGAAACTGAACTGTGACCGTCTGGAGAAGTCTACAATGAGGAAACTGAACTGTGGCAGTCTGGAGAAGTCTACAATGAGGAACCCTGATCTGTGACAGTCAGGAGGCATCTACAATTAGGAAACTGAACTGTGACGGTCAGGAAGCGTCTACAATGAGGAAATTGCACTGTGACAGTCTGGAGAAGTCTTCAATTGGGAAACTGAACTGTGACAGTATGGAGAAGTCTACAATGAGGAAACTGAACTGTGACAGTCTGGAGAAGTCTACAATGGGGAAACTGAACTGTGACAGTCTGGAGAAGTCTACAATGGGGAAACTGAACTGTGACAGTCTGGAGAAGTCTACAATGGGGAAACAGTACTGTGACAGTCAGGAGGCGTCTACAATGGATAACAGAACTGTGACAGTCTGGAGAAGTCTACTATGGGGAAACTGAACTGTGACAGTCAGGAGAAGTCTACAATGGGGAAACTGAACTGTGACGTTCAGGAGGCGTCTGTAATGGGTAAACTGAACTGTGACAGTCTGGAGAAGTCTAAAATGGGGAAACTGAACAGTGACGGTCAGGAGGCGTCTACAATGGGGCAACTGAACTGTGACCGTCTGGAGAAGGCTACAATGAGGAAACTGAGCTGTGACAGTCTGGAGAAGTCTACAATGGGGAAACTGAACTGTGACAGTAGCAGGTATCTACAATGGGGAAACTGAACTGTGACAGTCTGGAGAAGTCTACAATGGGCTAACTGAACTGTCACTGTCAGGAGGCGTCTAAAATGAAGAAACTCAACTGTGACAGTCAGGAGAAGTCTACAATGAGGAAACTGAACTGTGACGGTCAGGAGGCGTCTACAATGAGGAAACTGCACTGTGACAGTCTGGAGAAGTCTACAATGGGGAATCTGAACTGTGACGGTCAGGAGGCGTCTACAATGGGGAAACTGAACTGTTACAGTATGGAGAAGTCTACATTGGGGAAACTGAACTGTGACAGTCAGGAGAAGTCTATAATGAGGAAACAGAACTGTGACAGTCAGGAGGCGTCTACAGTGGGGAAACTGAACTGTGACAGTCAGGAGGCGTCTACAATGGTGAAACTGAACTGTGACTGTCAGGAGAAGTCTACAATGGGGAAACTGAACTGTGACAGTCTGGAAAGTCTGCAATGGGGAAACTGAACTGTGACAGTCTGGAGAAGTCTACAATGGGGAAACTGAACTGTGACAGTCTGGAGGAGTCTTCAATGGGGAAACTGAACTGTGACACTCTGGAGAAATCTACAATGGGGAAACTGAACTGTGACAGTCTGGAGGAGTCTACAATGGGGAAACTGAACTGTGACAGTCTGGAGAAGTCTACAATGAGGAAACTGATCTGTGACAGTCAGGAGGCATGTACAATTAGGAAACTGAACTGTGACGGTCAGGAAGCGTCTACAATGAGGAAACTGCACTGTGACAGTCTGGAGAAGTCTTCAATTGGGAAACTGAACTGTGACAGTATGGAGAAGTCTACAATGGGGAAACTGAACTGTGACTGTCAAGAGAAGTCTACAATGAGGAAACAGAACTGTAACATTCAGGAGGCTTCTACAGTGGGGAAACTGAACAGTGACATTCAGGAGGCCACTACAATGGGGAAACTGAACTGTGACAGTCAGGAGGCGTCTACAATGGGGAATCTGAACTGTGACTGTCTGTAAAGTCTACAATGGGGAAACTGAACTGTGACAGTCAGGAGAAGTCTACAATGTGGAAGCTGAACTGTCACACTCTGGAGAAGTCTACAATGAGGAAACTGAACTGTGACAGTCTGGAGAAGTCTACAATGGGGAAACTGATCTGTTACGGTCTGGAGAAGTCTACAATGGGGAAACTGAACTGTGACACTCTGGAGGTGTCTACAATGGGGAAACTGAACTGTGACAGTTACTAGAAGTCTACAATGGAGAAACTGAACTGTGACAGTCAGGAGGCATCCACAATGGGGAAACTGAACTGTGACAGTCTGGAGAAGTCTACAATGGGGAAACAGTACTGTGTCAGTCAGGAGGCGTCTACAATGGATAACAGAACTGTGACAGTCTGGAGAAGTCTACTATGGGGAAACTGAACTGTGACAGTCAGGAGAAGTCTACAATGGGGAAACTGAACTGTGACGGTCAGGAGGCGTCTGCAATGGGTAAACTGAACTGTGACAGTCTGGAGAAGACTACAATGGGGAAACAGATTGGTGACGGTCTGGAGAAGTCTACAGTGCGGAAATTGAACTGTGACAGTCAGGAGAAGTCTAAAATGGGGAAACTGAACAGTGACGGTCAGGAGGCGTCTACAATGGGGCAACTGAACTGTGACCGTCTGGAGAAGGCTACAATGAGGAAACTGAGCTGTGACAGTCTGGAGAAGACTACAATGGGGAAACTGAACTGTGACAGTCAGCAGGTATCTACAATGGGGAAACTGAACTGTGACAGTCTGGAGAAGTCTACAATGGGCTAACTGAACTGTCACTGTCAGGAGGCGTCTACAATGAGGAAACTCAACTGTGGTAGTCTGGAGAAGTCTACAATGAGGAAACTGATCTGTGACAGTCAGGAGGCATCTAAAATGAGGAAACTGAACTGTGACGGTCAGGAACCGTCTACAGTGAGGAAACTGAACTGTGACAATCTGGAGAAGTCTACAGTGAGGAAACTGAACTGTGACAGTCAGGAGAAGTCTACAATGAGGAAACTGAACTGTGACAGTTGGAGAAGTCTACAATGGGCTAACTGAACTGACACTGTCAGGTGGCGTCTGCAATGAGGAAACTCAACTGTGACAGTCAGGAGAAGTCTACAATGAGGAAACTGATCGGTGACAGGAGGCATCTACAATGAGGAAACTGAACTGTGACGGTCAGGAAGCGTCTACAATGAGGAAACTTCACTGTGACAGTCTGGAGAAGTCTACAATGGGGTATCTGAACAGTCACGGTCAGGAGGCGTCTACAATGGGGAAACTGAAATGTGACAGTCTGGAGGAGTCTACAATGGGGTAACTGAACTGTGACAGTCAGGAGAAGTCTACAATGGGGAAAGTAAACTGTGACGGTCAGGAGGCATCCACAATGGGGAAACTGAACTGTGACAGCCAGGAGAAGTCTACAACGAGGAAACTGAACTGTGACCGTCTGGAGAAGTCTACAATGAGGAAACTGAACTGTGGCAGTCTGGAGAAGTCTACAATGAGGAAACTGATCTGTGACAGTCAGGAGGCATCTACAATGAGGAAACTGAACTGTGACGGTCAGGAACCGTCTACAGTGAGGAAACTGAACTGTGACAATCTGGAGAAGTCTACAGTGAGGAAACTGAACTGTGACAGTCAGGAGAAGTCTACAATGAGGAAACTGAACTGTGACAGTAGGAGAAGTCTACAATGGGCTAACTGAACTGACACTGTCAGGTGGCGTCTGCAATGAGGAAACTCAACTGTGACAGTCAGGAGAAGTCTACAATGAGGAAACTGATCTGTGACAGGAGGCATCTACAATGAGGAAACTGAACTGTGACGGTCAGGAAGCGTCTACAATGAGGAAACTTCACTGTGACAGTCTGGAGAAGTCTACAATGGGGTATCTGAACTGTCACGGTCAGGAGGCGTCTACAATGGGGAAACTGAAATGTGACAGTCTGGAGGAGTCTACAATGGGGTAACTGAACTGTGACAGTCAGGAGAAGTCTACAATGGGGAAAGTAAACTGTGACGGTCAGGAGGCATCCACAATGGGGAAACTGAACTGTGACAGCCAGGAGAAGTCTACAACGAGGAAACTGAACTGTGACCGTCTGGAGAAGTCTACAATGAGGAAACTGAACTGTGGCAGTCTGGAGAAGTCTACAATGAGGAACCCTGATCTGTGACAGTCAGGAGGCATCTACAATTAGGAAACTGAACTGTGACGGTCAGGAAGCGTCTACAATGGGGAAACTGCACTGTGACAGTCTGGAGAAGTCTTCAATTGGGAAACTGAACTGTGACAGTATGGAGAAGTCTACAATGAGGAAACTGAACTGTGACAGTCTGGAGAAGTCTACAATGGGAAACTGAACTGTGACAGTCTGGAGAAGTCTACAATGGGGAAACTGAACTGTGACAGTCTGGAGAAGTCTACAATGGGGAATCAGAACTGTGACAGTCAGGAGGCGTCTACAATGGATAACAGAACTGTGACAGTCTGGAGAAGTCTACAATGAAGAAACTCAACTGTGACAGTCAGGAGAAGTCTACAATGAGGAAACTGAACTGTGACGGTCAGGAGGCGTCTACAATGAGGAAACTGCACTGTGACAGTCTGGACAAGTCTACAATGGGGAATCTGAACTGTGACGGTCAGGAGGCGTCTACAATGGGGAAACTGAACTGTTACAGTATGGAGAAGTCTACATTGGGGAAACTGAACTGTGACAGTCAGGAGAAGTCTATAATGAGGAAACAGAACTGTGACAGTCAGGAGGCGTCTACAGTGGGGAAACTGAACTGTGACAGTCAGGAGGCGTCTACAATGGTGAAACTGAACTGTGACTGTCAGGAGAAGTCTACAATGGGGAAACTGAACTGTGACAGTCTGGAAAGTCTGCAATGGGGAAACTGAACTGTGACAGTCTGGAGAAGTCTACAATGGGGAAACTGAACTGTGACAGTCTGGAGGGGTCTTCAATGGGGAAACTGAACTGTGACACTCTGGAGAAATCTACAATGGGGAAACTGAACTGTGACAGTCTGGAGGAGTCTACAATGGGGAAACTGAACTGTGACAGTCTGGAGAAGTCTACAATGAGGAAACTGATCTGTGACAGTCAGGAGGCATGTACAATTAGGAAACTGAACTGTGACGGTCAGGAAGCGTCTACAATGAGGAAACTGCACTGTGACAGTCTGGAGAAGTCTTCAATTGGGAAACTGAACTGTGACAGTATGGAGAAGTCTACAATGGGGAAACTGAACTGTGACTGTCAAGAGAAGACTACAATGGGGAAACTAAACTGTGACAGTAGCAGGTATCTACAATGGCGAAACTGAACTGTGACAGTCTGTAGAAGTCTACAATGGGTAACTGAACTGTCACTGTCAGGAGGCGTCTACAATGAAGAAACTCAACTGTGACAGTCAGGAGAAGTCTACAATGAGGAAACTGAACTGTGACGGTCAGGAGGCATCTACAATGAGTAAACTGCACTGTGACAGTCTGGAGAAGTCTACAATGGGGAATCTGAACTGTGACGGTCAGGAGGCGTCTACAATGGGGAAACTGAACTGTTACAGTATGGAGAAGTCTACATTGGGGAAACTGAACTGTGACAGTCAGGAGAAGTCTATAATGAGGAAACAGAACTGTGACAGTCAGGAGGCGTCTACAGTGGGGAAACTGAACTGTGACAGTCAGGAGGCGTCTACAATGGTGAAACTGAACTGTGACTGTCAGGAGAAGTCTACAATGGGGAAACTGAACTGTGACAGTCTGGAAAGTCTGCAATGGGGAAACTGAACTGTGACAGTATGGAGAAGTCTACAATGGGGAAACTGAACTGTGACAGTCTGGAGGAGTCTTCAATGGGGAAACTGAACTGTGACACTCTGGAGAAATCTACAATGGGGAAACTGAACTGTGACAGTCTGGAGGAGTCTACAATGGGGAAACTGAACTGTGAAAGTCTGGAGAAGTCTACAATGAGGAAACTGATCTGTGACAGTCAGGAGGCATGTACAATTAGGAAACTGAACTGTGACGGTCAGGAAGCGTCTACAATGAGGAAACTGCACTGTGACAGTCTGGAGAAGTCTTCAATTGGGAAACTGAACTGTGACAGTATGGAGAAGTCTACAATGGGGAAACTGAACTGTGACTGTCAAGAGAAGTCTACAATGAGGAAACAGAACTGTAACATTCAGGAGGCTTCTACAGTGGGGAAACTGAACAGTGACATTCAGGAGGCCACTACAATGGGGAAACTGAACTGTGACAGTCAGGAGGCGTCTACAATGGGGAAACTGCACTGTGACAGTCTGGAGAAGTCTACAATGGGGAATCTGAACTGTGACGGTCAGGAGGCGTCTACAATGGGGAAACTGAACTGTTACAGTATGGAGAAGTCTACATTGGGGAAACTGAACTGTGACAGTCAGGAGAAGTCTATAATGAGGAAACAGAACTGTGACAGTCAGGAGGCGTCTACAGTGGGGAAACTGAACTGTGACAGTCAGGAGGCGTCTACAATGGTGAAACTGAACTGTGACTGTCAGGAGAAGTCTACAATGGGGAAACTGAACTGTGACAGTCTGGAAAGTCTGCAATGGGGAAACTGAACTGTGACAGTCTGGAGAAGTCTACAATGGGGAAACTGAACTGTGACAGTCTGGAGGAGTCTTCAATGGGGAAACTGAACTGTGACACTCTGGAGAAATCTACAATGGGGAAACTGAACTGTGACAGTCTGGAGGAGTCTACAATGGGGAAACTGAACTGTGACAGTCTGGAGAAGTCTACAATGAGGAAACTGATCTGTGACAGTCAGGAGGCATGTACAATTAGGAAACTGAACTGTGACGGTCAGGAAGCGTCTACAATGAGGAAACTGCACTGTGACAGTCTGGAGAAGTCTTCAATTGGGAAACTGAACTGTGACAGTATGGAGAAGTCTACAATGGGGAAACTGAACTGTGACTGTCAAGAGAAGACTACAATGGGGAAACTGAACTGTGACAGTAGCAGGTATCTACAATGGGGAAACTGAACTGTGACAGTCTGGAGAAGTCTACAATGGGTAACTGAACTGTCACTGTCAGGAGGCGTCTACAATGAAGAAACTCAACTGTGACAGTCAGGAGAAGTCTACAATGAGGAAACTGAACTGTGACGGTCAGGAGGCATCTACAATGAGGAAACTGCACTGTGACAGTCTGGAGAAGTCTACAATGGGGAATCTGAACTGTGACGGTCCGGAGGCGTCTACAATGGGGAAACTGAACTGTTACAGTATGGAGAAGTCTACATTGGGGAAACTGAACTGTGACAGTCAGGAGAAGTCTATAATGAGGAAACAGAACTGTGACAGTCAGGAGGCGTCTACAGTGGGGAAACTGAACTGTGACAGTCAGGAGGCGTCTACAATGGTGAAACTGAACTGTGACTGTCAGGAGAAGTCTACAATGGGGAAACTGAACTGTGACAGTCTGGAAAGTCTGCAATGGGGAAACTGAACTGTGACAGTCTGGAGAAGTCTACAATGGGGAAACTGAACTGTGACAGTCTGGAGGAGTCTTCAATGGGGAAACTGAACTGTGACACTCTGGAGAAATCTACAATGGGGAAACTGAACTGTGACAGTCTGGAGGAGTCTACAATGGGGAAACTGAACTGTGAAAGTCTGGAGAAGTCTACAATGAGGAAACTGATCTGTGACAGTCAGGAGGCATGTACAATTAGGAAACTGAACTGTGACGGTCAGGAAGCGTCTACAATGAGGAAACTGCACTGTGACAGTCTGGAGAAGTCTTCAATTGGGAAACTGAACTGTGACAGTATGGAGAAGTCTACAATGGGGAAACTGAACTGTGACTGTCAAGAGAAGTCTACAATGAGGAAACAGAACTGTAACATTCAGGAGGCTTCTACAGTGGGGAAACTGAACAGTGACATTCAGGAGGCCACTACAATGGGGAAACTGAACGGTGACAGTCAGGAGGCGTCTACAATGGGGAATCTGAACTGTGACAGTCTGTAAAGTCTACAATGGGGAAACTGAACTGTGACAGTCAGGAGAAGTCTACAATGTGGAAGCTGAACTGTCACACTCTGGAGAAGTCTACAATGAGGAAACTGAACTGTGACAGTCTGGAGAAGTCTACAATGGGGAAACTGATCTGTTACGGTCTGGAGAAGTCTACAATGGGGAAACTGAACTGTGACACTCTGGAGGTGTCTACAATGGGGAAACTGAACTGTGACAGTTACTAGAAGTCTACAATGGAGAAACTGAACTGTGACAGTCAGGAGGCATCCACAATGGGGAAACTGAACTGTGACAGTCTGGAGAAGTCTACAATGGGGAAACAGTACTGTGTCAGTCAGGAGGCGTCTACAATGGATAACAGAACTGTGACAGTCTGGAGAAGTCTACTATGGGGAAACTGAACTGTGACAGTCAGGAGAAGTCTACAATGGGGAAACTGAACTGTGACGGTCAGGAGGCGTCTGCAATGGGTAAACTGAACTGTGACTGTCAAGAGAAGACTACAATGGGGAAACTGAACTGTGACAGTAGCAGGTATCTACAATGGGGAAACTGAACTGTGACAGTCTGGAGAAGTCTACAATGGGTAACTGAACTGTCACTGTCAGGAGGCGTCTACAATGAAGAAACTCAACTGTGACAGTCAGGAGAAGTCTACAATGAGGAAACTGAACTGTGACGGTCAGGAGGCATCTACAATGAGGAAACTGCACTGTGACAGTCTGGAGAAGTCTACAATGGGGAATCTGAACTGTGACGGTCAGGAGGCGTCTACAATGGGGAAACTGAACTGTTACAGTATGGAGAAGTCTACATTGGGGAAACTGAACTGTGACAGTCAGGAGAAGTCTATAATGAGGAAACAGAACTGTGACAGTCAGGAGGCGTCTACAGTGGGGAAACTGAACTGTGACAGTCAGGAGGCGTCTACAATGGTGAAACTGAACTGTGACTGTCAGGAGAAGTCTACAATGGGGAAACTGAACTGTGACAGTCTGGAAAGTCTGCAATGGGGAAACTGAACTGTGACAGTCTGGAGAAGTCTACAATGGGGAAACTGAACTGTGACAGTCTGGAGGAGTCTTCAATGGGGAAACTGAACTGTGACACTCTGGAGAAATCTACAATGGGGAAACTGAACTGTGACAGTCTGGAGGAGTCTACAATGGGGAAACTGAACTGTGAAAGTCTGGAGAAGTCTACAATGAGGAAACTGATCTGTGACAGTCAGGAGGCATGTACAATTAGGAAACTGAACTGTGACGGTCAGGAAGCGTCTACAATGAGGAAACTGCACTGTGACAGTCTGGAGAAGTCTTCAATTGGGAAACTGAACTGTGACAGTATGGAGAAGTCTACAATGGGGAAACTGAACTGTGACTGTCAAGAGAAGTCTACAATGAGGAAACAGAACTGTAACATTCAGGAGGCTTCTACAGTGGGGAAACTGAACAGTGACATTCAGGAGGCCACTACAATGGGGAAACTGAACTGTGACAGTCAGGAGGCGTCTACAATGGGGAATCTGAACTGTGACAGTCTGTAAAGTCTACAATGGGGAAACTGAACTGTGACAGTCAGGAGAAGTCTACAATGTGGAAGCTGAACTGTCACACTCTGGAGAAGTCTACAATGAGGAAACTGAACTGTGACAGTCTGGAGAAGTCTACAATGGGGAAACTGATCTGTTACGGTCTGGAGAAGTCTACAATGGGGAAACTGAACTGTGACACTCTGGAGGTGTCTACAATGGGGAAACTGAACTGTGACAGTTACTAGAAGTCTACAATGGAGAAACTGAACTGTGACAGTCAGGAGGCATCCACAATGGGGAAACTGAACTGTGACAGTCTGGAGAAGTCTACAATGGGGAAACAGTACTGTGTCAGTCAGGAGGCGTCTACAATGGATAACAGAACTGTGACAGTCTGGAGAAGTCTACTATGGGGAAACTGAACTGTGACAGTCAGGAGAAGTCTACAATGGGGAAACTGAACTGTGACGGTCAGGAGGCGTCTGCAATGGGTAAACTGAACTGTGACAGTCTGGAGAAGACTACAATGGGGAAACAGATTTGTGACGGTCTGGAGAAGTCTACAGTGCGGAAATTGAACTGTGACAGTCAGGAGAAGTCTAAAATGGGGAAACTGAACAGTGACGGTCAGGAGGCGTCTACAATGGGGCAACTGAACTGTGACCGTCTGGAGAAGGCTACAATGAGGAAACTGAGCTGTGACAGTCTGGAGAAGACTACAATGGGGAAACTGAACTGTGACAGTCAGCAGGTATCTACAATGGGGAAACTGAACTGTGACAGTCTGGAGAAGTCTACAATGGGCTAACTGAACTGTCACTGTCAGGAGGCGTCTACAATGAGGAAACTCAACTGTGGTAGTCTGGAGAAGTCTACAATGAGGAAACTGATCTGTGACAGTCAGGAGGCATCTAAAATGAGGAAACTGAACTGTGACGGTCAGGAACCGTCTACAGTGAGGAAACTGAACTGTGACAATCTGGAGAAGTCTACAGTGAGGAAACTGAACTGTGACAGTCAGGAGAAGTCTACAATCAGGAAACTGAACTGTGACAGTTGGAGAAGTCTACAATGGGCTAACTGAACTGACACTGTCAGGTGGCGTCTGCAATGAGGAAACTCAACTGTGACAGTCAGGAGAAGTCTACAATGAGGAAACTGATCGGTGACAGGAGGCATCTACAATGAGGAAACTGAACTGTGACGGTCAGGAAGCGTCTACAATGAGGAAACTTCACTGTGACAGTCTGGAGAAGTCTACAATGGGGTATCTGAACTGTCACGGTCAGGAGGCGTCTACAATGGGGAAACTGAAATGTGACAGTCTGGAGGAGTCTACAATGGGGTAACTGAACTGTGACAGTCAGGAGAAGTCTACAATGGGGAAAGTAAACTGTGACGGTCAGGAGGCATCCACAATGGGGAAACTGAACTGTGACAGCCAGGAGAAGTCTACTACGAGGAAACTGAACTGTGACCGTCTGGAGAAGTCTACAATGAGGAAACTGAACTGTGGCAGTCTGGAGAAGTCTACAATGAGGAACCCTGATCTGTGACAGTCAGGAGGCATCTACAATTAGGAAACTGAACTGTGACGGTCAGGAAGCGTCTAAAATGAGGAAACTGCACTGTGACAGTCTGGAGAAGTCTTCAATTGGGAAACTGAACTGTGACAGTATGGAGAAGTCTACAATGAGGAAACTGAACTGTGACAGTCTGGAGAAGTCTACAATGGGGAAACTGAACTGTGACAGTCTGGAGAAGTCTACAATGGGGAAACTGAACTGTGACAGTCTGGAGAAGTCTACAATGGGGAAACAGTACTGTGACAGTCAGGAGGCGTCTACAATGGATAACAGAACTGTGACAGTCTGGAGAAGTCTACTATGGGGAAACTGAACTGTGACAGTCAGGAGAAGTCTACAATGGGGAAACTGAACTGTGACGGTCAGGAGGCGTCTGCAATGGGTAAACTGAACTGTGACAGTCTGGAGAAGTCTAAAATGGGGAAACTGAACAGTGACGGTCAGGAGGCGTCTACAATGGGGCAACTGAACTGTGACCGTCTGGAGAAGGCTACAATGAGGAAACTGAGCTGTGACAGTCTGGAGAAGTCTACAATGGGGAAACTGAACTGTGACAGTAGCAGGTATCTACAATGGGGAAACTGAACTGTGACAGTCTGGAGAAGTCTACAATGGGCTAACTGAACTGTCACTGTCAGGAGACGTCTACAATGAAGAAACTCAACTGTGACAGTCAGGAGAAGTCTACAATGAGGAAACTGAACTGTGACGGTCAGGAGGCGTCTACAATGAGGAAACTGCACTGTGACAGTCTGGAGAAGTCTACAATGGGGAATCTGAACTGTGACGGTCAGGAGGCGTCTACAATGGGGAAACTGAACTGTTACAGTATGGAGAAGTCTACATTGGGGAAACTGAACTGTGACAGTCAGGAGAAGTCTATAATGAGGAAACAGAACTGTGACAGTCAGGAGGCGTCTACAATGGTGAAACTGAACTGTGACTGTCAGGAGAAGTCTACAATGGGGAAACTGAACTGTGACAGTCTGGAAAGTCTGCAATGGGGAAACTGAACTGTGACAGTCTGGAGAAGTCTACAATGGGGAAACTGAACTGTGACAGTCTGGAGGAGTCTTCAATGGGGAAACTGAACTGTGACACTCTGGAGAAATCTACAATGGGGAAACTGAACTGTGACAGTCTGGAGGAGTCTACAATGGGGAAACTGAACTGTGACAGTCTGGAGAAGTCTACAATGGGGAAACTGAACTGTGACTGTCAAGAGAAGTCTACAATGAGGAAACAGAACTGTAACATTCAGGAGGCTTCTACAGTGGGGAAACTGAACAGTGACATTCAGGAGGCCACTACAATGGGGAAACTGAACTGTGACAGTCAGGAGGCGTCTACAATGGGGAATCTGAACTGTGACAGTCTGTAAAGTCTACAATGGGGAAACTGAACTGTGACAGTCAGGAGAAGTCTACAATGTGGAAGCTGAACTGTCACACTCTGGAGAAGTCTACAATGAGGAAACTGAACTGTGACAGTCTGGAGAAGTCTACAATGGGGAAACTGATCTGTTACGGTCTGGAGAAGTCTACAATGGGGAAACTGAACTGTGACACTCTGGAGGTGTCTACAATGGGGAAACTGAACTGTGACAGTTACTAGAAGTCTACAATGGAGAAACTGAACTGTGACAGTCAGGAGGCATCCACAATGGGGAAACTGAACTGTGACAGTCTGGAGAAGTCTACAATGGGGAAACAGTACTGTGTCAGTCAGGAGGCGTCTACAATGGATAACAGAACTGTGACAGTCTGGAGAAGTCTACTATGGGGAAACTGAACTGTGACAGTCAGGAGAAGTCTACAATGGGGAAACTGAACTGTGACGGTCAGGAGGCGTCTGCAATGGGTAAACTGAACTGTGACAGTCTGGAGAAGACTACAATGGGGAAACAGATTTGTGACGGTCTGGAGAAGTCTACAGTGCGGAAATTGAACTGTGACAGTCAGGAGAAGTCTACAATGGGGTATCTGAACTGTCACGGTCAGGAGGCGTCTACAATGGGGAAACTGAAATGTGACAGTCTGGAGGAGTCTACAATGGGGTAACTGAACTGTGACAGTCAGGAGAAGTCTACAATGGGGAAAGTAAACTGTGACGGTCAGGAGGCATCCACAATGGGGAAACTGAACTGTGACAGCCAGGAGAAGTCTACAACGAGGAAACTGAACTGTGACCGTCTGGAGAAGTCTACAATGAGGAAACTGAACTGTGGCAGTCTGGAGAAGTCTACAATGAGGAACCCTGATCTGTGACAGTCAGGAGGCATCTACAATTAGGAAACTGAACTGTGACGGTCAGGAAGCGTCTACAATGAGGAAACTGCACTGTGACAGTCTGGAGAAGTCTTCAATTGGGAAACTGAACTGTGACAGTATGGAGAAGTCTACAATGAGGAAACTGAACTGTGACAGTCTGGAGAAGTCTACAATGGGGAAACAGTACTGTGACAGTCAGGAGGCGTCTGCAATGGGTAAACTGAACTGTGACAGTCTGGAGAAGTCTACAATGGGGAATCTGAACTGTGACGGTCAGGAGGCGTCTACAATGGGGAAACTGAACTGTTACAGTATGGAGAAGTCTACATTGGGGAAACTGAACTGTGACAGTCAGGAGAAGTCTATAATGAGGAAACAGAACTGTGACAGTCAGGAGGCGTCTACAGTGGGGAAACTGAACTGTGACAGTCAGGAGGCGTCTACAATGGTGAAACTGAACTGTGACTGTCAGGAGAAGTCTACAATGGGGAAACTGAACTGTGACAGTCTGGAAAGTCTGCAATGGGGAAACTGAACTGTGACAGTCTGGAGAAGTCTACAATGGGGAAACTGAACTGTGACAGTCTGGAGGAGTCTTCAATGGGGAAACTGAACTGTGACACTCTGGAGAAATCTACAATGGGGAAACTGAACTGTGACAGTCTGGAGGAGTCTACAATGGGGAAACTGAACTGTGACAGTCTGGAGAAGTCTACAATGAGGAAACTGATCTGTGACAGTCAGGAGGCATGTACAATTAGGAAACTGAACTGTGACGGTCAGGAAGCGTCTACAATGAGGAAACTGCACTGTGACAGTCTGGAGAAGTCTTCAATTGGGAAACTGAACTGTGACAGTATGGAGAAGTCTACAATGGGGAAACTGAACTGTGACTGTCAAGAGAATTCTACAATGAGGAAACAGAACTGTAACATTCAGGAGGCTTCTACAGTGGGGAAACTGAACAGTGACATTCAGGAGGCCACTACAATGGGGAAACTGAACTGTGACAGTCAGGAGGCGTCTACAATGGGGAATCTGAACTGTGACAGTCTTTAAAGTCTACAATGGGGAAACTGAACTGTGACAGTCAGGAGAAGTCTACAATGTGGAAGCTGAACTGTCACACTCTGGAGAAGTCTACAATGAGGAAACTGAACTGTGACAGTCTGGAGAAGTCTACAATGGGGAAACTGATCTGTTACGGTCTGGAGAAGTCTACAATGGGGAAACTGAACTGTGACACTCTGGAGGTGTCTACAATGGGGAAACTGAACTGTGACAGTTACTAGAAGTCTACAATGGAGAAACTGAACTGTGACAGTCAGGAGGCATCCACAATGGGGAAACTGAACTGTGACAGTCTGGAGAAGTCTACAATGGGGAAACAGTACTGTGTCAGTCAGGAGGCATCTACAATGGATAACAGAACTGTGACAGTCTGGAGAAGTCTACTATGGGGAAACTGATCTGTTACGGTCTGGAGAAGTCTACAATGGGGAAACTGAACTGTGACACTCTGGAGGTGTCTACAATGGGGAAACTGAACTGTGACAGTTACTAGAAGTCTACAATGGAGAAACTGAACTGTGACAGTCAGGAGGCATCCACAATGGGGAAACTGAACTGTGACAGTCTGGAGAAGTCTACAATGGGGAAACAGTACTGTGTCAGTCAGGAGGCGTCTACAATGGATAACAGAACTGTGACAGTCTGGAGAAGTCTACTATGGGGAAACTGAACTGTGACAGTCAGGAGAAGTCTACAATGGGGAAACTGAACTGTGACGGTCAGGAGGCGTCTGCAATGGGTAAACTGAACTGTGACAGTCTGGAGAAGACTACAATGGGGAAACAGATTTGTGACGGTCTGGAGAAGTCTACAGTGCGGAAATTGAACTGTGACAGTCAGGAGAAGTCTAAAATGGGGAAACTGAACAGTGACGGTCAGGAGGCGTCTACAATGGGGCAACTGAACTGTGACCGTCTGGAGAAGGCTACAATGAGGAAACTGAGCTGTGACAGTCTGGAGAAGACTACAATGGGGAAACTGAACTGTGACAGTAGCAGGTATCTACAATGGGGAAACTGAACTGTGACAGTCTGGAGAAGTCTACAATGGGCTAACTGAACTGTCACTGTCAGGAGGCGTCTACAATGAAGAAACTCAACTGTGACAGTCAGGAGAAGTCTACAATGAGGAAACTGAACTGTGACGGTCAGGAGGCGTCTACAATGAGGAAACTGCACTGTGACAGTCTGGAGAAGTCTACAATGGGGAATCTGAACTGTGACGGTCAGGAGGCGTCTACAATGGGGAAACTGAACTGTTACAGTATGGAGAAGTCTACAATGGGGAAACTGATCTGTGACAGTCGGAGAAGTCTATAATGAGGAAACAGAACTGTGACAGTCAGGAGGCGTCTACAGTGGGGAAACTGAACTGTGACAGTCAGGAGGCGTCTACAATGGTGAAACTGAACTGTGACAGTCAGGAGAAGTCTACAATGGGGAAACTGAACTGTGACGGTCAGGAGGCGTCTGCAATGGGTAAACTGAACTGTGACAGTCTGGAGAAGACTACAATGGGGAAACAGATTTGTGACGGTCTGGAGAAGTCTACAGTGCGGAAATTGAACTGTGACAGTCAGGAGAAGTCTAAAATGGGGAAACTGAACAGTGACGGTCAGGAGGCGTCTACAATGGGGCAACTGAACTGTGACCGTCTGGAGAAGGCTACAATGAGGAAACTGAGCTGTGACAGTCTGGAGAAGACTACAATGGGGAAACTGAACTGTGACAGTAGCAGGTATCTACAATGGGGAAACTGAACTGTGACAGTCTGGAGAAGTCTACAATGGGCTAACTGAACTGTCACTGTCAGGAGGCGTCTACAATGAAGAAACTCAACTGTGACAGTCAGGAGAAGTCTACAATGAGGAAACTGAACTGTGACGGTCAGGAGGCGTCTACAATGAGGAAACTGCACTGTGACAGTCTGGAGAAGTCTACAATGGGGAATCTGAACTGTGACGGTCAGGAGGCGTCTACAATGGGGAAACTGAACTGTTACAGTATGGAGAAGTCTACAATGGGGAAACTGATCTGTGACAGTCAGGAGAAGTCTATAATGAGGAAACAGAACTGTGACAGTCAGGAGGCGTCTACAGTGGGGAAACTGAACTGTGACAGTCAGGAGGCGTCTACAATGGTGAAACTGAACTGTGACTGTCAGGAGAAGTCTACAATGGGGAAACTGAACTGTGACACTCTGGAGAAATCTACAATGGGGAAACTGAACTGTGACAGTCTGGAGAAGTCTACAATGGGGAAACTGATCTGTGACAGTCAGGAGGCATCTACAATTAGGAAACTGAACTGTGACAGTTAGGAAGCGTCTACAATGAGGAAACTGCACTGTGACAGTCTGGAGCAGTCTTCAATTGGGAAACTGAACTGTGACAGTATGGAGAAGTCTACAATGGGGAAACTGAACTGTGACTGTCAAGAGAAGTCTACAATGAGGAAACAGAACTGTAACATTCAGGAGGCTTCTACAGTGGGGAAACTGAACAGTGACATTCAGGAGGCCATTACAATGGGGAAACTGAACTGTGACAGTCAGGAGGCGTCTACAATGGGGAATCTGAACTGTGACAGTCTGTAAAGTCTACAATGGGGAAACTGAACTGTGACAGTCAGGAGAAGTCTACAATGTGGAAGCTGAACTGTGACACTCTGGAGAAGTCTACAATGAGGAAACTGAACTGTGACAGTCTGGAGAAGTCTACAATGGGGAAATTGAACTGTGACAGTCTGGGAAGTCTACAATGGGGAAACTGAACTGTGACAGTCTGGAGAAGTCTACAATGGAGAAACTGAACTGTGACAGTCATGAGGAGTCTACAATGGGGAAACTGAACTGTGACAGTCATGAGGATTCTGCAATGGGAACTGGACTGTGACGGTCAGGAGGAGTCTACAATGTGGAAACTGCACTGTCGCAGACAGGCGGGCTCTATTAACTGCCCAACAGTCCACTAACAAGGACATGGATACAGATAGGTCCTGAAAAACGTCAGCAATATCATGAAGGAATCCCACTTTCCCTGCCTATGGACTGTTTGTCCCACTCCAATTAGGGAAGATTTCCTGCCAATTTTCAAGTGAGGACCACTACACTCAAAAACAGTTACTTTCCCCAAGCCATCAGGCTGATCTATACTTCCACCCATTAACTCAACCAGAGCTTCTGCTTTGACATTACCTGTAAAAGTTGCATTATGTAGAGGTATTATTGCATATAGAGCCAGTTTATGTTCATCAAATTGGTCTCTGTATATTAGCTAATCTTTTATAGTTTTGTTTATTGTGTTTTCATGGTGTTCTTTATGCTGACTGTTTTATCTGGAGTCACAATTATTTTGTTTTCCTTTACTCTTACCTGCTGATGAATGACAATAAGTAATCTTGAATCGTGAACTTGAGTCTTCAATATTGAAAATACCCACAGTACGAACAGCCATTGATCACGTGAATATAAACCTGAAAGATAATACTGAGATGACAGCATGCAACAACACTGGATCAATTTGCACTGATAGAGACAGAGTCCAGAGCAATGCCCTCTGTGTGCTCAGGCACACAACATTCTTGGTCAATTGGGAATCTAGATTACTGTGTTGTGGGCTAATCAAAGAGGCCTGACACTCCCCTTTGTCAAAGTTCGAGAGTGTTTGATCATTGTGACATCTGCTAACAAGTAGAAAATGGATGAATAATAAAATGGTCCATGGCAAATATGTGTGATGAGTTGCAACAATTCACTCTGAGGAAAAGGATTACTACCAGAAGCATACTTGGAAATAGTAAACACAAGCGATTCTTCATATGCTGAAAATCAAGAGCAAGACACACAAAAGGCAGGAGGAATTCAGCTTGTCAGGCAGCATCTATGGAAATGAATAAACAATTGATCTTTTGGGCCAAGACCCTTCTTCAGGACTTATATGTGTGATCTTCCTGGAGTTAGCCCTTTTTGTGCTGAACCATAGACAAGCCCAAAAGTTTTGTTTAGACTAAGGAATATGCTGGTCCCCATCTAGTGCCCAGACTTTGTTAAAAGCCTTTTCAAACACTTATTAGAACAATAGAATTCAAGGGATAGCCTACGTAGCTGTCTTACTACCAAGAAGCATGGAATTTTGGGAATTAGCAGGAGTAGGATTTGTTTCAGAAGTTACAACAGTAAACATCTTAGACATTTGGACAACTTATAGAGAGTTACGGAAATTACCGGGAAAAATGAAGAGGATTATGGGTCAGGAGTTTAATGACCAAGCAGAGCCAGATGATCTGGGCTGAAGATCTGGTTCCTTGTTCTTAGCAGCAGTAACATTTATTGAAGCTAAGTAGCAGATGGCAAAGCAGATAGTATTATGTATCTCAGGAACAGTACAAAGCTGAGATTTGTGGTCCATGCTTGGAATGATCAGAATTAATCTTCTACAAAAGGATTTGTATCAAGTTCCAGATAGAATTTGTGATGCAGAACTTCAGCGGGTCAGAGAAACAATCTTCAGCCATCTCTGGGACTTGACCAAGTCCTTGATGTCTGCACTGATAGTAAATATGCTTTTTATGTGGGCGCCATCTTTTAAATTTCAGGAAGAAACTGCAATGGCTCCTATGCCGTGAAAGTATTCTGAAGGGACATGAATTTTTCTGAAATCACTTTTTTATTTGTCATAGACTGTGGAGTGGTCATCAGATCTATATTCTTTCTAAAAATTTCATAAGTGAGGGGATCAGTGGATGTGCCCTGAAGAAATTCTTACTGTGTCTCATCTCAGTGCGATTGTCTGCTTCTGAGAATTGTTCCCTAACGATCATCCTAAGTACTAACAAACCTGCTCATTTTCACTCTTGCCTATTAAGTGCTTATGTTGGAACCACGTTATTCCAAATCTGGGCTCCAATGTAACCTCGCTTCTCCCAGTGCTACTCGAATTAATCTAACTAAGGAAACAGCTATCCTCACCCTGTTACCTGAGATGACAAGATGCAAGAGGTAGACTCTTATCATACAGTGGACTGACTATAAAGATAACAGATTTTGGGAACACATACAAATTGCTGGAGGAACTCAGCAGGGCAGGTAGCATCTATGCAAAAGAGTACAGTTGATGTATTGGGCCAAAACTCTTTGGCAGGTTTTAGGAACCTTAATTTTCAAGAGACTTTGAAGCCCTGGTAAAGAAAAAGACAGGATGTGCATAGCAGGTATAGGCAGGTATGAACAACTGAGGTGTTTATGGGGTATAAGAAATGCAGGACAATACTTAAGAAAGAAATCAGTAGGGCTAAAATAAGGCATGAGGTTGACCAAGCAGAGAAGGTGAAGGAAAATTCCAAGATATTCTACAGATATGTTAAGAGCAAAAAGATTGCAAGGTACAGAATTGGTCATCTGGAAGATCAGAATGGTAATCTCTGTGTCGAACCAAAAGAGATGGAAGGATCTCAAATGGATGTTTTGCATCTGTATTTACTTGAGAGACAGACACAGAATCTATAGAAGTGAGTCAAAACAGTAGTGAAGTCATGGACCCTTTAGAGATTACAGAGGAATATGTTTGCTTCCTGAGGCAAATTAGGGTAGATAAATCCCCAGGCAATGACAAGGAGTTCCCTTGGATCTATGGGCGGCAAGTGCAGAAATTGCAGGGACCCTAACAGAGATATTTAAATCAAACTTAGCAGCAGGTGAGGTACCAGAGGATTGGAGGACAGTTAATTTTATTCTGCCATTTAAGAAAGGCTCAAAAAATAAACTAGGAATTTAAAGGCTGGTAAGCCTGACTTCAGTAGTGTGAAAGTTATTGGAAGGTTTCGAAGGGAGCGGATATATGAGCATTTGGACAGACAAGTCAGCATGGCTTTGTGTGTGTAGGTCGTGTCTAACCAACCTTATAGAGTTTTTGTGGGAAGTTACCAGGAAAGTCGATGAAAGCAAGACAGTGGATGTTGTCTATGTGGATTTAGCAAGGTATTTGATAAGGTCCCACATGGGAGGCTGGTCAAGGAGGTTTTGTTGCATGGCATTCAAGATGAGGTGGTAAATTGAATTAGACATTGGTTTTGTGGGAGTAACTAGAGAGTGCTAATAAATGGCTGCCTCTCTGACAGGAGGTCTGTGACCAGTGGAGCGCCACAGGGATTGGTGCTGGGTCCATTGTTGTTTGTCATTTATATCAATGATCTGGATGATGTGGTTAACTGGATCAGCAGATGTGTGGATTACACCAAGATTGGGGGTATAGTGGACAGCAAGAAAGACGATCAGAGCTTGCAGCAGGATCAGGACCAGATGGAAAAATGAGCTGAAAAATGTCAGATGGAATTTAATATAGGTAAGTGTAAGGAGTTGAACAAAGGGATCTGGGAAAGCAGGTCCATGATTCATTAAAAGTGACATCATAGGTTGACAGGGTCCAGAAGACCATAAGACATAGGAGCAGAATTGGGCCATTCAGCCTATCAAGTCTCCTCTGCCATTCCATCATGATGATCCCAGATCCTACTCAACCCCATACACCTACCTTCTTGCCATTTTCTTTGATGCCCTGAACAATCAGGAAATGATCAGCTTCCGCTTTAAATATGCCCATGGACTTGGCCTCCATCTCAGTTTGTGGCAGAGCATTCTACAGATTCACTAGTCTCTAGATAAAAAAAAAACTCCTCCTTACCTCTGTTCTAAAAGGTTGCCCCTCAAATTTGAGGCTGTGCTCTCTAGTTCTGGTTTCCCTCACCAGAGGAAACATCCTTTCCTCATCAACCCTATCTAGCCCGTTCAACATTCAGTAGGTTTCAATGAGAAATCATCTAAATTCCTGTGAGTACAGGCACAAAACTGCCAAATGCTCCTCATATGTTAACCCCTTACTTCTTGGAATCATTCTTGTAAACCCCCTCTGCACTCTCTCTAATGACAACACATCCTTTCTGAGATATGGGGCCCAAAGCTGTTAGCAATACTCCAACTGTTTATGTTTCAGCCAACAGCTTAAATAAATACACATATTATGTTACAAGCAAAATGTGTAACTTATTATTCTTCAATAACCTCCTCTTCCTTGAGGTGATGCTACAATACTGCTGAATGACACATGCATAAGGGTATGGTGAACTGGCTCTGAAAATTAACCTAGGTGTTTGTACAGACATTGATTAGCCACCCAGCAGATTTATCTGTGAGGGATACAGTAGATACATGTTCAATATTTGGACAAGGTGTAGAAGAAATAACTATTAGTATTCTGGAATGCCTGTCCAAATATCCAGGGAGCATAATGCCAAACACAGAAAATGCTAGAGGAGCTCAGCATGTCAGGCAGCATCAATGGAAGTGAATCAGTAGTCAACGTTTCAGGCTGAGATCCTTCATCAATTCTGGAAAGGAAGGGGGAAGATGCCAGAATGAAAAAGTGGAAGGGAGAGAAAGGAGAATAACTGAATGGTGATAGGTGAAGCCAGGAAAGATGAAAGGCTGGAGAGGAGAGGTGAGTGGACTCTAGGAGGAAGGGACCAGCGAACTTAATGTTCATGTTGAGACAGATGAGAGAAGAGGCTATTGTCTGGATTCCCATTCATGCCCCAAGAATTTTATAGAACCTTTAAGCCACAATATGTTGTGATTAGCAGAAGGAGGAACTAGAGGAACATTTGTGTCATAGAGATGTGAAATATACTAGATGACTTCTCCATGGATTGACACCTTGTCATGGTGGAGAAGCTTGTGTGGTCCTAAGATCCCAAGAGTGATGCTGTCTGGAGCTATGCTCCTGATAGGGTCACCCATGGTGGCAAGGTCAAGGGTGAGGTCCTTGACAAAGAACAATCCAACCAAGACCTCAACAGTGGAACATGCGGACAAAGTTATTTCGAACTCAATGGCTGTGAAGTTGGATGAAGGCTGCAACAAATCCATTGGCTCCAATCATTGTGGTTTCCATGCCATTCAAATCAGTTGGTTGATTTGTGAAGGATCGTGTGCTTACTGGAGTGCAACATCGAGCACACGTTAAACAAATACACGCACAGGCATCTTCGCTCTGTGGGCCACATGATCAACAAAACGAAGAACATCATCCTCGACCTCGAGGGATAGCCACAATGACGATACTAGATGACTAATTCTACAGGAAGCAAACCAACTAGAAATAGAAATACCATAAAGTATGCAGCTTCTGGAAATCTGAAGCAACACATACAAAATTTTAGAGGAACTCAGCAGGTCAGGCAGCAGTTATGGAGTAAATGAACAGTCAACATTTTGGACTGAGACTCATCATCAAAACTGAAAAGGAAAAGGGCAAAAGCCAGAACAGAAGAATAAGGGAAGGGAGAGGGTCATGAGCTGGCATGTGATAGGTGAAACCAGGTGAGGGGAGAAGGCAGGAGTCTGGGAAAGCGGGAAAATGGATGTGAGAAGCTGCAAGATGAATGGTGGAAAAGGGCCAGAGATGGAATCTGATGGAAGAGGACTGTAGACCATGGAACAAAGGAAAGGAGGTGGGGAACCAGAGGGAGGAAAGTGAAGGTCATACGGGTGTGGGAGGGGAAGTGAGGGAGGGGGGTAGAGGAGCCAGAGGGATTAGAAAAACAGGGAGAGGGATGTTAAAATAGAGGAGAGTGGTTAGAGAAGTTGATGTTGCTTGATGCTATCAGGTTGGAAAATATTAGATGGAGTATGAGGTGTATGGGCTCAATGCTAGAGGAAGTAGAGCAGTCTGCAGGCAGACTTGTTGATCTGGGAATAGGACGAGGAATTAAAATGACTGGTCACCTGGAGAGCTTGGTTGTTGTGGTAGATAAAGTGGAGTTACTGGAAGAAGCAACTTCCCCCAATTTGTGTTGAGCATGTAGAGGAGGCTGCACTAGGAGCACCAGATGCAATAAATAACAATGGATTCACAGGTGAAGTGCAGTCTCATCTGGAAGGACTGGTTTGAGCTCGGAATGATGGTGAAGGAGGAGTTGTATGGACAGATTTAGCATTTAGTGTGGCTGCAGGAATAGCGCCTGGTGGGACATTTGTGGGGAAGGACGAGCTTTCAAGGAGAGAAAGATACCTGCAGAAAGCAGAGAAGGGGTGAGATGGGAAAATGTCCCAGGTGGTGCAATCCCATTGGAGATGGAGGAAATTGACAGTTCAGATGTGGAAGCTCATGGGGTGATAGGTGAGTACAGAAAGAGATGAAGATGAAAACGGCATTGATAGCAGTTGCGAGGGGGAGGGGGTGGTAACCACAGTTTTCAAATGGCATTTCTTGGATGCCCTGGAATAGAAAGCCCCATCATGCAGAATGGTTGGAAAAGCTCAGCAAATGGAATAGCATCCTTGCAAGTGGCAGGGTGGGAAGGGGTGTAGTCAAAATAGTACTGTGTGGGAGTAATTAGGTGTGTAAGAGCTGTTGGTACGTAATCTGTCTTGGGAGGTGGAAATAGTTCAACAGAGAGGAGAGAGGTGTTGGAGATGGACTGAGTGAATCTGAGGCTGGGATAGAATTTCTCTTTTAGCTCCTCCCACTTTGATTCAACCAAAGATATATGTCCTGAGCACTCCCATTGGCCCCAGCTATGCTATCTTTTTGTTGAATATATGCCTCTATGTATTGCAGACAGCAGAGTTCCCAGTATGGATCCCTGTTGAACAGATGACCAGTCAGATTTTGTCACATTGTCCATTACTCTCTGTTTTCTGTGGGCAAGCCAATTCTGACTCAAGACAGTCAAGTCACCATGGATTCCATGTTTCTTAATCATCCAGATGAACCTATAGTGAGGACCTTGTCAAAAACAAGTGACTGCTAGATAATCCGAACTGTATTTTCTCATAGTTACAAAGTCGACATTTATCCACTTTCAGATTTCATTATTATTTTGGAATTTTGTAGTACATGATCTCATAAAGGGTTAATGCATTGATGTAGTCCTTTGCAGCATTCTAGATCAATGGTTTAACTGTAACCTTCAATGTTTAGTGTAACAGTAAATCAGTGAATTTATGTAAAACAAAGTCTGGTTTAATCTTAAATCTGGTTCCATATTTCAACCATCTTCTGAGTGAATATAATTCTTCCCTTAATCCCATCTACTTCTCATAAACTTTAACTATTCTCTCTGTCCTCTGATTATAGATACATTTACTAATGAGTAAACATTGTTCACCATTGCCGCTCATAACTACACACAATATTTCATGGGTGTCTAAAAATGCCTAATATCTTTGGGCGATAACCTCTGCACTTTTACATTTTGTTTTCGCATGAATGGATAAAAGTATCCCACATGGCTTCTCACTATTAAACCTGCTCATTTGCCTTCAGAGCTCATCAAACATGTACATCAATGTCCTCTCCATTCCTTTGTGTTCCTAAGCTCATTAATCATGTATACCCTATCCTTATTGGTCCAACCAAAATACATTCCTTCACATTTTCTCAGATTGGATTCACTCTGGCATTGTTCTAATCATCTTAATAACTCAATTATTTCATATTGATAACAAAATGCTCTACAAATTTCATGACATATGCTACTGATGTTAAACCGAATTCTGATTCTTATTATAAATCATATCTCGTACATTTACATCCAAATAGGATGTGTGTATGCTTACATATATCTGCACGCCATGTCTTGTATCCTTAATTATTACACTGAGTTTGCTCTGTCAAGGCCACTAGGTGTCTGGTGTATAACAGGCATCCCATATTAACAGAATTCAGCTGCATATCCTAACTTGGCTTCAAATTGGCATCAGGCCCAAAACTCAGGCCTAAGCCTCCCAGAAACAGAAACAAAAAGGTTAGGAGTAAGGGATGTCAGCAAATATGGAGGCATGATCAAGGCAGGAGAGTCCAATGTGGACTAAGGGAGAGTTCACTGAATATTTGAGGAGACCCAAGGGGTCAGATTCTGTGCTATTGAATGTATGGATGGAGGAGTAGTGACTACAATTGTTCAATACATTATTGAATACAACTAGATTTAAAAAATGGAACAACAGTTCCAACTGAGCAGCTGCCCTTGCTCGTTGGTCAGATGCATCCTTTGAGAGAACACTGGGTGTTTTTGATGAGGTTTTGGTCAACTTTGACGCAAGGACCTACAGATAATTCTTTCAGTGCTTATTGATCCCACAAATAGATAACATCTATCCCTGATGCTCAAGCTGGCTGGTAGTATAGTTATGTCTGTACCGGATTTTGAGGCAAGTGGCTCCAGGTTCAAATCGGGCTGGCTCCCTGCACACTTTCCATTTGTATTGGGTTCAGCGTCAAGCTAGCAACCCAACCTCGTAAAAAAACAGAAAATTGCTGAACAAACAGCTAGGTTGCCACCCATTGCTCCACAAGTCATGGAGAGGAACAACAGTTCCTGATGCTTCATCTAAATAAAGCTGTGTAGTGTCTTCTATCCATTCAGTCATATAAATAACTTGGCCACCTCACTGAACAATTTATCTGCCCCTACAGTGCTTTTATTGAAAATCTGTAAGATTCTGTAACAAGAAACAGATGCACTTTCTCCACCAATAATACAACATGCAAAGCTTTCTTTTGGTGAATATTATTATTTTGAGGGGGATTGAATAACAAAGGAGAGAGGTTGCCCTTCAGTTAAATAGGACATTTGTGAGACCACATCTTGAGTACTGGGCACGGTATTGGTCTCATTTTGTACAGAATGAAAGTAAATGCATTGGAAGCAATTCATAGAACATATACTAAATGAAAATATGGAATGGGAGAGTAGATTGATAAAGAAATATTAGACAGCTAGGTGTGCATCCATTAGTTTGGAGGACAAAAAGGAACTTCTTGGACTTGAATTGAATTGAATTGACTTTATTACTTTCATCCTATATGTGCATGAGGAATAAAAATCTTTACATTACATTTCCGTCTAAATGTGCAATGTGTAATTTATAGTAATTTATAATAAATAGCATGTACAACAAGATAGTCAATATAATATAGAAATACAGTTGTATCCGCATGAATTAACCAGCGTGATGGCCTGGTGGAAGAAGCTGTCCCGGAGCCTGTTGGTCCTGGCTTTTATGCTGCGGTACCATTTCCTGTATGGTAGCAGCTGGAACGGTTTGTGGTTGGGGTGACTCAGGTCCCCATTGATCATTCAGGCCCTTTTCACACACCGGTCTTTGTAAATGTCCTGAATAATGGGAACCGCTTCAACTGTCTGTGTTGAAAGAGGCGCAGTTGTGTCTTTTTCACTTCACAGCCAGTATGTACAGACCACTTGAGATCCTCGGTGATGTTTATGCTGAGGAATTTAAAGCTGTTCACCCTCTCAACCTCAGATCCATTGATGTCAATAGGGGTTAGCCTGTCTCCATTCCTCCTGTAATCCACAACTAGCTCCTTTGTTTTTGCGACATTGAGGGAGAGGTTGTTTTCTTGACAGCACTGTGTCAGGGTGATGACTTCTCTAGAAGCTGCCTCACTATTATTTGAGGTTAGGCAAATCAGTGTAGTAACGTCAGTAAATTTAATTAGCAGATTGGAGCTGTGGGTGGCAACACAGTCATGGATATTCAGAGAGTAAAGGAGGGGGCTTAGTACACAGCTCTGAGGGGCACCTGTGTTGAGTGTCAGAGGGGCAGAGGTGAGGGAGCCCACTTTTACCAGCACCAGCGATCTGACAGTACGTCCAGGATCCAGCTGCACAAGGCAGGGTGAAGGGCGAGATCTCTGAGCTTCTTGTCGAGCCTGGAGGGAATTATGGTGTTGAATGCTGAACTGTAGTCCAAAAGCAGCATCAGTGGTTAAAGAACACGAGGCTGTCTACAAGAAGGGTCAGAGCCGACTCTATTTCCTGAGGAGACTGAGGTCCTTTAACATCTGCCAGACAATGCTGAGGCTGTCTACAAGAAGGGTCAGAGCCGATTCTATTTCCTGAGGAGACTGAGGTCCTTTAACATCTGCCAGACGAAGCTGAGGATGTTCTACAAGGCTGTGGTGGCCAGTGCTATCATGTTTGCTGTTGTGTGCTGGGGCAGCAGGCTGAGGGTAGCAGACACCAACAGAATCAACAAACTCATTCGTAAGGCCAGTGATATTGTGGGGGTGGAACTGGACTCTCTGATGGCGGTGTCTGAAGATGCTGTCCAAGTTGCATGCCATCTTAGACAATGACTCCCATCCACTCCATAATGTATTGGTTAGGCACAGGAGTACATTCAGCCAGAGACTCATTCCACTGAGATGTAACACTGAGCGTCATAGGAAGTCATTCCTACCTGTGGCCATCAAACTTTACAACTCCTCCCTCGGACTGTCAGACACCCTGAGCCAATAGGCTGGTTCTGGACTTATTTCCACTTGGCATGATTAACTTATTATTATTTAATTATTTACGGTTTTATATTGCTATATTTCTTCAATATTCTTGGTTGGTGCTGCTGTAACGAAACCCAGTTTCTCTTGGGATCAATAAAGTATGTCTGTCTGTTCTCACATAAGCATCTTTCTCCAGATATGTAAGGATGGTGTGTAGAGAAGTGGCTATTGAGTCATCTGTTGATCGGTTGTGTCGGTAGGCAAAACAAGCATAACTGAGTAGATGCTTCCAAGCAATTCATACAAAACGCTGGGGCAGTATCAGTGGAAAAGAGTATAGTTGATGTTTCGGGCTGAGACCCTTCATCAGGACTGGAAGAAAAGATGAGGAGTCAGAGTAAGAAAGCGGGGGAGGGGAGGAAAACCCACAAGGTGATAGGTGAGACTGTGGGGGAGGGGTGAAGTAAAGAGATGGAAAGTTATTAGTGAAAGAGATACAGGACTGGAGAAGGGGGATCTAATAGGAGAGGACAGGGCATGGTAAAAAGAAAAGGGGGAGGAGCATCAGAGGGAGGGAGGTGATAGACTGGTAAGGAGATTAGGTGAGAAGGAAGTGTGAATGGGGAATGGGAAGTGGGGGGAAGGGTGGGTGTATTACCATAAGTTTGAGAAATGGATATTTATGACATTAGATTGGAGGCAACCCCTACGGAATATAAAGTGACGCTCCTCCAACCTGAGTGTGGCCTCATCGCGACAGTAGAGAAGGCCATGGACTGACATGTCAGAATGGGAATGGGAAGTGGAATTAAAATGGATGGCCAGTAGGAGATCCTGCTACTTCTAGCGGATGGAGTAAAGGTACTCGATGAAGCAGTCTTCCAATCTACGTAGGGTCTCATTGATATAAGAAGGCCGCACCAGGAGCACCGGACACAGTAAATGATCCCTACAGACTCACAGGTGAAGTAACATGCACAACACGCTGGAGGAACTCAGCAGGTTGGGCAGCATCCATGGAAACGAACAGTCAACATTTTGGGCCGAGACCCTTTGTTGATTGTTCATTTCCGCAGATGCTGCCTGACCTGCTGAGTTCCTCCAGCGCGTTGTGCATGTTGCTTTGACACCAGCATCTGCAGAGTATTTTGCATTCACAGGTGAATTGTTGCCTCACCTGGAAGGATTGTTTGGGCCTTGAATGGTAGTGAGGAAGGAGACGTAGGGGCAGGTGTAGCACTTGTTTCACTCGCAAGGATAAGTGCCAAGAGGGAGATCAGTGGGCAGGAATGAATGGACAAGGGAGTTGTGTAAGGAGTGCTCCCTGTGGAAAGCAGAAAGTGGGGAGGAGGGAAGGATGTACTTGGTGGTGGGAAGAAGCGGGAGATGGTGGAAGGAAGGGGTGAGGGCACACATACACAAAATGGAAGAGATGCAGATGAGGTGGAGAAAGGAAAAAACCCTTTCTTTGAAGAAGGAGGACATCTCCTTAATTCTTCAAATGATAAGCCTCATTCTGAGAGCAGATGCAGTGGAGACAGAAGAAGGAGATTGAGACAAGTTACTGGGTGGGAAGAGGTATAGTCCAGGTAGCTGTGAGAGTTTGTGGGTTTATAATAGACATCAGTAGATATGCTGTCGCAAGAGATAGAAAGATCAAAAAAGGGGAGGGTGGTGCTGGAAATAGATCAGGTAAATTTGAGGGCAGGGTGGAAGTTGGAGGCAAAGTTGATGAAGTCGATAAGGTCTAAATAGGTGCAGGAAGCAGCACCAATGCAGTTGTCAATATAGTGTGTTACGTATCCCGTAACTGGATAACTTACCAGCAAAGATAGAGAGGTCTGTTGAAGTCTGGTGTCACTATTTTCAAACGTTTTTATTTATAAAGGGACACAAAAGTAGGGTTAATACATGCATTCAGATAGTGCACATCGTCAACACTCAATCGAAAGCGCGGGTATAGTAATAATCGTCATTAAGAAGTGAGCTCTGCTGATGTCTAGGGGTTAATAGATTGTCCGTTGGAAATATAAAAGTCACTCTGAAAGTCTGCAGGCCTCAGCCCTTTGAAAATCGCTGGGTTTCGCGTGGGGCGACCGAGAGAGAGAGATTGGGGGAGAAGAGAAAGAACTTGCCGAATCTCGATGAATCTTCCGTGAAATCGGGGGAGCGTTGGTTCCCTCTCCCCGATGTTAGTTAAAGCGGTTTTCTGTGATTCCAGCCACAGATTCCAATCCCGGAATCTAACGCACGTGGCTTCCTTCAGAATGGCTTCCCGCTGCTGCGGGAACACTCTCGTGTCTTCTGGGTGCGTCTGAGGGGCTGTCCCCCCAAGACTCTCCTTTATACTTCCTCACGGGGTCGCAGGTTGGGTTGATGCAATCTCTCTCTCAACCAGCCCACCTTGCCCGAGGGCTTTTCACGTGGTCTCCATGAGACAATAGTCGCTGGCATCTTATTTTGTATCCTGGGTGGGACGTGCAATTTTTTCACGTTTCTCTCTCTCTCACTTCCTGGGTCTACTGACCCCCCCCCCCCCCCAAACGGGTGCTCTTGCGATTCTCACAAAGGAGGGGGCTGGGATCATAACAAGTGTAGGAAAAGTTGGGGAGTATTACCAGTGTAGGTTTGGAACGTGGACTGTACCAGTTAGCTGACAAACAGGCAGGACTCGCTGGGACCCATGCAAGTGCCCATGGCTATACCTTTGATTTGAAGGAAGTGGGAGGAACTGAAGGGAAAATTATTGAGGACAGGTTTTGCCAGATGGAGGAAAATGGTGGTGGATGGGAGGAGAAGGAGGGTCTGGTGTCCAGAAAGAAACAAAGAAATATTGAAAGGGTTGTTATGGCCATGACTGGAGGTTTTCATTTCTGGGAGAATCCAGAACTAGAGGTTATTGCTTAAAACAAGAGTGTCTATTGAAGAAAGATGAGGCAAAATATATCTTTCATAGGTTTGTGACTTTTTTTCTTCTTCTTCTTCTTCTTCCAACAGTTTAGACGCATCTAGGCGTATTACTGCCATCCACAGGATGTATAATTAATTATAGAATTTCAAGAAACTCAAATTCTCAAATATAAACTAGTCGAATTAGAAACAGAATAATAAACCAATCAGATGGTGGTTTTCTTTGTGACCAAAGAAAGATTTAATAGAAAAAAAATACATTTAAGTCAGTCAGCCTCTTGAACAATATGCTTCTTTCAATTTTATATTGATTATACCTCAGCAAAACATGCTAAACCGTCTCTGGACCACCACAATCACATAATCCAGTAGGATGTCCTCCTATTATCTTTAAGTAATAGTTTAGCCCACAATGCTCCAACCTAAGTCTTGTTCATTTCACCATATCTCTATGATTTAAAGAGTAACAGTTTGAGACCTTTTTAACTAGAGGGTAACTAGAAAATAAATGCCTTCCCTTTAGTTCATTTTTCCAATCCTCCTGCCGCTTCTTCTTTATACCTTTTTTTTAAAATCCTACCTCTCAATTCTGCTCTGCCTCAGGGTAGTCTAATTCCTACTTGCCCGCTCTGTAAGGAAGACTTTGCAATGCCATCCACAATTTCATTTCCCTCCACCCCAGCATGCCCAGGTATCCATGTAAATCTGACTTCACAACCCATCTTCCCTACTCTAAACAAAACTAAGAGAAATCCCAATAATTATGTCAGGATGAGCTTTCAATTTATTCCCTTTTATAGCTTCTGTGGCAGCAGCAGAATCTGAACAGACGATAACCCTGCATGGTGGAGAGTCTTCTATCCACCATAAGGCCCAGAGGATTGCTAATCATTCTGTTGCAAAGACAGGAACACCACCTGAAACCCAAGATGAGACATGTACATCCTAAATCCTGCCTTACTGCTCTCTGGGTCCACTGAGCCATCAGTAAAAATCTTCAGATAAGATCCCCATTTATTGTTTAAGTATTCATTTATGATTGATGCTGTTGAGATTGCTTTGCTTCCTTGAAGCTGAAAAAGGAGGATTAGGTCTACTTCTGGTTCTGGCAAAAGCCAAAAAGGAATGGATGGCAAGCAAATTTGGTCAGCTATGTCTTCCTCAATCAGTTTCAATTTCACAGCCTAGTTATTAACCAAATCTAAAAATGGATAATTTTAAATTTTACTTTGGTGCTCCGACATCTCCTGCAAAAGACATTTTGATGGACAGCTGTGATTTAGTTTTGCCCAATACTACAGGTCCAACTTAACTCGTCTTAAATGTAGAGTCGCTTCTCCCATCTCCACACATAACGCAGGGACTGATGTTGTTCTGAAAGCTCCACAACAGAGTTTAAGTGCATTGGACTGCACAGTGTCTAATTTTTCAAGCACTGCTGTAGCAGCGGTACAACCATATTCAATTACAGATCTAATCATAGCTAGATATATTAAGTACATAGTTTCCCGCCCTGCTCCCCAGTCACATCCAGTAATACTTCTCATAACATTTAAAACTTTTCACACTTTCCAATTGTTTTATCTATATGAACCCTCCAAGTAAGTCTTTCAGCAAATCAGAAACCTAAAACTTGAACACCTTGGCTTTTTCTAATGTAGAATCATATAGACACAATTCAGGTTTGTGACTCTCTCTCTCTCTCCATCTTGTTTTACGGCAGTTGGCACCCAGCTTAATGGTGCATTACCACCACCTTCTGCTCCGGAGGATGCGATGGACTCACATTCTAAATCCCTTCATCCAATTGCACACATACACGTACCCTAACCTACACTTTATCCTCCCCATCCTAGTACCCTATTTCTGTTTATCCATTATATCCTATAAAAAAAACCCTGTACCCCTTAAGAAAGCTAAAAATACCCTGACCTGTGCTCTCTCACCCATGCCCAACAACCCTTTTAATGTGAATTCCTGCACCCCAATTCACTTAGATTAATCCTCATCATCTCTTTCTGTCTCCCATACTTCCTGAAACTCAGAATTACATGTTCTACTGACTCCTCTTCCTGACATTCCGCACACAATCCTGTCTGGTGTCTCCCTATCAATTTCAATGTTTGGTTTAGGGCACAGTGCCCCAGCCTTAACCTAGTCCACACAGTTTCCTCTCTTCTGTATCTACTTCCTCCCCTAGTACCTGTAACACTCTTTTGTATTTGATATAAATGACTCCCTTTCCCCTCCCTGTCCTATCCTTCTTGCCACATTTGGTTAATTTTTTCCCAGATTACACACTTCATCTCTGCTTTACTGATACTAATGTGCATTTCTATATTTTCTTTCTTTATTGCCCTCTTTGCCAACTCATCCACCCTCTCATTCCCCTTCACCCCTACGTGAGCTGGAACCCATAGAAATTTAACCTGACCTCCCTGATTTGCAACTCTTGTGACTGACTGAAGGACTTCATGAAGTACATCTTGCCGGCTGTTTGAGTGAGAAGACCTTAAACTTGCTAGTACTGAGGATGAATCTGAGCATATCAACGCTTTGACTAGTTTAGTTTTCTCCACCCAACGCAACGCACCCAACACTGCCATCGTCTCCACTGTATACACCACTAACTTATCAGATGTTCTTCTGCTGATTGCAATTGCTTTTGCTGGTATAACCACCCCAAACCCTGTCACTCCTGTCTCAGGTTCCTTAGCATCATCTGTATAGACCTGAGTATAATGACTATACTTTTCCATCACATGACAGTTAAATGCACTTACCAAATCAGTTTTATACTTTCCTTTCCTTTTTACCTCTAACAAATGCCAGTCTACGTCAGGCCATACCAGCTTCCATGGAGCTACAACCGGATAAACTACTGAAGGACTTATCCTTAGATCAAACACTCCACATGATCTAGCAATATCATTCCCTACCCGACTAAAGTTTTCCCTCTGAAACCTCCCATTTTCCCAGGACTCCTGCAACACTCCTTTAGCAGGGTGAGAATCATTGTGTCCCAGCAAATTAACCCTGTAGTTTGCTATCAATTGCATCCTTCTTAATTCCAAAGGCATTATTCCCATTTCTACCTGCAGGGCCGATACTGGTGATGTTTTAAAAGCCCCACTGCACACTCTCAAAACCTGAGCCTGAATCACATCCAGTTTCCTTATAAGAGACCTAGCTGCTGATCCATATGCTACACTTCCATAATCCAACACAGATCTTACTGAAGCCACATACATTCTCTTTAATGCTCCCCATTCCCTACCAGTCAAACGTCTCATCACGTTTATTACTTTTTTACATTTCTCCTCAACTTTCCTGATATGGACTGACCATGTTAATCGTGAATCAAATATAACTCCCAGAAATTTAAATGATCCAACCCTTTCTAATTCAAGCCCATACATCCTTAACTTCTTCCCTACTTCAATTCTTTTCCTAGTGAAAAATACAGTTTGAGTTTTTTCCACTGAAAATCTACATCCCCAATCATAACCCCACTCTATCACTTCATCAATTGCTCCTTGTAGTTTCCTGATTATATGCTCCATGTTCCTGCCTCTTTTCCACAAGGCCCCATCATCTGCAAACAGTGACCTACCTATATCCACTGGTACCTTTGTGAAGACATCATTGATCACAATGATGAAAAGTAACGGGCTAATCACACTACCCTGAGGTGTGCCATTTCCCACGATGTACTGTTTTGATAATTCTGATCCAATCTGAATTTGAATTTTTCTACCAAACAAAAAATCTTTAATCCAATTAAAAACTCTCCCCCCAACCCCCATCTTGTGCAGGTTAATTAATAATCCATCCACATCATATCATAGGCTTTTTCTATGTCAAAAAACACTGCAACTACTGATTCTGTATTTGCCTGGGCCTTTCTTATTTCAGTCTCTAACCTTATCACTGAGTCCATGGAATTCCTTCCCTTCCTAAAACCACTCTGATAACTTGCCAGCATTCCTCTCTTCTCAAGATCATATGATAACCTTTCTTTCTTTTCTTTTTCAATCTTTTTATTGATTTTCACATGTACACAAAAAAAACATAACATAATGAGTAAATTATGAATACAATAGACTTGAAATCACATTGATAATAAGATAACAGTATCCTATTAAACATCAACAGAAGAAATACCTTAATCAATCAAGTCCATATGATTATATATGAAAAAAAAACAAAAATAACCATTAAAAAAGAAAAAAAAATTGAAAATATGTGAAAAAAAGTATATATTAAGAAAAATAAAACTCTAAACTAAACTAACATGGGCAATAATAATAGTTTACAAGTATATGATAGTGTCAACAAACTCCAGAACTCCATACCTGAATATGAATAAGCAGAAAGAAGGTCTGGAAAAGGCCAAATTAATTCATATGAAAATGTCGAATAAACGGTCTCCAAGTTTCTTCAAATTTAATTGATGAGTCAAAAATAGTGCTTCTAATTTTTTCCAGGATAACCTTTCAGTTATCATCCTTTCCATTACCTTACATATATTTGATGTTAGTGCTATTGGCCTGTAGCTAGTGAGTTTTGATGGATCCTTGCCAGGTTTCCAGATTGGAATTACTACTGCTTCTTTCCATGCACTTGGTAATCTTCCCTCCTCCCACACTCTGTTGTAAAGATGCAGTAACTTCAAGAGCGCTCATTCCCCTAGATTTTTTAGCATAACATAGCATATTAGACTTTCACTGGGGAGGTTGGTCTCAATCTCTTTATTGCTCTCACCATTTCTGCCAAAGTAAATGGATCATCAATTATATCATCTGTTTCTTTCCTCCTGTTTAACACACCTGGGTATTGACTCATTGTTCTTTCCCTTCTCCTTCTCCCTTCTTCAGACAAATTTTCTGAACTATGTATCTTTACAAATAACTTGGCCATGATCTCAGCCTTATCCCTGCTGGAGACTGCTGTTTCCTCCTCAGATATCATTACTGGATACTCCCAATCCCTTCTATCTCCCCCCCCCCCCCCATCCTCTTAATCATTCCCCATACCTCTCCCACAGGCATTGTTCTTCCTATTTTGTTGCAAAAACTCCTCCAACTTGTCCTTTTAGCTTGACGTATAGTTCTTCTCACCACTGCCAGTGCCTTCTTATATTGAATTAAATGCTGCATATTATGGGTTCTTTTAACTAGCCTGAATGCCCTATTTCTGTTTTTTACAGCCTGACAACATTCCTCTGTCCACCATGGCACTAGTTTTCTATTCATCCTATTTTTACTCCTGGGTATAGATCCTTCGGCTGCCAATATAATTGCTGAAGTCACCTGACTGTTTAATTCATCTATATCTCCAAAAATGTCAATCTTTGTCAATGCTTCTTCACTTAACTTCTGGAACTTACCCCAATCTGTTTTTCCAAACACCCACTTTGGGACTCCCTCACCTGGTCTTATTTCAACTCTTTCACCCACTGAACATAAAACTGGGTAGTGATCACTGCCTACTGTTGAAGCAGTCCAAACTCCCCAGTTACTGATGCCAGCCAAGACATTAGACACTAATGTAATATCTAATACCGACTCAGTTCCTGTTGTTATGTTTATCCTTGTTCCTCTACCATCATTCATACACACCAAATCCCTTTCTTCCATCAAATCTTCGATTACCTTTTCATTTGAATCTGTAATCGGATCCCCCCATATTGTGCTGTGAGCATTGAAATCTGCACACACTACTTTATGTCTGTTTTGTCCTTGTATCCTTAGTAGGCTGTCCAAATCCAACCTTTTACATGGATTGTAGCAGTTAATTATAACCACTCCCTCCCCTCTCTCCCATATTTCCACCACTATGTATTCCTGATCGTCTCCTTTTTCCAGTACTCTATACGGTATGCTTTGCTTGATTAACATAACACATCCTCCTCCTCCCTCTAGATTTCTATCTTTCCTTATCATTGTATACCCATGTACCACAAAGTCTAAAGCTGATTTCAACCAAGTTTCCTGAATACACAGTACATCTGGTTTTACAACCATTTCCTTAATAAAGTCCTTAAATTCCTGGCCATTGGCCAGTAAACTCCTTGTATTCCATTGCAAAAGAATCACCATAATGAGTACTAACCAACCTATGACACTTCCTGGCTTGACTGATTAGTGAGGTTCTCCCTCACTTCTTCCCATGTCAGTTCTACTAACCCTAAATGGTTTACTGCTGCTTTGACCACTAGCTGAATTTTGTCACTTTTTGACTTTACCTTTACGTACTATTAATGACTCCTGCAATGAATGTTACTAGAGCTTTTTTTTCCACATAAATCCTATCATTCACTCTTCGCTGCATCTCTTGCATCCCTATTGCTCTCTGGTCATTAGGAGCATTATTCTGTTCTCTTGACATTCTTACAGCTTCTGCATAAGTGATCTTTCTTTTCACTCTTATTTCTTGAATTTTATTCTCCCGTCTCATAAACCTCGCACCCACTATACGCCACATTATGAGCTCCTCCAGAATTACAGCATTTTGGTTGCACTCCTGTTCTGCACTTTCCATATCCATGATCATCCCCACATCTAGCACATCTCCTCTGCCTATTACAGTTTTTAGCTATGTATCCAAACCTTTGACAGTTATAGCACCTCAATGGCTTTGGCACATATACCCTTACTAGGTAACTCATGAAACCCAGGAGCACTTTCCTTGGCATGTGTACTTGCGCCTTCTCATTAAACCTAATTATGACAACATCTCCTCTCTGAACTTGTTCATCTTCCTCACTTTCAGAACTCTCTCCACTGTCATTTCTTATTCTTTTATTTCCTTTGTCTCGATTTTCATTCATCCATCCCCTCACTATCTCCTCATTCCCTTTATTTCTCCCATCACAATAATCCATTTCTCCCCAGCTGCCTACCTCTGATCCCAAATCCCTATCCGGCTCCTTGAGGGAAAGAGAGTAGGAGAGGAGTGGGAATTGCTGGGAGGGGGTTGCCTGGGTCTGGTAATGGCAGACAAGGTGAGAGGGGTTTGAGGGAAAGAGAGTGGAGAAGGAGCGGGATAGGGAGTTGGGATCAGAGGTAGGCAGCTGGGGGGAAATGGATTATTGTGAAGGGAGAAATTGCTGGGCATGGGTGAGAGAACACAGGACAGGGTATTTTTAGCTTTCTTATAAGGGGTACAGGGGTTTTTTATAGGGTATGATGGATAAACAGAAATAGGGTACTAGGATGGGGAGGATAAAGTGTAGGTTAGGGTACGTGTATGTGTGCGATTGGGTGAAGGGATTTTGAATGTGAGTCTATCGCACACTCCGGAAAAGAAGGCGGCGGTAATGCACCATTAAGCTGGGTGCCAACCGCTGTAAAACAAGACGGAGAGAGAGAGAGAGAGAGAGAGGAGAGAGGGAGAGAGAGAATGTTGCAGAAAACAAAAATACATCCAGTGAGTGGCAGTTCTGTGGGTGAAAATGACTTGTATGCCTTGTTAATAAGAAGAAATAGGAGAGAATGGCCAGACTGGTTCATGCTGACAGGAAGGCAATAGTAATTCAAATAACCGCACATTACTACAGTGGAGTGCAGAAGAGCATTTCTGAATGCACAACATGTTGAACGTTGAAGTGAATGGGCTACAGCAGTAGGACCATGAACGTTGAGTCAGTGGCCATTTTATTAGGTACAGGGGGATTGTATGTTCTGTCTGACCTCATGGGCTCATTCAGCATTTTGTGTGTGTGGCTTCAGATTTCTAGCACCTGCAATCTGTCTTGTGTCTCCTAGGGCAATGAGCCATGCAGCTCAACTTTGTGTTTACTAAGCTGCTCCCTTCCAATTCTTTCTCTCATTTGGACATTCAACATCCACTTCAACACTGACCTTCCTTCTCTGTTGGGAGTGATCTCAAACCTCTGTCTCTGTTAGGAGTGATCACTGACCCTCTAGCCCTGTTAGTTGTGATCACTGAACCTCTAGCCCTGTTAGGAGTGATCACTGAACCTCTAGCCCTGTTAGTTGTGATCAATGACCCTCTAGACCTGTTAGGAGTGATCACTGAACCTCTAGCCCTGTTAGTTGTGATCAATGACCCCCTAGACCTGTTAGGAGTGATTGCTGACCCTCTAGCCCTGTTAGTTTTGATCACTGACCCTCTAGACCTGTTAGGAGTGATCACTGACCCTCTAGACCTGTTAGGAGTGATCGCTGACCCTCTAGCCCTGTTAGGAGTGATCACTGAACCTCTAGCCCTGTTAGGAGTGATCACTGACCATCTAGCCCTGTTAGGAGTGATCACTGAACCTCCAGCCCTGTTAGGAGTGATCACTGACCCTCTAGCCCTGTTAGGACTGATCACTGACCCTCTAGCCCTGTTAGGAGTGATCACTGACCCTCTAGCCCTGCTAGGAGTGATCACTGACCCTCTAGCCCTGTTAGGAGTGATCACTGAACCTCCAGCCCTGTTAGTTGTGATCGCTGACCCTCTACCCCTGTTAGGAGTGATCACTGACCCTCTAGCCCCGTTGGGAATGATCTCAACCCTCTGTCTCTGTTTGGAGTGATCAATGAACCTCTAGCCCTGTTAGTTGTGATCACTGATCCTCTAGCCCTGTTAGTTGTGATCACTGACCCTCTAGCCCTGTTAGTTGTGATCACTGATCCTCTAGCCCTGTTAGTTGTGATCACTGACCCTCTAGCCCTGTTAGGGGTGATCATTGACCCTTTAGCCCTGTTAGGTGTGATCACTGACCCTCTGTCTCTGTTGGGAGTGATCACTGACCCTCTAGCCCCATTAGGTGAGATCGCTGACCCTCTAGCCCTGTTAAGAGTGCTTGCTGACCCTCTAGCCCTGTTAGGAGTGCTTGCTGACCCTCTAGACCTGTTAGGAGTGATCACTGACCCTTTAGCCCTGTTAGTTGTGATCACTGACCCTCTAGCCCTGTTAGTTGAGATCACTGACCCTCTAGCACTGTCAGTTGTAATCGCTGACCCTCTACCCCTGTTAGGAGTCATCACTGACCCTCTGTCTCTGTTACGAGTGATCACTGACCCTCTAGACCTGTTAGTTGTGATCGCTGACACTCTACCCCTGTTAGGAGTGATCACTGAACCTCTAGCCCTGTTAGTTGTGATCACTGACGCTCTAGCCCTGTTAGGAGTGATCACTGACCCTCTAGCCCTGTTAGTTGTGATCGCTGACCCTCTAGCCCTGCTAGGTGTGATCACTGGACCTCTAGCCCTGTTAGTTGTGATCACTGACCCTCTAGCCCTGTTAGTTGTGATTGCTGACCCTCTAGCCCTGCTAGGTGTGATCACTGGACCTCTAGCCCTGTTAGTTGTGATCACTGACCCTCTAGCCCTGTTAGTTGTTATCACTGACCCTCTAGCCCTGTTAGTTGTGATCACTGACCCTCTAGCCCTGTTAGTTGTGATCGCTGACCCTCTAGCCCTGTTGGGTGTGATCACTGATCTTCTAGCCCTGTTAGTTGTGATCCCTGACGCTCTAGCCCTGTTAGTTGTGATCGCTGACCCTCTAGCCCTGTTGGGTGTGATCTCAACCCTCTGTCTCTGTTAGGAGTGATTGCTGACCCTCTAGCCCTGTTGGGAGTGACCTCAACCCTCTGTCTCTGTTAGGAGTGATCACTGACCCTCTAGCCCTGTTAGGAGTGATCACTGACCCTCCAGCCCTGCTAGGAGTGATCACTGACCCTCTAGCCCTGTTAGGAGTGATCACTGACCCTCTAGCCCTGTTAGGAGTGATCACTGAACCTCTAGCCCTGTTAGTTGTGATCACTGAACCTCTAGCCCTGTTAGTTGTGATCAATGACCCTCTAGACCTGTTAGGAGTGATCACTGACCCTCTAGACCTGTTAGGAGTGATCGCTGACCCTCTAGCCCTGTTAGGAGTGATCACTGAACCTCTAGCCCTGTTAGGAGTGATCACTGACCATCTAGCCCTGTTAGGAGTGATCACTGAACCTCCAGCCCTGTTAGGAGTGATCACTGACCCTCTAGCCCTGTTAGGACTGATCACTGACCCTCTAGCCCTGTTAGGAGTGATCACTGACCCTCTAGCCCTGCTAGGAGTGATCACTGACCCTCTAGCCCTGTTAGGAGTGATCACTGAACCTCCAGCCCAGTTAGTTGTGATCGCTGACCCTCTACCCCTGTTAGGAGTGATCACTGACCCTCTAGCCCCGTTGGGAGTGATCTCAACCCTCTGTCTCTGTTTGGAGTGATCACTGAACCTCTAGCCCTGTTAGTTGTGATCACTGATCCTCTAGCCCTGTTAGTTGTGATCACTGAACCTCTAGCCCTGTTAGTTGTGATCACTGATCCTCTAGCCCTGTTAGTTGTGATCACTGACCCTCTAGCCCTGTTAGGGGTGATCATTGACCCTTTAGCCCTGTTAGGTGTGATCACTGACCCTCTGTCTCTGTTGGGTGAGATCGCTGACCCTTTAGCCCTGTTAAGAGTGCTTGCTGACCCTCTAGCCCTGTTAGGAGTGCTTGCTGACCCTCTAGACCTGTTAGGAGTGATCACTGACCCTTTAGCCCTGTTAGTTGTGATCACTGACCCTCTAGCCCTGTTAGTTGAGATCACTGACCCTCTAGCACTGTCAGTTGTAATCGCTAACCCTCTACCCCTGTTAGGAGTCATCACTGACCCTCTGTCTCTGTTACGAGTGATCACTGACCCTCTAGACCTGTTAGTTGTGATCGCTGACACTCTACCCCTGTTAGGAGTGATCACTGAACCTCTAGCCCTGTTAGTTGTGATCACTGACGCTCTAGCCCTGTTAGGAGTGATCACTGACCCTCTAGCCCTGTTAGTTGTGATCGCTGACCCTCTAGCCCTGCTAGGTGTGATCACTGGACCTCTAGCCCTGTTAGTTGTGATCACTGACGCTCTAGCCCTGTTAGTTGTGATCACTGACCCTCTAGCCCTGCTAGGAGTGATCACTGGACCTCTAGCCCTGTTAGTTGTGATCACTGACCCTCTAGCCCTGTTAGTTGTGATCGCTGACCCTCTAGCCCTGTTGGGTGTGATCACTGATCTTCTAGCCCTGTTAGTTGTGATCCCTGATGCTCTAGCCCTGTTAGTTGTGATCGCTGACCCTCTAGCCCTGTTGGGTGTGATCTCAACCCTCTGTCTCTGTTAGGAGTGATTGCTGACCCTCTAGCCCTGTTGGGAGTGATCTCAACCCTCTGTCTCTGTTAGGAGTGATCACTGACCCTCTAGCCCTGTTAGGAGTGATCACTGACCCTCTAGCCCTGTTAGGAGTGATCACTGACCCTCTAGCCCTGTTAGGAGTGATCACTGAACCTCTAGCCCTGTTAGTTGTGATCACTGAACCTCTAGCCCTGTTAGTTGTGATCACTGACCCTCTAGCCCTGTTGGGAGTGATCACTGACCCTTTGTCTCTGTTAGGAGTGAACACTGATCCTCTAGCCCTGTTAGGAGTGATCACTGACCCTCTAGCCCTGTTAGGAGTGATCACTGAGCCTCCAGCCCTGTTGGGTGTGATCTTAAACCTATGTCTCTGTTCGGAGTGAACGCTGACCCTCTAGCCCTGTTGGGAGTGATCTCAACCCTCTGTCTCTGTTAGGAGTGATCACAGACCCTCTGCCTCTGTTAGGAGTGATCACTGACCCTCTGTTAGAAGTGATCACTGACCCTCTAGCCCTGTTAGGAGTGATCACTGACTCTCTGTCTCTGTTATGAGTGATCACTGAACCTCTAAACCTGTTAGTTGTGATCACTGAACCTCTACCCCTGTTAGGTGTGATCACTGACCCTTTAGACTTGTTAGGAGTGATCACTGACCCTCTGTCTCAGTTGGGAGTGATCACTGACTCTCTAGCCCCATAGGGTGAGATCGCTGACCCTCTAGCCCTGTTAAGAGTGCTTGCTGACCCTCTAGCCCTGTTAGGAGCGATTGATGACCCACTAGCCCTGTTAGGAGTGATCACTGACCCTCTGTATCTGTTACGTGTGATCACTGAACCTCTACAACTGTTAGTTGAGATCGCTGACCCGCTAGCCCTGTTAGGAGTGATCACTGACACTCTAGCCCTGTTAGGAGTGATCACTGACGCTCTAGCCCTGTTAGGAGTGATCACTGACCCTTTAGCCTTGTTAGTTGTGATCACTGACCCTCTAGCCCTGTTATGAGTGATCACTGAACCTCTAGCCCTGTTAGTTGTGATCACTGACGCTCTAGCCCTGTTATGAGTGATCACTGACCATCAAGCCCTGTTAGTTTTGATCACTGAACCTCTAGCCCTGCTAGTTGTGATCACTGACCCTCTAGCCCTGTTGGGAGTGATCTCAAACCTCTGTCTCTGTTAGAAGTGATCACTGACCCTCTAGCCCTGTTAGGAGTGATCACTGACCCTCTAGCCCTGTTAGGAGTGATCACTGACGCTCTAGCCCTGTTAGGAGTGATCACTGACCCTCTAGCCCTGTTAGTTGTGATCGCTGACCCTCTAGCCCTGCTAGGTGTGATCACTGGACCTCTAGCCCTGTTAGTTGTGATCACTGACCCTCTAGCCCTGTTAGTTGTGATCACTGACCCTCTAGCCCTGCTAGGAGTGATCACTGGACCTCTAGCCCTGTTAGTTGTGATCACTGACCCTCTAGCCCTGTTAGTTGTGATCGCTGACCCTCTAGCCCTGTTGGGTGTGATCACTGATCTTCTAGCCCTGTTAGTTGTGATCCCTGACGCTCTAGCCCTGTTAGTTGTGATCGCTGACCCTCTAGCCCTGTTGGGTGTGATCTCAACCCTCTGTCTCTGTTAGGAGTGATTGCTGACCCTCTAGCTCTGTTGGGAGTGATCTCAACCCTCTGTCTCTGTTAGGAGTGATCACTGACCCTCTAGCCCTGTTAGGAGTGATCACTGACCCTCTAGCCCTGTTAGGAGTGATCTCTGACCCTCTAGCCCTGTTAGGAGTGATCACTGAACCTCTAGCCCTGTTAGTTGTGATCACTGAACCTCTAGCCCTGTTAGTTGTGATCACTGACCCTCTAGCCCTGTTGGGAGTGATCACTGACCCTTTGTCTCTGTTAGGAGTGAACACTGATCCTCTAGCCCTGTTAGGAGTGATCACTGACCCTCTAGCCCTGTTAGGAGTGATCACTGAGCCTCCAGCCCTGTTGGGTGTGATCTTAAACCTATGTCTCTGTTCGGAGTGAACGCTGACCCTCTAGCCCTGTTGGGAGTGATCTCAACCCTCTGTCTCTGTTAGGAGTGATCACAGACCCTCTGCCTCTGTTAGGAGTGATCACTGACCCTCTGTTAGAAGTGATCACTGACCCTCTAGCCCTGTTAGGAGTGATCACTGACTCTCTGTCTCTGTTATGAGTGATCACTGAACCTCTAAACCTGTTAGTTGTGATCACTGACCCTCTACCCCTGTTAGGTGTGATCACTGACCCTTTAGACTTGTTAGGAGTGATCACTGACCCTCTGTCTCAGTTGGGAGTGATCACTGACTCTCTAGCCCCATAGGGTGAGATCGCTGACCCTCTAGCCCTGTTAAGAGTGCTTGCTGACCCTCTAGCCCTGTTAGGAGCGATTGATGACCCACTAGCCCTGTTAGGAGTGATCACTGACCCTCTGTATCTGTTACGTGTGATCACTGAACCTCTACAACTGTTAGTTGAGATCGCTGATCCGCTAGCCCTGTTAGGAGTGATCACTGACACTCTAGCCCTGTTAGGAGTGATCACTGACGCTCTAGCCCTGTTAGGAGTGATCACTCACCCTTTAGCATTGTTAGTTGTGATCACTGACCCTCTAGCCCTGTTATGAGTGATCACTGAACCTCTAGCCCTGTTAGTTGTGATCACTGACGCTCTAGCCCTGTTATGAGTGATCACTGACCATCAAGCCCTGTTAGTTTTATCACTGAACCTCTAGCCCTGCTAGTTGTGATCACTGACCCTCTAGCCCTGTTGGGAGTGATCTCAACCCTCTGTCTCTGTTAGAAGTGATCACTGACACTCTAGCCCTGTTTGGAGTGATCACTGACCCTCTAGCCCTGTTAGGAGTGATCACTGATGCTCTAGCCCTGTTAGGAGTGATCACTGACCCTCTAGCCCTGTTGGGTGTGATCTCAAACCTCTAGCCCTGTTATGAGTGATCACTGAACCTCTAGCCCTGTTAGTTGTGATCACTGACACTCTAGCCCTGTTATGAGTGATCACTGAACCTCTAGCCCTGTTAGTTTTGATCACTGACCCTCTAGCCCTGTTAGGAGTGATCACTGACCCTCTAGCCCTGCTAGGAGTGATCACTGACCCTCTAGCCCTGCTAGGAGTGATCACTGACCCTCTAGCCCTGTTAGGAGTGATCACTGATCCTCTAGCCTTGTTAGGAGTGATCACTGACCCTCTAGCCCTGCTAGGTGTGATCACTGGACCTCTAGCCCTGTTAGTTGTGATCGCTGACCCTCTAGCCCTGTTGGGTGTGATCTCAACCCTCTGTCTCTGTTAGGAGTGATTGCTGACCCTCTAGCCCTGTTGGGAGTGATCTCAACCCTCTGTCTCTGTTAGGAGTGATCACTGACCCTCTAGCCCTGTTAGGAGTGATCACTGACCCTCTAGCCCTGTTAGGAGTGATCTCTGACCCTCTAGCCCTGTTAGGAGTGATCACTGAACCTCTAGCCCTGTTAGTTGTGATCACTGAACCTCTAGCCCTGTTAGTTGTGATCACTGACCCTCTAGCCCTGTTGGGAGTGATCACTGACCCTTTGTCTCTGTTAGGAGTGAACACTGATCCTCTAGCCCTGTTAGGAGTGATCACTGACCCTCTAGCCCTGTTAGGAGTGATCACTGAGCCTCCAGCCCTGTTGGGTGTGATCTTAAACCTATGTCTCTGTTCGGAGTGAACGCTGACCCTCTAGCCCTGTTGGGAGTGATCTCAACCCTCTGTCTCTGTTAGGAGTGATCACAGACCCTCTGCCTCTGTTAGGAGTGATCACTGACCCTCTGTTAGAAGTGATCACTGACCCTCTAGCCCTGTTAGGAGTGATCACTGACTCTCTGTCTCTGTTATGAGTGATCACTGAACCTCTAAACCTGTTAGTTGTGATCACTGACCCTCTACCCCTGTTAGGTGTGATCACTGACCCTTTAGACTTGTTAGGAGTGATCACTGACCCTCTGTCTCAGTTGGGAGTGATCACTGACTCTCTAGCCCCATAGGGTGAGATCGCTGACCCTCTAGCCCTGTTAAGAGTGCTTGCTGACCCTCTAGCCCTGTTAGGAGCGATTGATGACCCACTAGCCCTGTTAGGAGTGATCACTGACCCTCTGTATCTGTTACGTGTGATCACTGAACCTCTACAACTGTTAGTTGAGATCGCTGACCCGCTAGCCCTGTTAGGAGTGATCACTGACACTCTAGCCCTGTTAGGAGTGATCACTGACGCTCTAGCCCTGTTAGGAGTGATCACTCACCCTTTAGCATTGTTAGTTGTGATCACTGACCCTCTAGCCCTGTTATGAGTGATCACTGAACCTCTAGCCCTGTTAGTTGTGATCACTGACGCTCTAGCCCTGTTATGAGTGATCACTGACCATCAAGCCCTGTTAGTTTTATCACTGAACCTCTAGCCCTGCTAGTTGTGATCACTGACCCTCTAGCCCTGTTGGGAGTGATCTCAACCCTCTGTCTCTGTTAGAAGTGATCACTGACCCTCTAGCCCTGTTAGGAGTGATCACTGACCCTCTAGCCCTGTTAGGAGTGATCACTGATGCTCTAGCCCTGTTAGGAGTGATCACTGACCCTCTAGCCCTGTTAGGAGTGATCACTGACCCTCTAGCTCTGTTAGTTGTGATCACTGACCCTCTAGCCCTGTTAGTTGTGATCGCTGACCCTCTAGCCCTGCTAGGAGTGATCACTGGACCTCTAGCCCTGTTAGTTGTGATCACTGACGCTCTAGCCCTGTTAGTTGTGAGCACTGACGCTCTAGCCCTGTTAGTTGTGATCACTGACCCTCTAGCCCTGTTAGGAGTGATCACTGACCCTCCAGCCCTGCTAGGAGTGATCACTGACCCTCTAGCCCTGTTAGGAGTGATCACTGACCCTCTAGCCCTGTTAGGAGTGATCACTGAACCTCTAGCCCTGTTAGTTGTGATCACTGAACCTCTAGCCCTGTTAGTTGTGATCACTGACCCTCTAGCCCTGTTGGGAGTGATCACTGACCCTTTGTCTCTGTTAGGAGTGAACATTGATCCTCTAGCCCTGTTAGGAGTGATCACTGACCCTCTAGCCCTGTTAGGAGTGATCACTGACCCTCTAGCCCTGCTAGGAGTGATCACTGACCCTTTGTCTCTGTTAGGAGTGAACATTGATCCTCTAGCCCTGTTAGGAGTGATCACTGACCCTCTGTCTCTGTCAGGAGAGATCACTGACCCTCCAGCCCTGTTGGGTGTGATCTTAAACCTATGTCTCTGTTCGGAGTGAACGCTGACCCTCTAGCCCTGTTGGGAGTGATCTCAACCCTGTGTCTCTGTTAGGAGTGATCACAGACCCTCTGCCTCTGTTAGGAGTGATCACTGACCCTCTGTTAGAAGTGATCACTGACCCTCTAGCCCTGTTAGGAGTGATCACTGACTCTCTGTCTCTGTTATGAGTGATCACTGAACCTCTAAACCTGTTAGTTGTGATCACTGACCCTCTACCCCTGTTAGGTGTGATCACTGACCCTTTAGACTTGTTAGGAGTGATCACTGACCCTCTGTCTCAGTTGGGAGTGATCACTGACTCTCTAGCCCCATAGGGTGAGATCGCTGACCCTCTAGCCCTGTTAAGAGTGCTTGCTGACCCTCTAGCCCTGTTAGGAGCGATTGATGACCCACTAGCCCTGTTAGGAGTGATCACTGACCCTCTGTATCTGTTACGTGTGATCACTGAACCTCTACAACTGTTAGTTGGGATCGCTGACCCGCTAGCCCTGTTAGGAGTGATCACTGACACTCTAGCCCTGTTAGGAGTGATCACTGATCCTCTAGCCCTGTTAGTTGTGACCACTGATGCTCTAGCCCTGTTAGGAGTGATCACTGACCCTCTAGCCCTGTTAGTTGTGATCACTGAACCTCTAGCCCTGTTAGTTGTGATCACTGACCCTCTAGCCCTGTTGGGAGTGATCACTGACCCTTTGTCTCTGTTAGGAGTGAACACTGAACCTCTAGCCCTGTTAGGAGTGATTACTGACCCTCTAGCCCTGTTAGGAGTGATCACTGACCCTCCAGCCCTGTTGGGTGTGATCTTAAACCTATGTCTCTGTTCGGAGTGAACGCTGACCCTCTAGCCCTGTTGGGAGTGATCTCAACCCTCTGTCTCTGTTAGGAGTGATCACAGACCCTCTGCCTCTGTTAGGAGTGATCACTGACCCTCTGTTAGAAGTGATCACTGACCCTCTAGCCCTGTTAGGAGTGATCACTGACTCTCTGTCTCTGTTATGAGTGATCACTGAACCTCTAAACCTGTTAGTTGTGATCACTGACCCTCTACCCCTGTTAGGTGTGATCACTGACCCTTTAGACTTGTTAGGAGTGATCACTGACCCTCTGTCTCAGTTGGGAGTGATCACTGTACCTCTAGCCCTGTTAGTTGTGATCGCTGACCCTCTAGCCCTGCTACGAGTGATCACTGGACCTCTAGCCCTGTTAGTTGTGATCACTGACGCTCTGGCCCTGTTAGTTGTGAGCACTGACGCTCTAGCCCTGTTAGTTGTGATCACTGACCCTCTAGCCCTGTTGGGAGTGATCTCAACCCTCTGTCTCTGTTAGGAGTGATCACTGACCCTCTGCCTCTGTTAGGAGTGATCACTGACCCTCTGCTTCTGTTAGGAGTGATCACTGACCCTCTAGCACTGTTAGGTGTGATCACTGATCCTCTAGCCTTGTTAGGAGTGATCACTGATGCTCTAGCCCTGTTAGGAGTGATCACTGACCCTCTAGCCCTGTTAGGAGTGATCACTGACCCTCTAGCCCTGTTAGTTGTGATCGCTGACCCTCTAGCCCTGTTAGGAGTGATCACTGACCCTCTAGCCCTGTTAGTTGTGATCACTGACCCTCTAGCCCTGTTAGGAGTGATCACTGAACCTCTAGCCCTGTTAGTTGTGAGCACTGACGCTCTAGCCCTGTTATGTGTGAGCACTGACCCTCTAGCCCTGTTAGTTGTGATCGCTGACGCTCTAGCCCTGTTAGTTGTGATCACTGACCCTCTAGCCCTGTTAGTTGTGATCGCTGACCCTCTAGCCCTGCTAGGAGTGATCACTGGACCTCTAGCCCTGTTAGTTGTGATCACTGACGCTCTAGCCCTGTTAGTTGTGAGCACTGACGCTCTAGCCCTGTTAGTTGTGATCACTGACCCTCTAGCCCTGTTAGGAGTGATCACTGACCCTCCAGCCCTGCTAGGAGTGATCACTGACCCTCTAGCCCTGTTAGGAGTGATCACTGACCCTCTAGCCCTGTTAGGAGTGATCACTGAACCTCTAGCCCTGTTAGTTGTGATCACTGAACCTCTAGCCCTGTTAGTTGTGATCACTGACCCTCTAGCCCTGTTGGGAGTGATCACTGACCCTTTGTCTCTGTTAGGAGTGAACACTGATCCTCTAGCCCTGTTAGGAGTGATCACTGACCCTCTAGCCCTGTTAGGAGTGATCACTGACCCTCCAGCCCTGTTGGGTGTGATCTTAAACCTATGTCTCTGTTCGGAGTGAACGCTGACCCTCTAGCCCTGTTGGGAGTGATCTCAACCCTCTGTCTCTGTTAGGAGTGATCACAGACCCTCTGCCTCTGTTAGGAGTGATCACTGAACCTCTGTTAGAAGTGATCACTGACCCTCTAGCCCTGTTAGGAGTGATCACTGACTCTCTGTCTCTGTTATGAGTGATCACTGAACCTCTAAGCCTGTTAGTTGTGATCACTGACCCTTTAGACTTGTTAGGAGTGATCACTGACCCTCTGTCTCAGTTGGGAGTGATCACTGACTCTCTTGCCCCATAGGGTGAGATTGCTGACCCTCTAGCCCTGTTAAGTGTGCTTGCTGACCCTCTAGCCCTGTTAAGAGTGCTTGCTGACCCTCTAGCCCTGTTAGGAGCGATTGATGACCCACTAGCCCTGTTAGGAGTGATCACTGACCCTCTGAATCTGTTACGTGTGATCACTGATCCTCTAGCCCTGCTAGGAGTGATCACTGATCCTCTAGCCCTGTTAGTTGTGACCACTGACGCTCTAGCCCTGTTAGGAGTGACCACTGACCCTCTAGCCTTGTTAGTTGTGATCACTGACCCTCTAGCCCTGTTATGAGTGATCACTGAACCTCTAGCCCTGTTAGTTGTGATCACTGACGCTCTAGCCCTGTTATGAGTGATCACTGACCATCAAGCCCTGTTAGTTTTGATCACTGAACCTCTAGCCCTGCTAGTTGTGATCACTGACCCTCTAGCCCTGTTGGGAGTGATCTCAACCCTCTGTCTCTGTTAGAAGTGATCACTGACCCTCTAGCCCTGTTAGGAGTGATCACTGACCCTCTAGCCCTGTTAGGTGTGATCACTGACCCTCTAGCCCTGTTAGGAGTGATCACTGACCCTCTAGCCCTGTTAGGTGTGATCCCTGACCCTCTAGCCCTGTTAGGAGTGATCACTGACCCTCTAGCCCTGTTAGGAGTGATCACTGACCCTCTAGCCCTGTTAGGAGTGATCACTGACCCTCTAGCACTGTTCGGTGTGATCACTGATCCTCTAGCCTTGTTAGGAGTGATCACTGATGCTCTAGCCCTGTTAGGAGTGATCACAGACCCTCTAGCCCTGTTAGGAGTGATCACTGACCCTCTAGCCCTGTTAGTTGTGATCGCTGACCCTCTAGCCCTGTTAGGAGTGATCACTGACCCTCTAGCCCTGTTAGTTGTGATCACTGACCCTCTAGCCCTGTTAGGAGTGATCACTGAACCTCTAGCCCTGTTAGTTGTGAGCACTGACGCTCTAGCCCTGTTATGTGTGAGCACTGACCCTCTAGCCCTGTTAGTTGTGATCGCTGACGCTCTAGCCCTGTTAGTTGTGATCACTGACCCTACTAGCCCTGTTAGTTGTGATCGCTGACCCTCTAGCCCTGCTAGGAGTGATCACTGGACCTCTAGCCCTGTTAGTTGTGATCACTGACGCTCTGGCCCTGTTAGTTGTGAGCACTGACGCTCTAGCCCTGTTAGTTGTGATCACTGACCCTCTAGCCCTGTTGGGAGTGATCTCAACCCTCTGTCTCTGTTAGGAGTGATCACTGACCCTCTGCCTCTGTTAGGAGTGATCACTGAACCTCTAGCCCTGTTAGTTGTGATCACTGACCCTCTAGCCCTGCTAGGAGTGATCACTGACCCTCTGTCTCAGTTGGGAGTGATCACAGACCCTCTAGCCCCATTGGGTGAGATTGCTGACCCTCCAGCCCTGTTGGGAGTGATCTCAACCCTCTGTCTCTGTTAGGAGTGATCACTGACCCTCTGCCTCTGTTAGGAGTGATCACTGACCCTCTGCCTCTGTTAGGAGTGATCACTGAACCTCTAGCCCTGTTAGTTGTGATCACTGACCCTCTAGCCCTGTTAGTTGTGATCACTGACCCTCTAGCCCTGTTAGGAGTGATCACTGGACCTCCAGCCTTGTTCGTTGTGATCACTGACCCTCTAGCCCTGTTAGTTGTGATCGCTGACCCTCTAGCCCTGTTAGTTGTGATCACTGAACCTCTAGCCCTGTTAGTTGTGATCACTGACCCTCTAGCCCTGCTAGGAGGGATCACTGGACCTCTAGCCCTGTTAGTTGTTATCACTGACCCTCTAGCCCTGTTAGGAGTGATCACTGAACCTCTAGCTCTGTTAGTTGTGATCACTGACGCTCTAGCCCTGTTAGTTGTGATCACTGACCCTCTAGCCCTGTTGTGATCACTGACCCTCTAGCCCTGTTACGAGTGATCACTGAACCTCTAGCCCTGTTAGTTGTGATCACTGACGCTCTAGCCCTGTTAGGAGTGATTACTGACCCTCTAGCTCTGTTAGTTGTGATCACTGACCCTCTAGCCCTGTTGGGAGTGATCTCAACCCTCTGTCTCTGTTAGGAGTGATCGCTGACCCTCTAGCCCTGCTGGGAGTGATCTCAACCCTCTGTCTCTGTTAGGAGTGATCACTGACCCTCTGCCTCTGTTAGGAGTGATCACTGACCCTCTGCCTCCGTTAGGAGTGATCACTGAACCTCTAGCCCTGTTAGTTGTGATCACTGACCCTCTAGCCCTGCGAGGAGTGATCACTGACCCTCTGTCTCAGTTGGGAGTGATCACTGACCCTCCAGCCCCATTGGGTGAGATCGCTGACCCTCTAGCCCTGTTAAGAGTGCTTGCTGACCCTCTAGCCCTGTTAGTTGTGATCACTGACCCTCTTGCCCTGTTGGGAGTAATCACAACCCTCTGACTCTGTTAGGAGTGATCACTGACCCTCTGCCTCTGTTAGGAGTGATCACTGACCCTCTAGCCCTGTTAGTTGTGATCACTGACCCTCTTGCCCTGTTGGGAGTAATCTCAACCCTCTGACTCTGTTAGGAGTGATCACTGACCCTCTGCCTCTGTTAGGAGTGATCACTGAACCTCTAGCGCTGTTAGGAGTGATCACTGACCCTCTAGCCCTGTTAGTTGTGATCGCTGACCCTCTAGCCCTGTTAGTTGTGATCACTGACCCTCTAGCCCTGCTAGGAGGGATCACTGGACCTCTAGCCCTGTTAGTTGTTATCACTGACCCTCTAGCCCTGTTAGGAGTGATCACTGAACCTCTAGCTCTGTTAGTTGTGATCACTGACGCTCTAGCCCTGTTAGTTGTGATCACTGACCCTCTAGCCCTGTTGTGATCACTGACCCTCTAGCCCTGTTACGAGTGATCACTGAACCTCTAGCCCTGTTAGTTGTGATCACTGACGCTCTAGCCCTGTTGGGAGTGATCTCAACCCTCTGTCTCTGTTAGGAGTGATCGCTGACCCTCTAGCCCTGCTGGGAGTGATCTCAACCCTCTGTCTCTGTTAGGAGTGATCACTGACCCTCTGCCTCTGTTAGGAGTGATCACTGACCCTCTGCCTCCGTTAGGAGTGATCACTGAACCTCTAGCCCTGTTAGTTGTGATCACTGACCCTCTAGCCCTGCGAGGAGTGATCACTGACCCTCTGTCTCAGTTGGGAGTGATCACTGACCCTCCAGCCCCATTGGGTGAGATCGCTGACCCTCTAGCCCTGTTAAGAGTGCTTGCTGACCCTCTAGCCCTGTTAGTTGTGATCACTGACCCTCTTGCCCTGTTGGGAGTAATCACAACCCTCTGACTCTGTTAGGAGTGATCACTGACCCTCTGCCTCTGTTAGGAGTGATCACTGACCCTCTAGCCCTGTTAGTTGTGATCACTGACCCTCTTGCCCTGTTGGGAGTAATCTCAACCCTCTGACTCTGTTAGGAGTGATCACTGACCCTCTGCCTCTGTTAGGAGTGATCACTGAACCTCTAGCGCTGTTAGGAGTGATCACTGACCCTCTAGCCCTGTTAGTTGTGATCGCTGACCCTCTAGCCCTGTTAGTTGTGATCACTGAACCTCTAGCGCTGTTAGGAGTGATCACTGACCCTTTAGCCCTGTTAGTTGTGATCGCTGACCCTCTAGCCCTGTTAGTTGTGATCGCTGACCCTCTAGCCCTGTTAGGAGTGATCACTGCCCCTCTAGCCCTGTTAGGAGTGATCACTGACCCTCTGTCTCTGTTACGAGTGATCACTGACCCTCTAGCCCTGTTAGTTGTGATCACTGACCCTCTAGCCCTGTTAGGAGTGATCACTGACCCTCTAGCCCTGTTAGTTGTGATCACTGACCCTCTAGCCCTGTTAGGAGTGATCACTGAACCTCTAGCCCTGTTAGTTGTGATCCCTGATGCTCTTGCCCTGTTAGGAGTGATCACTGAACCTCTAGCCCTGTTAGTTGTGATCGCTGACCCTCTAGCCCTGTTGGGTGTGATCTCAACCCTCTGTCTCTGTTAGGAGTGATTGCTGACCCTCTAGCCCTGTTGGGAGTGATCTCAACCCTCTGTCTCTGTTAGGAGTGATCACTGACCCTACAGCCCTGTTGGGTGTGATCTTAAACCTATGTCTCTGTTCGGAGTGAACGCTGACCCTCTAGCCCTGTTGGGAGTGATCTCAACACTCTGTCTCTGTTAGGAGTGATCACAGACCCTCTGCCTCTGTTAGGAGTGATCACTGACCCTCTGTTAGAAGTGATCACTGACTCTCTGTCTCTGTTATGAGTGATCACTGAACCTCTAAACCTGTTAGTTGTGATCACTGACCCTCTACCCCTGCTAGGAGTGATCACTGACCCTCTAGCCCTGCTAGGAGTGATCACTGACCCTCTAGCACTGTTAGGAGTTATCACTGACCCTCTAGCCCTGTTAGTTGTGAGCACTGACGCTCTAGCACTGTTATGTGTGAGCACTGACCCTCTAGCCCTGCTAGGAGTGATCACTGACCCTCTAGCCCTGCTAGGAGTGATCACTGACCCTCTAGCACTGTTAGGAGTTATCACTGACCCTCTAGCCCTGTTAGGAGTGATCACTGACCCTCTAGCCCTGCTAGGAGTGATCATTGACCCTCTAGCACTGTTAGGTGTGATCACTGACCCTCTAGCACTGTTAGGTGTGATCACTGACCCTCTAGCCCTGCTAGGAGTGATCACTGACCCTCTAGCCCTGCTAGGTGTGATCACTGACCCTCTAGCACTGTTAGGAGTTATCACTGACCCTCTAGCCCTGTTAGGAGTGATCACTGACCCTCTAGCCCTGCTAGGAGTGATCATTGACCCTCTAGCACTGTTAGGTGTGATCACTGACCCTCTAGCACTGTTAGGTGTGATCACTGATCCTCTAGCCCTGTTAGGAGTGATCACTGACCCTCCAGCCCTGTTGGGTGTGATCTTAAACCTATGTCTCTGTTCGGAGTGAACGCTGACCCTCTAGCCCTGTTGGGAGTGATCTCAACCCTCTGTCTCTGTTAGGAGTGATCACAGACCCTCTGCCTCTGTTAGGAGTGATCACTGAACCTCTGTTAGAAGTGATCACTGACCCTCTAGCCCTGTTAGGAGTGATCACTGACTCTCTGTCTCTGTTATGAGTGATCACTGAACCTCTAAACCTGTTAGTTGTGATCACTGACCCTTTAGACTTGTTAGGAGTGATCACTGACCCTCTGTCTCAGTTGGGAGTGATCACTGACTCTCTTGCCCCATAGGGTGAGATTGCTGACCCTCTAGCCCTGTTAAGTGTGCTTGCTGACCCTCTAGCCCTGTTAAGAGTGCTTGCTGACCCTCTAGCCCTGTTAGGAGCGATTGATGACCCACTAGCCCTGTTAGGAGTGATCACTGACCCTCTGAATCTGTTACGTGTGATCACTGATCCTCTAGCCCTGCTAGGAGTGATCACTGATCCTCTAGCCCTGTTAGTTGTGACCACTGACGCTCTAGCCCTGTTAGGAGTGACCACTGACCCTCTAGCCTTGTTAGTTGTGATCACTGACCCTCTAGCCCTGTTATGAGTGATCACTGAACCTCTAGCCCTGTTAGTTGTGATCACTGACGCTCTAGCCCTGTTATGAGTGATCACTGACCATCAAGCCCTGTTAGTTTTGATCACTGAACCTCTAGCCCTGCTAGTTGTGATCACTGACCCTCTAGCCCTGTTGGGAGTGATCTCAACCCTCTGTCTCTGTTAGAAGTGATCACTGACCCTCTAGCCCTGTTAGGAGTGATCACTGACCCTCTAGCCCTGTTAGGTGTGATCACTGACCCTCTAGCCCTGTTAGGAGTGATCACTGACCCTCTAGCCCTGTTAGGTGTGATCCCTGACCCTCTAGCCCTGTTAGGAGTGATCACTGACCCTCTAGCCCTGTTAGGAGTGATCACTGACCCTCTAGCCCTGTTAGGAGTGATCACTGACCCTCTAGCACTGTTCGGTGTGATCACTGATCCTCTAGCCTTGTTAGGAGTGATCACTGATGCTCTAGCCCTGTTAGGAGTGATCACAGACCCTCTAGCCCTGTTAGGAGTGATCACTGACCCTCTAGCCCTGTTAGTTGTGATCGCTGACCCTCTAGCCCTGTTAGGAGTGATCACTGACCCTCTAGCCCTGTTAGTTGTGATCACTGACCCTCTAGCCCTGTTAGGAGTGATCACTGAACCTCTAGCCCTGTTAGTTGTGAGCACTGACGCTCTAGCCCTGTTATGTGTGAGCACTGACCCTCTAGCCCTGTTAGTTGTGATCGCTGACGCTCTAGCCCTGTTAGTTGTGATCACTGACCCTACTAGCCCTGTTAGTTGTGATCGCTGACCCTCTAGCCCTGCTAGGAGTGATCACTGGACCTCTAGCCCTGTTAGTTGTGATCGCTGACGCTCTAGCCCTGTTAGTTGTGATCACTGACCCTACTAGCCCTGTTAGTTGTGATCGCTGACCCTCTAGCCCTGCTAGGAGTGATCACTGGACCTCTAGCCCTGCTAGTTGTGATCACTGACCCTCTAGCCCTGTTGGGAGTGATCTCAACCCTCTGTCTCTGTTAGAAGTGATCACTGACCCTCTAGCCCTGTTAGGAGTGATCACTGACCCTCTAGCCCTGTTAGGTGTGATCACTGACCCTCTAGCCCTGTTAGGAGTGATCACTGACCCTCTAGCCCTGTTAGGTGTGATCCCTGACCCTCTAGCCCTGTTAGGAGTGATCACTGACCCTCTAGCCCTGTTAGGAGTGATCACTGACCCTCTAGCCCTGTTAGGAGTGATCACTGACCCTCTAGCACTGTTCGGTGTGATCACTGATCCTCTAGCCTTGTTAGGAGTGATCACTGATGCTCTAGCCCTGTTAGGAGTGATCACAGACCCTCTAGCCCTGTTAGGAGTGATCACTGACCCTCTAGCCCTGTTAGTTGTGATCGCTGACCCTCTAGCCCTGTTAGGAGTGATCACTGACCCTCTAGCCCTGTTAGTTGTGATCACTGACCCTCTAGCCCTGTTAGGAGTGATCACTGAACCTCTAGCCCTGTTAGTTGTGAGCACTGACGCTCTAGCCCTGTTATGTGTGAGCACTGACCCTCTAGCCCTGTTAGTTGTGATCGCTGACGCTCTAGCCCTGTTAGTTGTGATCACTGACCCTACTAGCCCTGTTAGTTGTGATCGCTGACCCTCTAGCCCTGCTAGGAGTGATCACTGGACCTCTAGCCCTGTTAGTTGTGATCACTGACGCTCTGGCCCTGTTAGTTGTGATCACTGACCCTCTAGCCCTGTTGGGAGTGATCTCAACCCTCTGTCTCTGTTAGGAGTGATCACTGACCCTCTGCCTCTGTTAGGAGTGATCACTGACCCTCTGCCTCTGTTAGGAGTGATCACTGAACCTCTAGCCCTGTTAGTTGTGATCACTGACCCTCTAGCCCTGCTAGGAGTGATCACTGACCCTCTGTCTCAGTTGGGAGTGATCACAGACCCTCTAGCCCCATTGGGTGAGATTGCTGACCCTCCAGCCCTGTTGGGAGTGATCTCAACCCTCTGTCTCTGTTAGGAGTGATCACTGACCCTCTGCCTCTGTTAGGAGTGATCACTGACCCTCTGCCTCTGTTAGGAGTGATCACTGAACCTCTAGCCCTGTTAGTTGTGATCACTGACCTTCTAGCCCTGTTAGTTGTGATCACTGACCCTCTAGCCCTGTTAGGAGTGATCACTGGACCTCCAGCCTTGTTCGTTGTGATCACTGACCCTCTAGCCCTGTTAGTTGTGATCGCTGACCCTCTAGCCCTGTTAGTTGTGATCACTGAACCTCTAGCCCTGTTAGTTGTGATCACTGACCCTCTAGCCCTGCTAGGAGGGATCACTGGACCTCTAGCCCTGTTAGTTGTTATCACTGACCCTCTAGCCCTGTTAGGAGTGATCACTGAACCTCTAGCTCTGTTAGTTGTGATCACTGACGCTCTAGCCCTGTTAGTTGTGATCACTGACCCTCTAGCCCTGTTGTGATCACTGACCCTCTAGCCCTGTTACGAGTGATCACTGAACCTCTAGCCCTGTTAGTTGTGATCACTGACGCTCTAGCCCTGTTAGGAGTGATTACTGACCCTCTAGCTCTGTTAGTTGTGATCACTGACCCTCTAGCCCTGTTGGGAGTGATCTCAACCCTCTGTCTCTGTTAGGAGTGATCGCTGACCCTCTAGCCCTGCTGGGAGTGATCTCAACCCTCTGTCTCTGTTAGGAGTGATCACTGACCCTCTGCCTCTGTTAGGAGTGATCACTGACCCTCTGCCTCCGTTAGGAGTGATCACTGAACCTCTAGCCCTGTTAGTTGTGATCACTGACCCTCTAGCCCTGCGAGGAGTGATCACTGACCCTCTGTCTCAGTTGGGAGTGATCACTGACCCTCCAGCCCCATTGGGTGAGATCGCTGACCCTCTAGCCCTGTTAAGAGTGCTTGCTGACCCTCTAGCCCTGTTAGTTGTGATCACTGACCCTCTTGCCCTGTTGGGAGTAATCACAACCCTCTGACTCTGTTAGGAGTGATCACTGACCCTCTGCCTCTGTTAGGAGTGATCACTGACCCTCTAGCCCTGTTAGTTGTGATCACTGACCCTCTTGCCCTGTTGGGAGTAATCTCAACCCTCTGACTCTGTTAGGAGTGATCACTGACCCTCTGCCTCTGTTAGGAGTGATCACTGAACCTCTAGCGCTGTTAGGAGTGATCACTGACCCTCTAGCCCTGTTAGTTGTGATCGCTGACCCTCTAGCCCTGTTAGTTGTGATCACTGACCCTCTAGCCCTGCTAGGAGGGATCACTGGACCTCTAGCCCTGTTAGTTGTTATCACTGACCCTCTAGCCCTGTTAGGAGTGATCACTGAACCTCTAGCTCTGTTAGTTGTGATCACTGACGCTCTAGCCCTGTTAGTTGTGATCACTGACCCTCTAGCCCTGTTGTGATCACTGACCCTCTAGCCCTGTTACGAGTGATCACTGAACCTCTAGCCCTGTTAGTTGTGATCACTGACGCTCTAGCCCTGTTAGGAGTGATTACTGACCCTCTAGCTCTGTTAGTTGTGATCACTGACCCTCTAGCCCTGTTGGGAGTGATCTCAACCCTCTGTCTCTGTTAGGAGTGATCGCTGACCCTCTAGCCCTGCTGGGAGTGATCTCAACCCTCTGTCTCTGTTAGGAGTGATCACTGACCCTCTGCCTCTGTTAGGAGTGATCACTGACCCTCTGCCTCCGTTAGGAGTGATCACTGAACCTCTAGCCCTGTTAGTTGTGATCACTGACCCTCTAGCCCTGCGAGGAGTGATCACTGACCCTCTGTCTCAGTTGGGAGTGATCACTGACCCTCCAGCCCCATTGGGTGAGATCGCTGACCCTCTAGCCCTGTTAAGAGTGCTTGCTGACCCTCTAGCCCTGTTAGTTGTGATCACTGACCCTCTTGCCCTGTTGGGAGTAATCACAACCCTCTGACTCTGTTAGGAGTGATCACTGACCCTCTGCCTCTGTTAGGAGTGATCACTGACCCTCTAGCCCTGTTAGTTGTGATCACTGACCCTCTTGCCCTGTTGGGAGTAATCTCAACCCTCTGACTCTGTTAGGAGTGATCACTGACCCTCTGCCTCTGTTAGGAGTGATCACTGAACCTCTAGCGCTGTTAGGAGTGATCACTGACCCTCTAGCCCTGTTAGTTGTGATCGCTGACCCTCTAGCCCTGTTAGTTGTGATCACTGAACCTCTAGCGCTGTTAGGAGTGATCACTGACCCTTTAGCCCTGTTAGTTGTGATCGCTGACCCTCTAGCCCTGTTAGTTGTGATCGCTGACCCTCTAGCCCTGTTAGGAGTGATCACTGCCCCTCTAGCCCTGTTAGGAGTGATCACTGACCCTCTGTCTCTGTTACGAGTGATCACTGACCCTCTAGCCCTGTTAGTTGTGATCACTGACCCTCTAGCCCTGTTAGGAGTGATCACTGACCCTCTAGCCCTGTTAGTTGTGATCACTGACCCTCTAGCCCTGTTAGGAGTGATCACTGAACCTCTAGCCCTGTTAGTTGTGATCCCTGATGCTCTTGCCCTGTTAGGAGTGATCACTGAACCTCTAGCCCTGTTAGTTGTGATCGCTGACCCTCTAGCCCTGTTGGGTGTGATCTCAACCCTCTGTCTCTGTTAGGAGTGATTGCTGACCCTCTAGCCCTGTTGGGAGTGATCTCAACCCTCTGTCTCTGTTAGGAGTGATCACTGACCCTACAGCCCTGTTGGGTGTGATCTTAAACCTATGTCTCTGTTCGGAGTGAACGCTGACCCTCTAGCCCTGTTGGGAGTGATCTCAACACTCTGTCTCTGTTAGGAGTGATCACAGACCCTCTGCCTCTGTTAGGAGTGATCACTGACCCTCTGTTAGAAGTGATCACTGACTCTCTGTCTCTGTTATGAGTGATCACTGAACCTCTAAACCTGTTAGTTGTGATCACTGACCCTCTACCCCTGTTAGGTGTGATCACTGACACTTTAGACTTGTTAGGAGTGATTACTGACCCTCTGTCTCAGTTGGGAGTGATCACTGACTCTCTAGCCCCATAGGGTGAGATCGCTGACCCTCTAGCCCTGTTAAGAGTGCTTGCTGACACTCAAGCCCTGTTAGGAGCGATTGATGACCCACTAGCCCTGTTAGGAGTGATCACTGACCCTCTGTATCTGTTACGTGTGATCACTGAACCTCTACAACTGTTAGTTGAGATCGCTGACCCGCTAGCCCTGTTGGGAGTGATCACTGTACCTCTAGCCCTGTTAGAACTGATCACTGATCCTCTAGCCCTGCTAGGAGTGATCACTGACCCTCTAGCCCTGTTAGGAGTGATCACTGATCCTCTAGCCCTGTTAGTTGTGATCACTGACCCTCTAGCCCTGTTAGAAGTGATCACTGACCCTCTAGCCCTGTTAGGAGTGATCACTGACCCTCTAGCCCTGTTAGGTGTGATCACTGACCCTCTAGCCCTGTTAGGAGTGATCACTGACCCTCTAGCCCTGTTAGGAGTGATCCCTGACCCTCTAGCCCTGTTAGGAGTGATCACTGACCCTCTAGCCCTGTTAGGAGTGATCACTGCCCCTCTAGCCCTGTTAGGAGTGATCACTGACCCTCTGTCTCTGTTACGAGTGATCACTGACCCTCTAGCCCTGTTAGGAGTGATCACTGACCCTCTAGCCCTGTTAGGAGTGATCACTGACCCTCTAGCCCTGTTAGTTGTGATCACTGACCCTCTAGCCCTGTTGGGAGTGATCTCAACCCTCTGTCTCTGTTAGGAGTGATCACTGACCCTCTGCCTCTGTTAGGAGTGATCACTGACCCTCTGCCTCTGTTAGGAGTGATCACTGAACCTCTAGCCCTGTTAGTTGTGATCACTGACCCTCTAGCCCTGCTAGGAGTGATCACTGACCCTCTGTCTCAGTTGGGAGTGATCACTGACCCTCTAGCCCCATTGGGGGAGATTGCTGACCCTCCAGCCCTGTTGGGAGTGATCTCAACCCTCTGTCTCTGTTAGGAGTGATCACTGACCCTCTGCCTCTGTTAGGAGTGATCACTGACCCTCTGCCTCTGTTAGGAGTGATCACTGAACCTCTAGCCCTGTTAGTTGTGATCACTGACCCTCTAGCCCTGTTAGTTGTGATCACTGACCCTCTAGCCCTGTTAGGAGTGATCACTGGACCTCCAGCCTTGTTAGTTGTGATCACTGACCCTCTAGCCCTGTTAGTTGTGATCGCTGACCCTCTAGCCCTGTTAGTTGTGATCACTGAACCTCTAGCCCTGTTAGTTGTGATCACTGACCCTCTAGCCCTGCTAGGAGGGATCACTGGACCTCTAGCCCTGTTAGTTGTTATCACTGACCCTCTAGCCCTGTTAGGAGTGATCACTGAACCTCTAGCTCTGTTAGTTGTGATCACTGACGCTCTAGCCCTGTTAGTTGTGATCACTGACCCTCTAGCCCTGTTGTGATCACTGACCCTCTAGCCCTGTTACGAGTGATCACTGAACCTCTAGCCCTGTTAGTTGTGATCACTGACGCTCTAGCCCTGTTAGGAGTGATTACTGACCCTCTAGCTCTGTTAGTTGTGATCACTGACCCTCTAGCCCTGTTGGGAGTGATCTCAACCCTCTGTCTCTGTTAGGAGTGATCGCTGACCCTCTAGCCCTGTTGGGAGTGATCTCAACCCTCTGTCTCTGTTAGGAGTGATCACTGACCCTCTGCCTCTGTTAGGAGTGATCACTGACCCTCTGCCTCCGTTAGGAGTGATCACTGAACCTCTAGCCCTGTTAGTTGTGATTACTGACCCTCTAGCCCTGCGAGGAGTGATCACTGACCCTCTGTCTCAGTTGGGAGTGATCACTGACCCTCCAGCCCCATTGGGTGAGATCGCTGACCCTCTAGCCCTGTTAAGAGTGCTTGCTGACCCTCTAGCCCTGTTAGTTGTGATCACTGACCCTCTTGCCCTGTTGGGAGTAATCACAACACTCTGACTCTGTTAGGAGTGATCACTGACCCTCTGCCTCTGTTAGGAGTGATCACTGACCCTCTAGCCCTGTTAGTTGTGATCACTGACCCTCTTGCCCTGTTGGGAGTAATCTCAACCCTCTGACTCTGTTAGGAGTGATCACTGACCCTCTGCCTCTGTTAGGAGTGATCACTGAACCTCTAGCGCTGTTAGGAGTGATCACTGACCCTCTAGCCCTGTTAGTTGTGATCGCTGACCCTCTAGCCCTGTTAGTTGTGATCACTGAACCTCTAGCGCTGTTAGGAGTGATCACTGACCCTTTAGCCCTGTTAGTTGTGATCGCTGACCCTCTAGCCCTGTTAGTTGTGATCGCTGACCCTCTAGCCCTGTTAGGAGTGATCACTGCCCCTCTAGCCCTGTTAGGAGTGATCACTGACCCTCTGTCTCTGTTACGAGTGATCACTGACCCTCTAGCCCTGTTAGTTGTGATCACTGACCCTCTAGCCCTGTTAGGAGTGATCACTGACCCTCTAGCCCTGTTAGTTGTGATCACTGACCCTCTAGCCCTGTTAGGAGTGATCACTGAACCTCTAGCCCTGTTAGTTGTGATCCCTGATGCTCTTGCCCTGTTAGGAGTGATCACTGAACCTCTAGCCCTGTTAGTTGTGATCGCTGACCCTCTAGCCCTGTTGGGTGTGATCTCAACCCTCTGTCTCTGTTTGGAGTGATTGCTGACCCTCTAGCCCTGTTGGGAGTGATCTCAACCCTCTGTCTCTGTCAGGAGAGATCACTGACCCTCCAGCCCTGTTGGGTGTGATCTTAAACCTATGTCTCTGTTCGGAGTGAACGCTGACCCTCTAGCCCTGTTGGGAGTGATCTCAACACTCTGTCTCTGTTAGGAGTGATCACAGACCCTCTGCCTCTGTTAGGAGTGATCACTGACCCTCTGTTAGAAGTGATCACTGACTCTCTGTCTCTGTTATGAGTGATCACTGAACCTCTAAACCTGTTAGTTGTGATCACTGACCCTCTACCCCTGTTAGGTGTGATCACTGACACTTTAGACTTGTTAGGAGTGATTACTGACCCTCTGTCTCAGTTGGGAGTGATCACTGACTCTCTAGCCCCATAGGGTGAGATCGCTGACCCTCTAGCCCTGTTAAGAGTGCTTGCTGACACTCAAGCCCTGTTAGGAGTGATTGATGACCCACTAGCCCTGTTAGGAGTGATCACTGACCCTCTGTATCTGTTACGTGTGATCACTGAACCTCTACAACTGTTAGTTGAGATCGCTGACCCGCTAGCCCTGTTGGGAGTGATCACTGTACCTCTAGCCCTGTTAGAACTGATCACTGATCCTCTAGCCCTGCTAGGAGTGATCACTGACCCTCTAGCCCTGTTAGGAGTGATCACTGATCCTCTAGCCCTGTTAGTTGTGATCACTGACGCTCTAGCCCTGTTAGGAGTGATCACTGACCCTCTAGCCTTGTTAGTTGTGATCACTGACCATCAAGCCCTGCTAGTTGTGATCACTGACCCTCTAGCCCTGCTAGGTGTGATCACTGAACCTCTAGCCCTGCTAGTTGTGATCACTGACACTCTAGCCCTGTTGGGAGTGATCTCAACCCTCTGTCTCTGTTAGGAATGATCGCTGACCCTCTAGCCCTGTTGGGAGTGATCTCAACCCTCTGTCTCTGTTAGAAGTGATCACTGACCCTCTAACCCTGTTAGGAGTGATCACTGACCCTCTAGCCCTGCTAGGAGTGATCACTGACCCTCTAGCCCTGTTAGGTGTGATCACTGACCCTCTAGCCCTGTTAGGAGTGATCACTGACCCTCTAGCCCTGCTAGGAGTGATCACTGACCCTCTAGCACTGTTAGGTGTGATCACTGACCCTCTAGCCCTGCTAGGAGTGATCACTGCCCCTTTAGCCCTGCTAGGCATGATCACTGACCCTCTAGCACTGTTAGGTGTGATCACTGACCCTCTAGCCCTGCTAGGAGTGATCACTGACCCTCTAGCCCTGCTAGGAGTGATCACTGACCCTCTAGCACTGTTAGGAGTTATCACTGACCCTCTAGCCCTGTTAGGAGTGATCACTGACCCTCTAGCCCTGCTAGGAGTGATCACTGACCCTCTAGCACTGTTAGGAGTTATCACTGACCCTCTAGCCCTGTTAGGAGTGATCACTGACCCTCTAGCCCTGCTAGGAGTGATCATTGACCCTCTAGCACTGTTAGGTGTGATCACTGACCCTCTAGCACTGTTAGGTGTGATCACTGATCCTCTAGCCCTGTTTGGAGTGATCACTGACCCTCTAGCCCTGTTAGTTGTGAGCACTGACGCTCTAGCACTGTTATGTGTGAGCACTGACCCTCTAGAACTGTTAGTTGTGATCGCTGACCCTCTAGCCCTGTTAGGTGTGATCACTGAACCTCTAGCCCTGTTAGGAGTGATCTCTAACCCATTAGTCCTGTTAGGTGTGATCACTGACCCTCTAGCCCTGTTAGTTGTGATCCCTGACGCTCTCGCCCTGTTAGTTGTGATCACTGACGCTCTAGCCCTGTTAGGAGTGATCACTGACCCTCTAGCCCTGCTAGGTGTGATCACTGGACCTCTAGCCCTGTTAGGAGTGATCACTGACCCTCTAGCCCTGCTAGGTGTGGACCTCTAGCCTTGTTAGTTGTGATCACTGACCCTCTAGCCCTGCTAGGTGTGATCACTGGACCTCTAGCCCTGTTAGTTGTGATCACTGACCCTCTAGCCCTGCTAGGTGTGATCACTGGACCTCTAGCCCTGTTAGTTGTGACCACTGACCCTCTAGCCCTGTTAGGAGTGATCACTGAACCTCTAGCCCTGTTAGTTGTGATCACTGACCCTCTACCCCTGTTAGGTGTGATCACTGACACTTTAGACTTGTTAGGAGTGATTACTGACCCTCTGTCTCAGTTGGGAGTGATCACTGACTCTCTAGCCCCATAGGGTGAGATCGCTGACCCTCTAGCCCTGTTAAGAGTGCTTGCTGACACTCAAGCCCTGTTAGGAGCGATTGATGACCCACTAGCCCTGTTAGGAGTGATCACTGACCCTCTGTATCTGTTACGTGTGATCACTGAACCTCTACAACTGTTAGTTGAGATCGCTGACCCGCTAGCCCTGTTGGGAGTGATCACTGTACCTCTGTCTCTGTTAGAACTGATCACTGATCCTCTTGCCCTGCTAGGAGTGATCACTGATCCTCTAGCCCTGTTAGGAGTGATCACTGATCCTCTAGCCCTGTTAGTTGTGATCACTGACGCTCTAGCCCTGTTAGGAGTGATCACTGACCCTCTAGCCTTGTTAGTTGTGATCACTGACCATCAAGCCCTGCTAGTTGTGATCACTGACCCTCTAGCCCTGTTGGGAGTGATCTCAACCCTCTGTCTCTGTTAGGAATGATCGCTGACCCTCTAGCCCTGTTGGGAGTGATCTCAACCCTCTGTCTCTGTTAGAAGTGATCACTGACCCTCTAACCCTGTTAGGAGTGATCACTGACCCTCTAGCCCTGCTAGGAGTGATCACTGACCCTCTAGCCCTGTTAGGTGTGATCACTGACCCTCTAGCCCTGTTAGGAGTGATCACTGACCCTCTAGCCCTGCTAGGAGTGATCACTGACCCTCTAGCACTGTTAGGTGTGATCACTGACCCTCTAGCCCTGCTAGGAGTGATCACTGCCCCTCTAGCCCTGCTAGGAGTGATCACTGACCCTCTAGCACTGTTAGGTGTGATCACTGACCCTCTAGCCCTGCTAGGAGTGATCACTGACCCTCTAGCCCTGCTAGGAGTGATCACTGACCCTCTAGCACTGTCAGGAGTTATCACTGACCCTCTAGCCCTGTTAGGAGTGATCACTGACCCTCTAGCCCTGCTAGGAGTGATCATTGACCCTCTAGCACTGTTAGGTGTGATCACTGACCCTCTAGCACTGTTAGGTGTGATCACTGATCCTCTAGCCCTGTTTGGAGTGATCACTGACCCTCTAGCCCTGTTAGTTGTGAGCACTGACGCTCTAGCACTGTTATGTGTGAGCACTGACCCTCTAGCACTGTTAGTTGTGATCGCTGACCCTCTAGCCCTGTTAGGTGTGATCACTGAACCTCTAGCCCTGTTAGGAGTGATCTCTAACCCATTAGTCCTGTTAGGTGTGATCACTGACCCTCTAGCCCTGTTAGTTGTGATCCCTGACGCTCTCGCCCTGTTAGTTGTGATCACTGACGCTCTAGCCCTGTTAGGAGTGATCACTGACCCTCTAGCCCTGCTAGGTGTGATCACTGGACCTCTAGCCCTGTTAGGAGTGATCACTGACCCTCTAGCCCTGCTAGGTGTGATCACTGGACCTCTAGCCTTGTTAGTTGTGATCACTGACCCTCTAGCCCTGCTAGGTGTGATCACTGGACCTCTAGCCCTGTTAGTTGTGATCACTGACCCTCTAGCCCTGTTAGGAGTGATCACTGAACCTCTAGCCCTGTTAGTTGTGATCACTGAACCTCTAGCCCTGTTAGGAGTGATCACTGAACTTCTAGCCCTGTTAGTTGTGATCACTGACGCTCTAGCCCTGTTAGGAGTGATTACTGACCCTCTAGCTCTGTTAGTTGTGATCACTGACCCTCTACCCCTGTTAGTTGTGATCACTGACCCTCTAGCCCTGTTGGGAGTGATCTCAACCCTCTGTCTCTGTTAGGAGTAATCGCTGACCCTCTAGCCCTGTTGGGAGTGATCTCAACCCTCTGTCTCTGTTAGGAGTGATCACTGACCCTCTGCCTCTGTTAGGAGCGATCACTGACCCTCTGCCTCTGTTAGGAGTGATCACTGAACCTCTAGCCCTGTTAGTTGTGATCACTGACCCTCTAGCCCTGCTAGGAGTGATCACTGACCCTCTGTCTCAGTTGGGAGTGATCACTGACCCTCTAGCCCCATTGGGTGAGATCGCTGACCCTCTAGCCCTGTTAAGAGTGATCACTGACCCTCTAGCCCTGCTAGGAGTGATCACTGACCCTCTAGCCCTGCTAGGAGTGATCACTGAACCTCTAGCCCTGTTAGTTGTGATCACTGAACCTCTAGCGCTGTTAGGAGTGATCACTGACCCTTTAGCCCTGTTAGGAGTGGTCACTGACCCTCTAGCCTTGTTAGTTGTGATCACTGACCCTCTAGCCCTGCTAGGTGTGATCACTGGACCTCTAGCCCTGTTAGTTGTGATCACTGACCCTCTAGCCCTGTTAGTTGTGATCGCTGACCCTCTAGCCCTGGTAGGAGTGATCACTGTACCTCTAGCCCTGTTAGTTGTTATCACTGACCCTCTAGCCCTGTTGGGAGTGATCTCAACCCTCTGTCTCTGTTAGGAGTGATCGCTGACCCTCTAGCCCTGTTGGGAGAGATCTCAACCCTCTGTCTCTGTTAGGAGTGGTCACTGACCCTCTGCCTCTGTTAGGAGCGATCACTGACCCTCTGCCTCTGTTAGGAGTGATCACTGAACCTCTAGCCCTGTTAGTTGTGATCACTGACCCTCTAGCCCTGCTAGGAGTGATCACTGACCCTCTGTCTCAGTTGGGAGTGATCACTGACCCTCTAGCCCTGTTAAGAGAGATCACTGACCCTCTAGCCCTGCTAGGAGTGATCACTGAACCTCTAGCCCTGTTAGTTGTGATCACTGAACCTCTAGCGCTGTTAGGAGTGATCACTGACCCTTTAGCCCTGTTAGGAGTGATCACTGACCCTCTAGCCTTGTTAGTTGTGATCACTGACCCTCTAGCCCTGTTAGGAGTGATCACTGAACCTCTAGCCCTGTTAGTTGTGATCACTGACGCTCTAGCCCTGTTAGGAGTGATCACTGAACCTCTAGCCCTGTTGGGAGAGATCACTGACCCTTTGTCTCTGTTAGGAGTGAACACTGATCCTCTAGCCCTGTTAGGAGTGATCACTGACCCTCTAGCCCTGTTAGGAGTGATCACTGACCCTCTAGCCCTGTGAGGAGTGATCACTGACCCTCTAGCCCTGTTAGGAGTGATCACTGACCCTCCAGCCCTGTTGGGTGTGATCTTAAACCTATGTCTCTGTTCGGAGTGAACGCTGACCCTCTAGCCCTGTTGGGAGTGATCTCAACCCTCTGTCTCTGTTAGGAGTGATCACTGACCCTCTGTTAGAAGTGATCACTGACTCTCTGTCTCTGTTATGAGTGATCACTGAACCTCTAAACCTGTTAGTTGTGATCACTGACCCTCTACCCCTGTTAGGTGTGATCACTGACACTTTAGACTTGTTAGGAGTGATTACTGACCCTCTGTCTCAGTTGGGAGTGATCACTGACTCTCTAGCCCCATAGGGTGAGATCGCTGACTCTCTAGCCCTGTTAAGAGTGCTTGCTGACACTCTAGCGCTGTTAGGAGCGATTGATGACCCACTAGCCCTGTTAGGAGTGATCACTGACCCTCTGTATCTGTTACGTGTGATCACTGAACCGCTACAACTGTTAGTTGAGATCGCTGACCCGCTAGCCCTGTTGGGAGTGATCACTGTACCTCTAGCCCTGTTAGAACTGATCACTGATCCTCTAGCCCTGCTAGGAGTGATCACTGATCCTCTAGCCCTGTTAGTTGTGATCACTGACGCTCTAGCCCTGTTAGGAGTGATCACTGACCCTCTAGCCTTGTTAGTTGTGATCACTGACCTTCTAGCCCTGTTATGAGTGATCACTGACCATCAAGCCCTGCTAGTTGTGATCACTGACCCTCTAGCCCTGCTAGGTGTGATCACTGAACCTCTAGCCCTGCTAGTTGTGATCACTGACCCTCTAGCCCTGTTGGGAGTGATCTCAACCCTCTGTCTCTGTTAGGAATGATCGCTGACCCTCTAGCCCTGTTGGGAGTGATCTCAACCCTCTGTCTCTGTTAGAAGTGATCACTGACCCTCTCGCCCTGTTAGGAGTGATCACTGAACCTCTAGCCCTGTTAGGAGTGATCACTGACCCTCTAGCCCTGCTAGGAGTGATCGCTGACCCTCTAGCCCTGTTGGGAGTGATCTCAACCCTCTGTCTCTGTTAGAAGTGATCACTGATCCTCTAGCCCTGCTAGGAGTGATCACTGACCCTCTAGCCATGCTAGGTGTGATCACTGACCCTCTAGCACTGTTAGGTGTGATCACTGACCCTCTAGCCCTGTTAGGAGTGATCACTGACCCTCTAGCCCTGCTAGGAGTGATCACTGACCCTCTAGCACTGTTAGGTGTGATCACTGACCCTCTAGCCCTGCTAGGAGTGATCACTGACCCTCTAGCCCTGCTAGGAGTGATCACTGACCCTCTAGCACTGTTAGGTGTGATCACTGACCCTCTAGCCCTGCTAGGAGTGATCACTGACCCTCTAGCCCTGCTAGGAGTGATCACTGACCCTCTAGCACTGTTAGGAGTTATCACTGACCCTCTAGCCCTGTTAGGAGTGATCACTGACCCTCTAGCCCTGCTAGGAGTGATCATTGACCCTCTAGCACTGTTAGGTGTGATCACTGACCCTCTAGCACTGTTAGGTGTGATCACTGATCCTCTAGCCCTGTTAGGAGTGATCACTGACCCTCCAGCCCTGTTGGGTGTGATCTTAAACCTATGTCTCTGTTCGGAGTGAACGCTGACCCTCAAGCCCTGTTGGGAGTGATCTCAACCCTCTGTCTCTGTTAGGAGTGATCACAGACCCTCTGCCTCTGTTAGGAGTGATCACTGACCCTCTGTTAGAAGTGATCACTGACTCTCTGTCTCTGTTATGAGTGATCACTGAACCTCTAAACCTGTTAGTTGTGATCACTGATCCTCTACCCCTGTTAGGTGTGATCACTGACACTTTAGACTTGTTAGGAGTGATTACTGACCCTCTGTATCAGTTGGGAGTGATCACTGACTCTCTAGCCGCATAGGGTGAGATCGCTGACCCTCTAACCCTGTTAAGAGTGCTTGCTGACACTCTAGCCCTGTTAGGAGCGATTGATGACCCACTAGCCCTGTTAGGAGTGATCACTGACCCTCTGTATCTGTTACGTGTGATCACTGAACCTCTACAACTGTTAGTTGAGATCGCTGACCCGCTAGCCCTGTTGGGAGTGATCACTGTACCTCTAGCCCTGTTAGAACTGATCACTGATCCTCTAGCCCTGCTAGGAGTGATCACTGATCCTCTAGCCCTGTTAGTTGTGATCACTGACGCTCTAGCCCTGTTAGGAGTGATCACTGACCCTCTAGCCTTGTTAGTTGTGATCACTGACCCTCTAGCCCTGTTATGAGTGATCACTGACCATCAAGCCCTGCTAGTTGTGATCACTGACCCTCTAGCCCTGCTAGGTGTGATCACTGAACCTCTAGCCCTGCTAGTTGTGATCACTGACCCTCTAGCCCTGTTGGGAGTGATCTCAACCCTCTGTCTCTGTTAGGAATGATCGCTGACCCTCTAGCCCTGTTGGGAGTGATCTCAACCCTCTGTCTCTGTTAGAAGTGATCACTGACCCTCTCGCCCTGTTAGGAGTGATCACTGAACCTCTAGCCCTGTTAGGAGTGATCACTGACCCTCTAGCCCTGCTAGGAGTGATCGCTGACCCTCTAGCCCTGTTGGGTGTGATCTCAACCCTCTGTCTCTGTTAGAAGTGATCACTGATCCTCTAGCCCTGCTAGGAGTGATCACTGACCCTCTAGCCCTGCTAGGAGTGATCACTGACCCTCTAGCACTGTTAGGTGTGATCACTGACCCTCTAGCCCTGTTAGGAGTGATCACTGACCCTCTAGCCCTGCTAGGAGTGATCACTGACCCTCTAGCACTGTTAGGTGTGATCACTGACCCTCTAGCCCTGCTAGGAGTGATCACTGACCCTCTAGCCCTGCTAGGAGTGATCACTGACCCTCTAGCACTGTTAGGTGTGATCACTGACCCTCTAGCCCTGCTAGGAGTGATCACTGACCCTCTAGCCCTGCTAGGAGTGATCACTGACCCTCTAGCACTGTTAGGAGTTATCACTGACCCTCTAGCCCTGTTAGGACTGATCACTGACCCTCTAGCCCTGCTAGGAGTGATCATTGACCCTCTAGCACTGTTAGGTGTGATCACTGACCCTCTAGCACTGTTAGGTGTGATCACTGATCCTCTAGCCCTGTTAGGAGTGATCACTGACCCTCCAGCCCTGTTGGGTGTGATCTTAAACCTATGTCTCTGTTCGGAGTGAACGCTGACCCTCTAGCCCTGTTGGGAGTGATCTCAACCCTCTGTCTCTGTTAGGAGTGATCACAGACCCTCTGCCTCTGTTAGGAGTGATCACTGACCCTCTGTGAGAAGTGATCACTGACTCTCTGTCTCTGTTATGAGTGATCACTGAACCTCTAAACCTGTTAGTTGTGATCACTGACCCTCTACCCCTGTTAGGTGTGATCACTGACACTTTAGACTTGTTAGGAGTGATTACTGACCCTCTGTCTCAGTTGGGAGTGATCACTGACTCTCTAGCCCCATAGGGTGAGATCGCTGACCCTCTAGCCCTGTTAAGAGTGCTTGCTGACACTCTAGCCCTGTTAGGAGCGATTGATGACCCACTAGCCCTGTTAGGAATGATCACTGACCCTCTGTATCTGTTACGTGTGATCACTGAACCTCTACAACTGTTAGTTGAGATCGCTGACCCGCTAGCCCTGTTGGGAGTGATCACTGTACCTCTAGCCCTGTTAGAACTGATCACTGATCCTCTAGCCCTGCTAGGAGTGATCACTGATCCTCTAGCCCTGTTAGTTGTGATCACTGACGCTCTAGCCCTGTTAGGAGTGATCACTGACCCTCTAGCCTTGTTAGTTGTGATCACTGACCCTCTAGCCCTGTTAGGAGTGATCACTGACCATCAAGCCCTGCTAGTTGTGATCACTGACCCTCTAGCCCTGCTAGGTGTGATCACTGAACCTCTAGCCCTGCTAGTTGTGATCACTGACCCTCTAGCCCTGTTGGGAGTGATCTCAACCCTCTGTCTCTGTTAGGAATGATCGCTGATCCTCTAGCCCTGTTGGGAGTGATCTCAACCCTCTGTCTCTGTTAGAAGTGATCACTGACCCTCTCGCCCTGTTAGGAGTGATCACTGAACCTCTAGCCCTGTTAGGTGTGATCACTGACACTCTAGCCCTGTTAGGATTGATCACTGACCCTCTAGCCCTGCTAGGTGTGATCACTGACCCTCTAGCACTGTTAGGTGTGATCACTGACCCTCTAGCCCTGCTAGGAGTGATCACTGACCCTCTAGCCCTGCTAGGAGTGATCACTGACCCTCTAGCACTGTTAGGTGTGATCACTGACCCTCTAGCCCTGCTAGGAGTGATCACTGACCCTCTAGCCCTGCTAGGAGTGATCACTGACCCTCTAGCACTGTTAGGAGTTATCACTGACCCTCTAGCCCTGTTAGGAGTGATCACTGACCCTCTAGCCCTGCTAGGAGTGATCATTGACCCTCTAGCACTGTTAGGTGTGATCACTGACCCTCTAGCACTGTTAGGTGTGATCACTGATCCTCTAGCCCTGTTAGGAGTGATCACTGACCCTCCAGCCCTGTTGGGTGTGATCTTAAACCTATGTCTCTGTTCGGAGTGAACGCTGACCCTCTAGCCCTGTTGGGAGTGATCTCAACCCTCTGTCTCTGTTAGGAGTGATCACAGACCCTCTGCCTCTGTTAGGAGTGATCACTGACCCTCTGTTAGAAGTGATCACTGACTCTCTGTCTCTGTTATGAGTGATCACTGAACCTCTAAACCTGTTAGTTGTGATCACTGACCCTCTACCCCTGTTAGGTGTGATCACTGACACTTTAGACTTGTTAGGAGTGATTACTGACCCTCTGTCTCAGTTGGGAGTGATCACTGACTCTCTAGCCCCATAGGGTGAGATCGCTGACCCTCTAGCCCTGTTAAGAGTGCTTGCTGACACTCTAGCCCTGTTAGGAGCGATTGATGACCCACTAGCCCTGTTAGGAGTGATCACTGACCCTCTGTATCTGTTACGTGTGATCACTGAACCTCTACAACTGTTAGTTGAGATCGCTGACCCGCTAGCCCTGTTGGGAGTGATCACTGTACCTCTAGCCCTGTTAGAACTGATCACTGATCCTCTAGCCCTGCTAGGAGTGATCACTGATCCTCTAGCCCTGTTAGTTGTGATCACTGACGCTCTAGCCCTGTTAGGAGTGATCACTGACCCTCTAGCCTTGTTAGTTGTGATCACTGACCCTCTAGCCCTGTTATGAGTGATCACTGACCATCAAGCCCTGCTAGTTGTGATCACTGACCCTCTAGCCCTGCTAGGTGTGATCACTGAACCTCTAGCCCTGCTAGTTGTGATCACTGACCCTCTAGCCCTGTTGGGAGTGATCTCAACCCTCTGTCTCTGTTAGGAATGATCGCTGACCCTCTAGCCCTGTTGGGAGTGATCTCAACCCTCTGTCTCTGTTAGAAGTGATCACTGACCCTCTCGCCCTGTTAGGAGTGATCACTGAACCTCTAGCCCTGTTAGGAGTGATCACTGACCCTCTAGACCTGCTAGGAGTGATCGCTGACCCTCTAGCCCTGTTGGGAGTGATCTCAACCCTCTGTCTCTGTTAGAAGTGATCACTGATCCTCTAGCCCTGCTAGGAGTGATCACTGACCCTCTAGCCCTGCTAGGAGTGATCACTGACCCTCTAGCACTGTTAGGTGTGATCACTGACCCTCTAGCCCTGTTAGGAGTGATCACTGACCCTCTAGCCCTGCTAGGAGTGATCACTGACCCTCTAGCCCTGTTAGTTGTGAGCACTGACGCTCTAGCACTGTTATGTGTGAGCACTGACCCTCTAGCCCTGCTAGGAGTGATCACTGACCCTCTAGCCCTGCTAGGAGTGATCACTGACCCTCTAGCACTGTTAGGAGTTATCACTGACCCTCTAGCCCTGTTAGGAGTGATCACTGACCCTCTAGCCCTGCTAGGTGTGATTACTGACCCTCTAGCACTGTTAGGAGTTATCACTGACCCTCTAGCCCTGTTAGGAGTGATCACTGACCCTCTAGCCCTGCTAGGAGTGATCATTGACCCTCTAGCACTGTTAGGTGTGATCACTGACCCTCTAGCACTGTTAGGTGTGATCACTGATCCTCTAGCCCTGTTAGGAGTGATCACTGACCCTCCAGCCCTGTTGGGTGTGATCTTAAACCTATGTCTCTGTTCGGAGTGAACGCTGACCCTCTAGCCCTGTTGGGAGTGATCTCAACCCTCTGTCTCTGTTAGGAGTGATCACAGACCCTCTGCCTCTGTTAGGAGTGATCACTGACCCTCTGTTAGAAGTGATCACTGACTCTCTGTCTCTGTTATGAGTGATCACTGAACCTCTAAACCTGTTAGTTGTGATCACTGACCCTCTACCCCTGTTAGGTGTGATCACTGACACTTTAGACTTGTTAGGAGTGATTACTGACCCTCTGTCTCAGTTGGGAGTGATCACTGACTCTCTAGCCCCATAGGGTGAGATCGCTGACCCTCTAGCCCTGTTAAGAGTGCTTGCTGACACTCTAGCCCTGTTAGGAGCGATTGATGACCCACTAGCCCTGTTAGGAGTGATCACTGACCCTCTGTATCTGTTACGTGTGATCACTGAACCTCTACAACTGTTAGTTGAGATCGCTGACCCGCTAGCCCTGTTGGGAGTGATCACTGTACCTCTAGCCCTGTTAGAACTGATCACTGATCCTCTAGCCCTGCTAGGAGTGATCACTGATCCTCTAGCCCTGTTAGTTGTGATCACTGACGCTCTAGCCCTGTTAGGAGTGATCACTGACCCTCTAGCCTTGTTAGTTGTGATCACTGACCCTCTAGCCCTGTTATGAGTGATCACTGACCATCAAGCCCTGCTAGTTGTGATCACTGACCCTCTAGCCCTGCTAGGTGTGATCACTGAACCTCTAGCCCTGCTAGTTGTGATCACTGACCCTCTAGCCCTGTTGGGAGTGATCTCAACCCTCTGTCTCTGTTAGGAATGATCGCTGACCCTCTAGCCCTGTTGGGAGTGATCTCAACCCTCTGTCTCTGTTAGAAGTGATCACTGACCCTCTCGCCCTGTTAGGAGTGATCACTGAACCTCTAGCCCTGTTAGGAGTGATCACTGACCCTCTAGACCTGCTAGGAGTGATCGCTGACCCTCTAGCCCTGTTGGGAGTGATCTCAACCCTCTGTCTCTGTTAGAAGTGATCACTGATCCTCTAGCCCTGCTAGGAGTGATCACTGACCCTCTAGCCCTGCTAGGAGTGATCACTGACCCTCTAGCACTGTTAGGTGTGATCACTGACCCTCTAGCCCTGTTAGGAGTGATCACTGACCCTCTAGCCCTGCTAGGAGTGATCACTGACCCTCTAGCACTGTTAGGTGTGATCACTGACCCTCTAGCCCTGCTAGGAGTGATCACTGACCCTCTAGCCCTGCTAGGAGTGATCACTGACCCTCTAGCACTGTTAGGTGTGATCACTGACCCTCTAGCCCTGCTAGGAGTGATCACTGACCCTCTAGCCCTGCTAGGAGTGATCACTGACCCTCTAGCACTGTTAGGAGTTATCACTGACCCTCTAGCCCTGTTAGGAGTGATCACTGACCCTCTAGCCCTGCTAGGAGTGATCATTGACCCTCTAGCACTGTTAGGTGTGATCACTGACCCTCTAGCACTGTTAGGTGTGATCACTGATCCTCTAGCCCTGTTAGGAGTGATCACTGACCCTCCAGCCCTGTTGGGTGTGATCTTAAACCTATGTCTCTGTTCGGAGTGAACGCTGACCCTCTAGCCCTGTTGGGAGTGATCTCAACCCTCTGTCTCTGTTAGGAGTGATCACAGACCCTCTGCCTCTGTTAGGAGTGATCACTGACCCTCTGTTAGAAGTGATCACTGACTCTCTGTCTCTGTTATGAGTGATCACTGAACCTCTAAACCTGTTAGTTGTGATCACTGACCCTCTACCCCTGTTAGGTGTGATCACTGACACTTTAGACTTGTTAGGAGTGATTACTGACCCTCTGTCTCAGTTGGGAGTGATCACTGACTCTCTAGCCCCATAGGGTGAGATCGCTGACCCTCTAGCCCTGTTAAGAGTGCTTGCTGACACTCTAGCCCTGTTAGGAGCGATTGATGACCCACTAGCCCTGTTAGGAGTGATCACTGACCCTCTGTATCTGTTACGTGTGATCACTGAACCTCTACAACTGTTAGTTGAGATCGCTGACCCGCTAGCCCTGTTGGGAGTGATCACTGTACCTCTAGCCCTGTTAGAACTGATCACTGATCCTCTAGCCCTGCTAGGAGTGATCACTGATCCTCTAGCCCTGTTAGTTGTGATCACTGACGCTCTAGCCCTGTTAGGAGTGATCACTGACCCTCTAGCCTTGTTAGTTGTGATCACTGACCCTCTAGCCCTGTTATGAGTGATCACTGACCATCAAGCCCTGCTAGTTGTGATCGCTGACCCTCTAGCCCTGTTGGGAGTGATCTCAACCCTCTGTCTCTGTTAGGAATGATCGCTGATCCTCTAGCCCTGTTGGGAGTGATCTCAACCCTCTGTCTCTGTTAGAAGTGATCACTGACCCTCTCGCCCTGTTAGGAGTGATCACTGAACCTCTAGCCCTGTTAGGTGTGATCACTGACCCTCTAGCCCTGTTAGGATTGATCACTGACCCTCTAGCCCTGCTAGGAGTGATCACTGACCCTCTAGCACTGTTAGGTGTGATCACTGACCCTCTAGCCCTGCTAGGAGTGATCACTGACCCTCTAGCCCTGCTAGGAGTGATCACTGACCCTCTAGCACTGTTAGGTGTGATCACTGACCCTCTAGCCCTGCTAGGAGTGATCACTGACCCTCTAGCCCTGCTAGGAGTGATCACTGACCCTCTAGCACTGTTAGGAGTTATCACTGACCCTCTAGCCCTGTTAGGAGTGATCACTGACCCTCTAGCCCTGCTAGGAGTGATCATTGACCCTCTAGCACTGTTAGGTGTGATCACTGACCCTCTAGCACTGTTAGGTGTGATCACTGATCCTCTAGCCCTGTTAGGAGTGATCACTGACCCTCCAGCCCTGTTGGGTGTGATCTTAAACCTATGTCTCTGTTCGGAGTGAACGCTGACCCTCTAGCCCTGTTGGGAGTGATCTCAACCCTCTGTCTCTGTTAGGAGTGATCACAGACCCTCTGCCTCTGTTAGGAGTGATCACTGACCCTCTGTTAGAAGTGATCACTGACTCTCTGTCTCTGTTATGAGTGATCACTGAACCTCTAAACCTGTTAGTTGTGATCACTGACCCTCTACCCCTGTTAGGTGTGATCACTGACACTTTAGACTTGTTAGGAGTGATTACTGACCCTCTGTCTCAGTTGGGAGTGATCACTGACTCTCTAGCCCCATAGGGTGAGATCGCTGACCCTCTAGCCCTGTTAAGAGTGCTTGCTGACACTCTAGCCCTGTTAGGAGCGATTGATGACCCACTAGCCCTGTTAGGAGTGATCACTGTACCTCTAGCCCTGTTAGAACTGATCACTGATCCTCTAGCCCTGCTAGGAGTGATCACTGATCCTCTAGCCCTGTTAGTTGTGATCACTGACGCTCTAGCCCTGTTAGGAGTGATCACTGACCCTCTAGCCTTGTTAGTTGTGATCACTGACCCTCTAGCCCTGTTATGAGTGATCACTGACCATCAAGCCCTGCTAGTTGTGATCACTGACCCTCTAGCCCTGTTGGGAGTGATCTCAACCCTCTGTCTCTGTTAGGAATGATCGCTGACCCTCTAGCCCTGTTGGGAGTGATCTCAACCCTCTGTCTCTGTTAGAAGTGATCACTGACCCTCTCGCCCTGTTAGGAGTGATCACTGAACCTCTAGCCCTGTTAGGAGTGATCACTGACCCTCTAGCCCTGCTAGGAGTGATCGCTGACCCTCTAGCCCTGTTGGGAGTGATCTCAACCCTCTGTCTCTGTTAGAAGTGATCACTGATCCTCTAGCCCTGCTAGGAGTGATCACTGACCCTCTAGCCCTGCTAGGAGTGATCACTGACCCTCTAGCACTGTTAGGTGTGATCACTGACCCTCTAGCCCTGTTAGGAGTGATCACTGACCCTCTAGCCCTGCTAGGAGTGATCACTGACCCTCTAGCACTGTTAGGTGTGATCACTGACCCTCTAGCCCTGCTAGGAGTGATCACTGACCCTCTAGCCCTGCTAGGAGTGATCACTGACACTCTAGCACTGTTAGGTGTGATCACTGACCCTCTAGCCCTGCTAGGAGTGATCACTGACCCTCTAGCCCTGCTAGGAGTGATCACTGACCCTCTAGCACTGTTAGGAGATATCACTGACCCTCTAGCCCTGTTAGGAGTGATCACTGACCCTCTAGCCCTGCTAGGAGTGATCATTGACCCTCTAGCACTGTTAGGTGTGATCACTGACCCTCTAGCATTGTTAGGTGTGATCACTGATCCTCTAGCCCTGTTTGGAGTGATCACTGACCCTCTAGCCCTGTTAGTTGTGAGCACTGACGCTCTAGTACTGTTATGTGTGAGCACTGACCGTCTAGCACTGTTAGTTGTGATCGCTGACCCTCTAGCCCTGTTAGGTGTGATCACTGAACCTCTAGCCCTGTTAGGAGTGATCTCTAACCCATTAGTCCTGTTAGGTGTGATCACTGACCCTCTAGCCCTGTTAGTTGTGATCCCTGACGCTCTCGCCCTGTTAGTTGTGATCACTGACGCTCTAGCCCTGTTAGTTGTGATCACTGACCCTCTAGCCCTGCTAGGTGTGATCACTGGACCTCTAGTCTTGTTAGTTGTGATCACTGACCCTCTAGCCCTGCTAGGTGTGATCACTGGACCTCTAGCCCTGTTAGTTGTGATCACTGACCCTCTAGCCCTGTTAGTTGTGATCGCTGACCCTCTAGCCCTGCTAGGAGTGATCACTGGACCTCTAGCCCTGTTAGTTGTTATCACTGACCCTCTAGCCCTGTTAGGAGTGATCACTGAACCTCTAGCCCTGTTAGTTGTGATCACTGACGCTCTAGCCCTGTTAGGAGTGATCGCTGACCCTCTGCCTCTGTTAGGAGTGATCACTGAACCTCTAGCCCTGTTAGTTGTGATCACTGACCCTCTAGCCCTGCTAGGAGTGATCACTGAACCTCTGTCTCAGTTGGGAGTGATCACTGACCCTCTAGCCCCATTGGGTGAGATCGCTGACCCTCTAGCCCTGTTAAGAGTGATCACTGACCCTCTAGCCCTGCTAGGAGTGATCACTGACCCTCTAGCCCTGCTAGGAGTGATCACTGAACCTCTAGCCCTGTTAGTTGTGATCACTGAACCTCTAGCGCTGTTAGGAGTGATCACTGACCCTCTAGCCCTGCTAGGAGTGATCACTGACCCTCTAGCACTGTTAGGTGTGATCACTGACCATCTAGCCCTGCTAGGAGTGATCACTGACCCTCTAGCCCTGCTAGGAGTGATCACTGACCCTCTAGCACTGTTAGGAGTTATCACTGACCCTCTAGCCCTGTTAGGTGTGATCACTGACCCTCTAGCCCTGCTAGGAGTGATCACTGACCCTCTAGCCCTGCTAGGAGTGATCACTGACCCTCTAGCACTGTTAGGAGTTATCACTGACCCTCTAGCCCTGTTAGGAGTGATCACTGACCCTCTAGCCATGCTAGGAGTGATCATTGACCCTCTAGCACTGTTAGGTGTGATCACTGACCCTCTAGCACTGTTAGGTGTGATCACTGATCCTCTAGCCCTGTTTGGAGTGATCACTGGACCTCTAGCCCTGTTAGTTGTGATCACTGACCCTCTAGCCCTGTTAGTTGTGATCGCTGACCCTCTAGCCCTGCTAGGAGTGATCACTGGACCTCTAGCCCTGTTAGTTGTTATCACTGACCCTCTAGCCCTGTTAGGAGTGATCACTGAACCTCTAGCTCTGTTAGTTGAGATCACTGACCCTCTAGCCCTGTTAGTTGTGATCACTGACGCTCTAGCCCTGTTAGGAGTGATTACTGACCCTCTAGCTCTGTTAGTTGTGATCACTGACCCTCTACCCCTGTTAGTTGTGATCACTGACCCTCTAGCCCTGTTGGGAGTGATCTCAACCCTCTGTCTCTGTTAGGAGTGATCGCTGACCCTCTAGCCCTGTTGGGAGTGATCTCAACCCTCTGTCTCTGTTAGGAGTGATCACTGACCCTCTGCCTCTGTTAGGAGCGATCACTGACCCTCTGCCTCTGTTAGGAGTGATCACTGAACCTCTAGCCCTGTTAGTTGTGATCACTGACCCTCTAGCCCTGCTAGGAGTGATCACTGACCCTCTGTCTCAGTTGGGAGTGATCACTGACCCTCTAGCCCCATTGGGTGAGATCGCTGACCCTCTAGCCCTGTTAAGAGTGATCACTGACCCTCTAGCCCTGCTAGGAGTGATCACTGACCCTCTAGCCCTGCTAGGAGTGATCACTGAACCTCTAGCCCTGTTAGTTGTGATCACTGAACCTCTAGCGCTGTTAGGAGTGATCACTGACCCTTTAGCCCTGTTAGGAGTGATCACTGACCCTCTAGCCTTGTTAGTTGTGATCACTGACCCTCTAGCCCTGCTAGGTGTGATCACTGGACCTCTAGCCCTGTTAGTTGTGATCACTGACCCTCTAGCCCTGTTAGTTGTGATTGCTGACCCTCTAGCCCTGCTAGGAGTGATCACTGTACCTCTAGCCCTGTTAGTTGTTATCACTGACCCTCTAGCCCTGTTAGGAGTGATCACTGAACCTCTAGCCCTGTTAGTTGTGATCACTGACGCTCTAGCCCTGTTAGGAGTGATTACTGACCCTCTAGCTCTGTTAGTTGTGATCACTGACCCTCTAGCCCTGTTAGTTGTGATCACTGACCCTCTAGCCCTGTTGGGAGTGATCTCAACCCTCTGTCTCTGTTATGAGTGATCGCTGACCCTCTAGCCCTGTTGGGAGAGATCTCAACCCTCTGTCTCTGTTAGGAGTGATCACTGACCCTCTGCCTCTGTTAGGAGCGATCACTGACCCTCTGCCTCTGTTAGGAGTGATCACTGAACCTCTAGCCCTGTTAGTTGTGATCACTGACGCTCTAGCCCTGCTAGGAGTGATCACTGTCTCAGTTGGGAGTGATCACTGACCCTCTAGCCCCATTGGGTGAGATCGCTGACCCTCTAGCCCTGTTAAGAGTGATCACTGACCCTCTAGCCCTGCTAGGAGTGATCACTGAATCTCTAGCCCTGTTAGTTGTGATCACTGACCCACTAGCCCTGCTAGGAGTGATCACTGACCCTCTGTCTCAGTTGGGAGTGATCACTGACCCTCTAGCCCCATTGGGTGAGATCGCTGACCCTCTAGCCCTGTTAGTTGTGAGCACTGACGCTCTAGCACTGTTATGTGTGAGCACTGACCCTCTAGCACTGTTAGTTGTGATCGCTGACCCTCTAGCCCTGTTAGGTGTGATCACTGAACCTCTAGCCCTGTTAGGAGTGATCTCTAACCCATTAGTCCTGTTAGGTGTGATCACTGACCCTCTAGCCCTGTTAGTTGTGATCGCTGACGCTCTCGCCCTGTTAGTTGTGATCACTGACGCTCTAGCCCTGTTAGGAGTGATCACTGACCCTCTAGCCCTGCTAGGTGTGATCACTGGACCTCTAGCCCTGTTAGGAGTGATCACTGACCCTCTAGCCCTGCTAGGTGTGGACCTCTAGCCTTGTTAGTTGTGATCACTGACCCTCTAGCCCTGCTAGGTGTGATCACTGGACCTCTAGCCCTGTTAGTTGTGATCACTGACCCTCTAGCCCTGTTAGTTGTGATCGCTGACCCTCTAGCCCTGCTAGGAGTGATCACTGGACCTCTAGCCCTGTTAGTTGTTATCACTGACCCTCTAGCCCTGTTAGGAGTGATCACTGAACCTCTAGCTCTGTTAGTTGAGATCACTGACCCTCTAGCCCTGTTAGTTGTGATCACTGACGCTCTAGCCCTGTTAGGAGTGATTACTGACCCTCTAGCTCTGTTAGTTGTGATCACTGACCCTCTACCCCTGTTAGTTGTGATCACTGACCCTCTAGCCCTGTTGGGAGTGATCTCAACCCTCTGTCTCTGTTAGGAGTGATCGCTGACCCTCTAGCCCTGTTGGGAGTGATCTCAACCCTCTGTCTCTGTTAGGAGCGATTACTGACCCTCTGCCTCTGTTAGGAGTGATCACTGAACCTCTAGCCCTGCTAGGAGTGATCACTGACCCTCTGTCTCAGTTGGGAGTGATCACTGACCCTCTAGCCCCATTGGGTGAGATCGCTGACCCTCTAGCCCTGTTGGGAGAGATCTCAACCCTCTGTCTCTGTTAGGAGTGATCACTGACCCTCTGCCTCTGTTAGGAGCGATCACTGACCCTCTGCCTCTGTTAGGAGTGATCACTGAACCTCTAGCCCTGTTAGTTGTGATCACTGACCCTCTAGCCCTGCTAGGAGTGATCACTGACCCTCTGTCTCAGTTGGGAGTGATCACTGACCCTCTAGCCCCATTGGGTGAGATCGCTGACCCTCTAGCCCTGTTAAGAGTGATCACTGACCCTCTAGCCCTGCTAGGAGTGATCACTGACCCTCTAGCCTTGTTAGTTGTGATCACTGACCCTCTAGCCCTGTTAGGAGTGATCACTGAACCTCTAGCCCTGTTAGTTGTGATCACTGACGCTCTAGCCCTGTTAGGAGTGATCACTGAACCTCTAGCCCTGTTGGGAGTGATCACTGACCCTTTGTCTCTGTTAGGAGTGAACACTGATCCTCTAGCCCTGTTAGGAGTGATCACTGACCCTCCAGCCCTGTTGGGTGTGATCTTAAACCTATGTCTCTGTTCGGAGTGAATGCTGACCCTCTAGCCCTGTTGGGAGTGATCTCAACCCTCTGTCTCTGTTAGGAGTGATCACAGACCCTCTGCCTCTGTTAGGAGTGATCACTGACCCTCTGTTAGAAGTGATCACTGACTCTCTGTCTCTGTTATGAGTGATCACTGAACCTCTAAACCTGTTAGTTGTGATCACTGACCCTCTACCCCTGTTAGGTGTGATCACTGACACTTTAGACTTGTTAGGAGTGATTACTGACCCTCTGTCTCAGTTGGGAGTGATCACTGACTCTCTAGCCCCATAGGGTGAGATCGCTGACCCTCTAGCCCTGTTAAGAGTGCTTGCTGACACTGTAGCCCTGTTAGGAGCGATTGATGACCCACTAGCCCTGTTAGGAGTGATCACTGACCCTCTGTATCTGTTACGTGTGATCACTGAACCTCTACAACTGTTAGTTGAGATCGCTGACCCGCTAGCCCTGTTGGGAGTGATCACTGTACCACTAGCCCTGTTAGAACTGATCACTGATCCTCTAGCCCTGCTAGGAGTGATCACTGACCCTCTAGCCCTGTTAGGAGTGATCACTGATCCTCTAGCCCTGTTAGTTGTGATCACTGACGCTCTAGCCCTGTTAGGAGTGATCACTGACCCTCTAGCCTTGTTAGTTGTGATCACTGACCCTCTAGCCCTGTTATGAGTGATCACTGACCATCAAGCCCTGCTAGTTGTGATCACTGACCCTCTAGCCCTGCTAGGTGTGATCACTGAACCTCTAGCCCTGCTAGTTGTGATCACTGACCCTCTAGCCCTGTTGGGAGTGATCTCAACCCTCTGTCTCTGTTAGGAATGATCGCTGACCCTCTAGCCCTGTTGGGAGTGATCTCAACCCTCTGTCTCTGTTAAGAGTGATCACTGACCCTCTAGCCCTGTTAGGAGTGATCACTGACCCTCTAGCCCTGCTAGGAGTGATCGCTGACCCTCTAGCCCTGTTGGGAGTGATCTCAACCCTCTGTCTCTGTTAGAAGTGATCACTGACCCTCTAGCCCTGTTAGGAGTGATCACTGAACCTCTAAACCTGTTAGTTGTGATCACTGACCCTCTACCCCTGTTAGGTGTGATCACTGACACTTTAGACTTGTTAGGAGTGATTACTGACCCTCTGTCTCAGTTGGGAGTGATCACTGACTCTCTAGCCCCATAGGGTGAGATCGCTGACCCTCTAGCCCTGTTAAGAGTGCTTGCTGACACTCTAGCCCTGTTAGGAGCGATTGATGACCCACTAGCCCTGTTAGGAGTGATCACTGACCCTCTGTATCTGTTACGTGTGATCACTGAACCTCTAGCTCTGTTAGTTGAGATCACTGACCCTCTAGCCCTGTTAGTTGTGATCACTGACGCTCTAGCCCTGTTAGGAGTGATTACTGACCCTCTAGCTCTGTTAGTTGTGATCACTGACCCTCTACCCCTGTTAGTTGTGATCACTGACCCTCTAGCCCTGTTGGGAGTGATCTCAACCCTCTGTCTCTGTTAGGAGTGATCGCTGACCCTCTAGCCCTGTTGGGAGTGATCTCAACCCTCTGTCTCTGTTAGGAGCGATTACTGACCCTCTGCCTCTGTTAGGAGTGATCACTGAACCTCTAGCCCTGCTAGGAGTGATCACTGACCCTCTGTCTCAGTTGGGAGTGATCACTGACCCTCTAGCCCCATTGGGTGAGATCGCTGACCCTCTAGCCCTGTTAAGAGTGATCACTGACCCTCTAGCCCTGCTAGGAGTGATCACTGACCCTCTAGCCCTGCTAGGAGTGATCACTGAACCTCTAGCCCTGTTAGCTGTGATCACTGAACCTCTAGCGCTGTTAGGAGTGATCACTGACCCTTTAGCCCTGTTAGGAGTGATCACTGACCCTCTAGCCTTGTTAGTTGTGATCACTGACCCTCTAGCCCTGTTAGTTGTGATCGCTGACCCTCTAGCCCTGCTAGGAGTGATCACTGTACCTCTAGCCCTGTTAGTTGTTATCACTGACCCTCTAGCCCTGTTAGGAGTGATCACTGAACCTCTAGCCCTGTTAGTTGTGATCACTGATGCTCTAGCCCTGTTAGGAGTGATTACTGACCCTCTAGCTCTGTTAGTTGTGATCACTGACCCTCTAGCCCTGTTAGTTGTGATCACTGACCCTCTAGCCCTGTTGGGAGTGATCTCAACCCTCTGTCTCTGTTAGGAGTGATCGCTGACCCTCTAGCCCTGTTGGGAGAGATCTCAACCCTCTGTCTCTGTTAGGAGTGATCACTGACCCTCTGCCTCTGTTAGGAGCGATCACTGACCCTCTGCCTCTGTTAGGAGTAATCACTGAACCTCTAGCCCTGTTAGTTGTGATCACTGACCCTCTAGCCCTGCTAGGAGTGATCACTGACCCTCTGTCTCAGTTGGGAGTGATCACTGACCCTCTAGCCCCATTGGGTGAGATCGCTGACCCTCTAGCCCTGTTAAGAGTGATCACTGACCCTCTAGCCCTGCTAGGAGTGATCACTGACCCTCTAGCCTTGTTAGTTGTGATCACTGACCCTCTAGCCCTGTTAGGAGTGATCACTGAACCTCTAGCCCTGTTAGTTGTGATCACTGACGCTCTAGCCCTGTTAGGAGTGATCACTGAACCTCTAGCCCTGTTGGGAGTGATCACTGACCCTTTGTCTCTGTTAGGAGTGAACACTGATCCTCTAGCCCTGTTAGGAGTGATCACTGACCCTCCAGCCCTGTTGGGTGTGATCTTAAACCTATGTCTCTGTTCGGAGTGAATGCTGACCCTCTAGCCCTGTTGGGAGTGATCTCAACCCTCTGTCTCTGTTAGGAGTGATCACAGACCCTCTGCCTCTGTTAGGAGTGATCACTGACCCTCTGTTAGAAGTGATCACTGACTCTCTGTCTCTGTTATGAGTGATCACTGAACCTCTAAACCTGTTAGTTGTGATCACTGACCCTCTACCCCTGTTAGGTGTGATCACTGACACTTTAGACTTGTTAGGAGTGATTACTGACCCTCTGTCTCAGTTGGGAGTGATCACTGACTCTCTAGCCCCATAGGGTGAGATCGCTGACCCTCTAGCCCTGTTAAGAGTGCTTGCTGACACTCTAGCCCTGTTAGGAGCGATTGATGACCCACTAGCCCTGTTAGGAGTGATCACTGACCCTCTGTATCTGTTACGTGTGATCACTGAACCTCTACAACTGTTAGTTGAGATCGCTGACCCGCTAGCCCTGTTGGGAGTGATCACTGTACCACTAGCCCTGTTAGAACTGATCACTGATCCTCTAGCCCTGCTAGGAGTGATCACTGACCCTCTAGCCCTGTTAGGAGTGATCACTGATCCTCTAGCCCTGTTAGTTGTGATCACTGACGCTCTAGCCCTGTTAGGAGTGATCACTGACCCTCTAGCCTTGTTAGTTGTGATCACTGACCCTCTAGCCCTGTTATGAGTGATCACTGACCATCAAGCCCTGCTAGTTGTGATCACTGACCCTCTAGCCCTGCTAGGTGTGATCACTGAACCTCTAGCCCTGCTAGTTGTGATCACTGACCCTCTAGCCCTGTTGGGAGTGATCTCAACCCTCTGTCTCTGTTAGGAATGATCGCTGACCCTCTAGCCCTGTTGGGAGTGATCTCAACCCTCTGTCTCTGTTAAGAGTGATCACTGACCCTCTAGCCCTGTTAGGAGTGATCACTGACCCTCTAGCCCTGCTAGGAGTGATCGCTGACCCTCTAGCCCTGTTGGGAGTGATCTCAACCCTCTGTCTCTGTTAGAAGTGATCACTGACCCTCTAGCCCTGTTAGGAGTGATCACTGAACCTCTAAACCTGTTAGTTGTGATCACTGACCCTCTACCCCTGTTAGGTGTGATCACTGACACTTTAGACTTGTTAGGAGTGATTACTGACCCTCTGTCTCAGTTGGGAGTGATCACTGACTCTCTAGCCCCATAGGGTGAGATCGCTGACCCTCTAGCCCTGTTAAGAGTGCTTGCTGACACTCTAGCCCTGTTAGGAGCGATTGATGACCCACTAGCCCTGTTAGGAGTGATCACTGACCCTCTGTATCTGTTACGTGTGATCACTGAACCTCTACAACTGTTAGTTGAGATCGCTGACCCGCTAGCCCTGTTGGGAGTGATCACTGTACCTCTAGCCCTGTTAGAACTGATCACTGATCCTCTAGCCCTGCTAGGAGTGATCACTGACCCTCTAGCCCTGTTAGGAGTGATCACTGATCCTCTAGCCCTGTTAGTTGTGATCACTGACGCTCTAGCCCTGTTAGGAGTGATCACTGACCCTCTAGCCTTGTTAGTTGTGATCACTGACCCTCTAGCCCTGTTATGAGTGATCACTGACCATCAAGCCCTGCTAGTTGTGATCACTGAACCTCTAGCCCTGCTAGGTGTGATCACTGAACCTCTAGCCCTGCTAGTTGTGATCACTGACCCTCTAGCCCTGTTGGGAGTGATCTCAACCCTCTGTCTCTTTTAGGAATGATCGCTGACCCTCTAGCCCTGTTGGGAGTGATCTCAACCCTCTGTCTCTGTTAAGAGTGATCACTGACCCTCTAGCCCTGTTAGGAGTGATCACTGACCCTCTAGCCCTGCTAGGAGTGATCGCTGACCCTCTAGCCCTGTTGGGAGTGATCTCCACCCTCTGTCTCTGTTAGAAGTGATCACTGACCCTCTAGCCCTGTTAGGAGTGATCACTGACCCTCTAGCCTTGTTAGTTGTGATCACTGACCCTCTAGCCCTGCTAGGTGTGATCACTGGACCTCTAGCCCTGTTAGTTGTGATCACTGACCCTCTAGCCCTGTTAGTTGTGATCGCTGACCCTCTAGCCCTGCTAGGAGTGATCACTGTACCTCTAGCCCTGTTAGTTGTTATCACTGACCCTCTAGCCCTGTTAGGAGTGATCACTGAACCTCTAGCCCTGTTAGTTGTGATCACTGACGCTCTAGCCCTGTTAGGAGTGATTACTGACCCTCCAGCTCTGTTAGTTGTGATCACTGACCCTCTAGCCCTGTTAGTTGTGATCACTGACCCTCTAGCCCTGTTGGGAGTGATCTCAACCCTCTGTCTCTGTTAGGAGTGATCGCTGACCCTCTAGCCCTGTTGGGAGAGATCTCAACCCTCTGTCTCTGTTAGGAGTGATCACTGACCCTCTGCCTCTGTTAGGAGCGATCACTGACCCTCTGCCTCTGTTAGGAGTGATCACTGAACCTCTAGCCCTGTTAGTTGTGATCACTGACGCTCTAGCCCTGCTAGGAGTGATCACTGTCTCAGTTGGGAGTGATCACTGACCCTCTAGCCCCATTGGGTGAGATCGCTGACCCTCTAGCCCTGTTAAGAGTGATCACTGACCCTCTAGCCCTGCTAGGAGTGATCACTGAACCTCTAGCCCTGTTAGTTGTGATCACTGACCCTCTAGCCCTGCTAGGAGTGATCACTGACCCTCTGTCTCAGTTGGGAGTGATCACTGACCCTCTAGCCCCATTGGGTGAGATCGCTGACCCTCTAGCCCTGTTAGTTGTGAGCACTGACGCTCTAGCACTGTTATGTGTGAGCACTGACCCTCTAGCACTGTTAGTTGTGATCGCTGACCCTCTAGCCCTGTTAGGTGTGATCACTGAACCTCTAGCCCTGTTAGGAGTGATCTCTAACCCATTAGTCCTGTTAGGTGTGATCACTGACCCTCTAGCCCTGTTGGGAGTGATCACTGACCCTTTGTCTCTGTTAGGAGTGAACACTGATCCTCTAGACCTGTTAGGAGTGATCACTGACCCTCCAGCCCTGTTGGGTGTGATCTTAAACCTATGTCTCTGTTCGGAGTGAATGCTGACCCTCTAGCCCTGTTGGGAGTGATCTCAACCCTCTGTCTCTGTTAGGAGTGATCACAGACCCTCTGCCTCTGTTAGGAGTGATCACTGACCCTCTGTTAGAAGTGATCACTGACTCTCTGTCTCTGTTATGAGTGATCACTGAACCTCTAATCCTGTTAGTTGTGATCACTGACCCTCTACCCCTGTTAGGTGTGATCACTGACACTTTAGACTTGTTAGGAGTGATTACTGACCCTCTGTCTCAGTTGGGAGTGATCACTGACTCTCTAGCCCCATAGGGTGAGATCGCTGACCCTCTAGCCCTGTTAAGAGTGCTTGCTGACACTCTAGCCCTGTTAGGAGCGATTGATGACCCACTAGCCCTGTTAGGAGTGATCACTGACCCTCTGTATCTGTTACGTGTGATCACTGAACCTCTACAACTGTTAGTTGAGATCGCTGACCCGCTAGCCCTGTTGGGAGTGATCACTGTACCACTAGCCCTGTTAGAACTGATCACTGATCCTCTAGCCCTGCTAGGAGTGATCACTGACCCTCTAGCCCTGTTAGGAGTGATCACTGATCCTCTAGCCCTGTTAGTTGTGATCACTGACGCTCTAGCCCTGTTAGGAGTGATCACTGACCCTCTAGCCTTGTTAGTTGTGATCACTGACCCTCTAGCCCTGTTATGAGTGATCACTGACCATCAAGCCCTGCTAGTTGTGATCACTGACCCTCTAGCCCTGCTAGGTGTGATCACTGAACCTCTAGCCCTGCTAGTTGTGATCACTGACCCTCTAGCCCTGTTGGGAGTGATCTCAACCCTCTGTCTCTGTTAGGAATGATCGCTGACCCTCTAGCCCTGTTGGGAGTGATCTCAACCCTCTGTCTCTGTTAAGAGTGATCACTGACCCTCTAGCCCTGTTAGGAGTGATCACTGACCCTCTAGCCTTGCTAGGAGTGATCGCTGACCCTCTAGCCCTGTTGGGAGTGATCTCAACCCTCTGTCTCTGTTAGAAGTGATCACTGACCCTCTAGCCCTGTTAGGAGTGATCACTGAACCTCTAAACCTGTTAGTTGTGATCACTGACCCTCTACCCCTGTTAGGTGTGATCACTGACACTTTAGACTTGTTAGGAGTGATTACTGACCCTCTGTCTCAGTTGGGAGTGATCACTGACTCTCTAGCCCCATAGGGTGAGATCGCTGACCCTCTAGCCCTGTTAAGAGTGCTTGCTGACACTCTAGCCCTGTTAGGAGCGATTGATGACCCACTAGCCCTGTTAGGAGTGATCACTGACCCTCTGTATCTGTTACGTGTGATCACTGAACCTCTACAACTGTTAGTTGAGATCGCTGACCCGCTAGCCCTGTTGGGAGTGATCACTGTACCTCTAGCCCTGTTAGAACTGATCACTGATCCTCTAGCCCTGCTAGGAGTGATCACTGACCCTCTAGCCCTGTTAGGAGTGATCACTGATCCTCTAGCCCTGTTAGTTGTGATCACTGACGCTCTAGCCCTGTTAGGAGTGATCACTGACCCTCTAGCCTTGTTAGTTGTGATCACTGACCCTCTAGCCCTGTTATGAGTGATCACTGACCATCAAGCCCTGCTAGGTGTGATCACTGAACCTCTAGCCCTGCTAGTTGTGATCACTGACCCTCTAGCCCTGTTGGGAGTGATCTCAACCCTCTGTCTCTTTTAGGAATGATCGCTGACCCTCTAGCCCTGTTGGGAGTGATCTCAACCCTCTGTCTCTGTTAAGAGTGATCACTGACCCTCTAGCCCTGTTAGGAGTGATCACTGACCCTCTAGCCCTGCTAGGAGTGATCGCTGACCCTCTAGCCCTGTTGGGCGTGATCTCCACCCTCTGTCTCTGTTAGAAGTGATCACTGACCCTCTAGCCCTGTTAGGAGTGATCACTGACCCTCTAGCCTTGTTAGTTGTGATCACTGACCCTCTAGCCCTGCTAGGTGTGATCACTGGACCTCTAGCCCTGTTAGTTGTGATCACTGACCCTCTAGCCCTGTTAGTTGTGATCGCTGACCCTCTAGCCCTGCTAGGAGTGATCACTGTACCTCTAGCCCTGTTAGTTGTTATCACTGACCCTCTAGCCCTGTTAGGAGTGATCACTGAACCTCTAGCCCTGTTAGTTGTGATCACTGACGCTCTAGCCCTGTTAGGAGTGATTACTGACCCTCCAGCTCTGTTAGTTGTGATCACTGACCCTCTAGCCCTGTTAGTTGTGATCACTGACCCTCTAGCCCTGTTGGGAGTGATCTCAACCCTCTGTCTCTGTTAGGAGTGATCGCTGACCCTCTAGCCCTGTTGGGAGAGATCTCAACCCTCTGTCTCTGTTAGGAGTGATCACTGACCCTCTGCCTCTGTTAGGAGCGATCACTGACCCTCTGCCTCTGTTAGGAGTGATCACTGAACCTCTAGCCCTGTTAGTTGTGATCACTGACGCTCTAGCCCTGCTAGGAGTGATCACTGTCTCAGTTGGGAGTGATCACTGACCCTCTAGCCCCATTGGGTGAGATCGCTGACCCTCTAGCCCTGTTAAGAGTGATCACTGACCCTCTAGCCCTGCTAGGAGTGATCACTGAACCTCTAGCCCTGTTAGTTGTGATCACTGACCCTCTAGCCCTGCTAGGAGTGATCACTGACCCTCTGTCTCAGTTGGGAGTGATCACTGACCCTCTAGCCCCATTGGGTGAGATCGCTGACCCTCTAGCCCTGTTAGTTGTGAGCACTGACGCTCTAGCACTGTTATGTGTGAGCACTGACCCTCTAGCACTGTTAGTTGTGATCGCTGACCCTCTAGCCCTGTTAGGTGTGATCACTGAACCTCTAGCCCTGTTAGGAGTGATCTCTAACCCATTAGTCCTGTTAGGTGTGATCACTGACCCTCTAGCCCTGTTAGTTGTGATCGCTGACGCTCTCGCCCTGTTAGTTGTGATCACTGACGCTCTAGCCCTGTTAGGAGTGATCACTGACCCTCTAGCCCTGCTAGGTGTGATCACTGGACCTCTAGCCCTGTTAGGAGTGATCACTGACCCTCTAGCCCTGCTAGGTGTGGACCTCTAGCCTTGTTAGTTGTGATCACTGACCCTCTAGCCCTGCTAGGTGTGATCACTGGACCTCTAGCCCTGTTAGTTGTGATCACTGACCCTCTAGCCCTGTTAGTTGTGATCGCTGACCCTCTAGCCCTGCTAGGAGTGATCACTGTACCTCTAGCCCTGTTAGTTGTTATCACTGACCCTCTAGCCCTGTTAGGAGTGATCACTGAACCTCTAGCTCTGTTAGTTGAGATCACTGACCCTCTAGCCCTGTTAGTTGTGATCACTGACGCTCTAGCCCTGTTAGGAGTGATTACTGACCCTCTAGCTCTGTTAGTTGTGATCACTGACCCTCTACCCCTGTTAGTTGTGATCACTGACCCTCTAGCCCTGTTGGGAGTGATCTCAACCCTCTGTCTCTGTTAGGAGTGATCGCTGACCCTCTAGCCCTGTTGGGAGTGATCTCAACTCTCTGTCTCTGTTAGGAGCGATTACTGACCCTCTGCCTCTGTTAGGAGTGATCACTGAACCTCTAGCCCTGCTAGGAGTGATCACTGACCCTCTGTCTCAGTTGGGAGTGATCACTGACCCTCTAGCCCCATTGGGTGAGATCGCTGACCCTCTAGCCCTGTTAAGAGTGATCACTGACCCTCTAGCCCTGCTAGGAGTGATCACTGACCCTCTAGCCCTGCTAGGAGTGATCACTGAACCTCTAGCCCTGTTAGCTGTGATCACTGAACCTCTAGCGCTGTTAGGAGTGATCACTGACCCTTTAGCCCTGTTAGGAGTGATCACTGACCCTCTAGCCTTGTTAGTTGTGATCACTGACCCTCTAGCCCTGCTAGGTGTGATCACTGGACCTCTAGCCCTGTTAGTTGTGATCACTGACCCTCTAGCCCTGTTAGTTGTGATCGCTGACCCTCTAGCCCTGCTAGGAGTGATCACTGTACCTCTAGCCCTGTTAGTTGTTATCACTGACCCTCTAGCCCTGTTAGGAGTGATCACTGACCCTCTAGCCTTGTTAGTTGTGATCACTGACCCTCTAGCCCTGTTAGGAGTGATTACTGACCCTCTAGCTCTGTTAGTTGTGATCACTGACCCTCTAGCCCTGTTAGTTGTGATCACTGACCCTCTAGCCCTGTTGGGAGTGATCTCAACCCTCTGTCTCTGTTAGGAGTGATCGCTGACCCTCTAGCCCTGTTGGGAGAGATCTCAACCCTCTGTCTCTGTTAGGAGTGATCACTGACCCTCTGCCTCTGTTAGGAGCGATCACTGACCCTCTAGCCTTGTTAGTTGTGATCACTGACCCTCTAGCCCTGTTAGGAGTGATCACTGAACCTCTAGCCCTGTTAGTTGTGATCACTGACGCTCTAGCCCTGTTAGGAGTGATCACTGAACCTCTAGCCCTGTTGGGAGTGATCACTGACCCTCTGTCTCAGTTGGGAGTGATCACTGACCCTCTAGCCCCATTGGGTGAGATCGCTGACCCTCTAGCCCTGTTAGGAGTGATCACTGAACATCTAGCCCTGTTAGTTGTGATCACTGACGCTCTAGCCCTGTTAGGAGTGATTACTGACCCTCTAGCTCTGTTAGTTGTGATCACTGACCCTCTAGCCCTGTTAGTTGTGATCACTGACCCTCTAGCCCTGTTGGGAGTGATCTCAACCCTCTGTCTCTGTTAGGAGTGATCGCTGACCCTCTAGCCCTGTTGGGAGAGATCTCAACCCTCTGTCTCTGTTAGGAGTGATCACTGACCCTCTGCCTCTGTTAGGAGCGATCACTGACCCTCTGCCTCTGTTAGGAGTGATCACTGAACCTCTAGCCCTGTTAGTTGTGATCACTGACGCTCTAGCCCTGCTAGGAGTGATCACTGTCTCAGTTGGGAGTGATCACTGACCCTCTAGCCCCATTGGGTGAGATCGCTGACCCTCTAGCCCTGTTAAGAGTGATCACTGACCCTCTAGCCCTGCTAGGAGTGATCACTGAACCTCTAGCCCTGTTAGTTGTGATCACTGACCCTCTAGCCCTGCTAGGAGTGATCACTGACCCTCTGTCTCAGTTGGGAGTGATCACTGACCCTCTAGCCCCATTGGGTGAGATCGCTGACCCTCTAGCCCTGTTAGTTGTGAGCACTGACGCTCTAGCACTGTTATGTGTGAGCACTGACCCTCTAGCACTGTTAGTTGTGATCGCTGACCCTCTAGCCCTGTTAGGTGTGATCACTGAACCTCTAGCCCTGTTAGGAGTGATCTCTAACCCATTAGTCCTGTTAGGTGTGATCACTGACCCTCTAGCCCTGTTAGTTGTGATCGCTGACGCTCTCGCCCTGTTAGTTGTGATCACTGACGCTCTAGCCCTGTTAGGAGTGATCACTGACCCTCTAGCCCTGCTAGGTGTGATCACTGGACCTCTAGCCCTGTTAGGAGTGATCACTGACCCTCTAGCCCTGCTAGGTGTGGACCTCTAGCCTTGTTAGTTGTGATCACTGACCCTCTAGCCCTGCTAGGTGTGATCACTGGACCTCTAGCCCTGTTAGTTGTGATCACTGGACCTCTAGCCCTGTTAGTTGTTATCACTGACCCTCTAGCCCTGTTAGGAGTGATCACTGAACCTCTAGCTCTGTTAGTTGAGATCACTGACCCTCTAGCCCTGTTAGTTGTGATCACTGACGCTCTAGCCCTGTTAGGAGTGATTACTGACCCTCTAGCTCTGTTAGTTGTGATCACTGACCCTCTACCCCTGTTAGTTGTGATCACTGACCCTCTAGCCCTGTTGGGAGTGATCTCAACCCTCTGTCTCTGTTAGGAGTGATCGCTGACCCTCTAGCCCTGTTGGGAGTGATCTCAACCCTCTGTCTCTGTTAGGAGCGATTACTGACCCTCTGCCTCTGTTAGGAGTGATCACTGAACCTCTAGCCCTGCTAGGAGTGATCACTGACCCTCTGTCTCAGTTGGGAGTGATCACTGACCCTCTAGCCCCATTGGGTGAGATCGCTGACCCTCTAGCCCTGTTAAGAGTGATCACTGACCCTCTAGCCCTGCTAGGAGTGATCACTGACCCTCTAGCCCTGCTAGGAGTGATCATTGAACCTCTAGCCCTGTTAGCTGTGATCACTGAACCTCTAGCGCTGTTAGGAGTGATCACTGACCCTTTAGCCCTGTTAGGAGTGATCACTGACCCTCTAGCCTTGTTAGTTGTGATCACTGACCCTCTAGCCCTGCTAGGTGTGATCACTGGACCTCTAGCCCTGTTAGTTGTGATCACTGACCCTCTAGCCCTGTTAGTTGTGATCGCTGACCCTCTAGCCCTGCTAGGAGTGATCACTGTACCTCTAGCCCTGTTAGTTGTTATCACTGACCCTCTAGCCCTGTTAGGAGTGATCACTGAACCTCTAGCCCTGTTAGTTGTGATCACTGATGCTCTAGCCCTGTTAGGAGTGATTACTGACCCTCTAGCTCTGTTAGTTGTGATCACTGACCCTCTAGCCCTGTTAGTTGTGATCACTGACCCTCTAGCCCTGTTGGGAGTGATCTCAACCCTCTGTCTCTGTTAGGAGTGATCGCTGACCCTCTAGCCCTGTTGGGAGAGATCTCAACCCTCTGTCTTTGTTAGGGGTGATCACTGACCCTCTGCCTCTGTTAGGAGCGATCACTGACCCTCTGCCTCTGTTAGGAGTGATCACTGAACCTCTAGCCCTGTTAGTTGTGATCACTGACCCTCTAGCCCTGCTAGGAGTGATCACTGACCCTCTGTCTCAGTTGGGAGTGATCACTGACCCTCTAGCCCCATTGGGTGAGATCGCTGACCCTCTAGCCCTGTTAAGAGTGATCACTGACCCTCTAGCCCTGCTAGGAGTGATCACTGACCCTCTAGCCTTGTTAGTTGTGATCACTGACCCTCTAGCCCTGTTAGGAGTGATCACTGAACCTCTAGCCCTGTTAGTTGTGATCACTGACGCTCTAGCCCTGTTAGGAGTGATCACTGAACCTCTAGCCTTGTTGGGAGTGATCACTGACCCTCTGTCTCAGTTGGGAGTGATCACTGACCCTCTAGCCCCATTGGGTGAGATCGCTGACCCTCTAGCCCTGTTAGTTGTGAGCACTGACGCTCTAGCACTGTTATGTGTGAGCACTGACCCTCTAGCACTGTTAGTTGTGATCGCTGACCCTCTAGCCCTGTTAGCTGTGATCACTGAACCTCTAGCCCTGTTAGGAGTGATCTCTAACCCATTAGTCCTGTTAGGTGTGATCACTGACCCTCTAGCCCTGTTAGTTGTGATCGCTGACGCTCTCGCCCTGTTAGTTGTGATCACTGACGCTCTAGCCCTGTTAGGAGTGATCACTGACCCTCTAGCCCTGCTAGGTGTGATCACTGGACCTCTAGCCCTGTTAGGAGTGATCACTGACCCTCTAGCCCTGCTAGGTGTGGACCTCTAGCCTTGTTAGTTGTGATCACTGACCCTCTAGCCCTGCTAGGTGTGATCACTGGACCTCTAGCCCTGTTAGTTGTGATCACTGACCCTCTAGCCCTGTTAGTTGTGATCGCTGACCCTCTAGCCCTGCTAGGAGTGATCACTGGACCTCTAGCCCTGTTAGTTGTTATCACTGACCCTCTAGCCCTGTTAGGAGTGATCACTGAACCTCTAGCTCTGTTAGTTGAGATCACTGACCCTCTAGCCCTGTTAGTTGTGATCACTGACGCTCTAGCCCTGTTAGGAGTGATTACTGACCCTCTAGCTCTGTTAGTTGTGATCACTGACCCTCTACCCCTGTTAGTTGTGATCACTGACCCTCTAGCCCTGTTGGGAGTGATCTCAACCCTCTGTCTCTGTTAGGAGTGATCGCTGACCCTCTAGCCCTGTTGGGAGTGATCTCAACCCTCTGTCTCTGTTAGGAGCGATTACTGACCCTCTGCCTCTGTTAGGAGTGATCACTGAACCTCTAGCCCTGCTAGGAGTGATCACTGACCCTCTGTCTCAGTTGGGAGTGATCACTGACCCTCTAGCCCCATTGGGTGAGATCGCTGACCCTCTAGCCCTGTTAAGAGTGATCACTGACCCTCTAGCCCTGCTAGGAGTGATCACTGACCCTCTAGCCCTGCTAGGAGTGATCACTGAACCTCTAGCCCTGTTAGCTGTGATCACTGAACCTCTAGCGCTGTTAGGAGTGATCACTGACCCTTTAGCCCTGTTAGGAGTGATCACTGACCCTCTAGCCTTGTTAGTTGTGATCACTGACCCTCTAGCCCTGCTAGGTGTGATCACTGGACCTCTAGCCCTGTTAGTTGTGATCACTGACCCTCTAGCCCTGTTAGTTGTGATCGCTGACCCTCTAGCCCTGCTAGGAGTGATCACTGTACCTCTAGCCCTGTTAGTTGTTATCACTGACCCTCTAGCCCTGTTAGGAGTGATCACTGAACCTCTAGCCCTGTTAGTTGTGATCACTGATGCTCTAGCCCTGTTAGGAGTGATTACTGACCCTCTAGCTCTGTTAGTTGTGATCACTGACCCTCTAGCCCTGTTAGTTGTGATCACTGACCCTCTAGCCCTGTTGGGAGTGATCTCAACCCTCTGTCTCTGTTAGGAGTGATCGCTGACCCTCTAGCCCTGTTGGGAGAGATCTCAACCCTCTGTCTCTGTTAGGAGTGATCACTGACCCTCTGCCTCTGTTAGGAGCGATCACTGACCCTCTGCCTCTGTTAGGAGTGATCACTGAACCTCTAGCCCTGTTAGTTGTGATCACTGACCCTCTAGCCCTGCTAGGAGTGATCACTGACCCTCTGTCTCAGTTGGGAGTGATCACTGACCCTCTAGCCCCATTGGGTGAGATCGCTGACCCTCTAGCCCTGTTAAGAGTGATCACTGACCCTCTAGCCCTGCTAGGAGTGATCACTGACCCTCTAGCCTTGTTAGTTGTGATCACTGACCCTCTAGCCCTGTTAGGAGTGATCACTGAACCTCTAGCCCTGTTAGTTGTGATCACTGACCCTCTAGCCCTGTTAGGAGTGATCACTGAACCTCTAGCCCTGTTGGGAGTGATCACTGACCCTTTGTCTCTGTTAGGAGTGAACACTGATCCTCTAGCCCTGTTAGGAGTGATCACTGACCCTCCAGCCCTGTTGGGTGTGATCTTAAACCTATGTCTCTGTTCGGAGTGAATGCTGACCCTCTAGCCCTGTTGGGAGTGATCTCAACCCTCTGTCTCTGTTAGGAGTGATCACAGACCCTCTGCCTCTGTTAGGAGTGATCACTGACCCTCTGTTAGAAGTGATCACTGACTCTCTGTCTCTGTTATGAGTGATCACTGAACCTCTAGCCCTGTTAGTTGTGATCACTGACCCTCTAGCCCTGCTAGGAGTGATCACTGACCCTCTGTCTCAGTTGGGAGTGATCACTGACCCTCTAGCCCCATTGGGTGAGATCGCTGACCCTCTAGCCCTGTTAAGAGTGATCACTGACCCTCTAGCCCTGCTAGGAGTGATCACTGACCCTCTAGCCTTGTTAGTTGTGATCACTGACCCTCTAGCCCTGTTAGGAGTGATCACTGAACCTCTAGCCCTGTTAGTTGTGATCACTGACGCTCTAGCCCTGTTAGGAGTGATCACTGAACCTCTAGCCCTGTTGGGAGTGATCACTGACCCTTTGTCTCTGTTAGGAGTGAACACTGATCCTCTAGCCCTGTTAGGAGTGATCACTGACCCTCCAGCCCTGTTGGGTGTGATCTTAAACCTATGTCTCTGTTCGGAGTGAATGCTGACCCTCTAGCCCTGTTGGGAGTGATCTCAACCCTCTGTCTCTGTTAGGAGTGATCACAGACCCTCTGCCTCTGTTAGGAGTGATCACTGACCCTCTGTTAGAAGTGATCACTGACTCTCTGTCTCTGTTATGAGTGATCACTGAACCTCTAAACCTGTTAGTTGTGATCACTGACCCTCTACCCCTGTTAGGTGTGATCACTGACACTTTAGACTTGTTAGGAGTGATTACTGACCCTCTGTCTCAGTTGGGAGTGATCACTGACTCTCTAGCCCCATAGGGTGAGATCGCTGACCCTCTAGCCCTGTTAAGAGTGCTTGCTGACACTCTAGCCCTGTTAGGAGCGATTGATGACCCACTAGCCCTGTTAGGAGTGATCACTGACCCTCTGTATCTGTTACGTGTGATCACTGAACCTCTACAACTGTTAGTTGAGATCGCTGACCCGCTAGCCCTGTTGGGAGTGATCACTGTACCTCTAGCCCTGTTAGAACTGATCACTGATCCTCTAGCCCTGCTAGGAGTGATCACTGACCCTCTAGCCCTGTTAGGAGTGATCACTGATCCTCTAGCCCTGTTAGTTGTGATCACTGACGCTCTAGCCCTGTTAGGAGTGATCACTGACCCTCTAGCCTTGTTAGTTGTGATCACTGACCCTCTAGCCCTGTTATGAGTGATCACTGACCATCAAGCCCTGCTAGTTGTGATCACTGACCCTCTAGCCCTGCTAGGTGTGATCACTGAACCTCTAGCCCTGCTAGTTGTGATCACTGACCCTCCAGCCCTGTTGGGAGTGATCTCAACCCTCTGTCTCTGTTAGGAATGATCGCTGACCCTCTAGCCCTGTTGGGAGTGATCTCAACCCTCTGTCTCTGTTAAGAGTGATCACTGACCCTCTAGCCCTGTTAGGAGTGATCACTGACCCTCTAGCCCTGCTAGGAGTGATCGCTGACCCTCTAGCCCTGTTGGGAGTGATCTCAACCCTCTGTCTCTGTTAGAAGTGATCACTGACCCTCTAGCCCTGTTAGGAGTGATCACTGAACCTCTAAACCTGTTAGTTGTGATCACTGACCCTCTACCCCTGTTAGGTGTGATCACTGACACTTTAGACTTGTTAGGAGTGATTACTGACCCTCTGTCTCAGTTGGGAGTGATCACTGACTCTCTAGCCCCATAGGGTGAGATCGCTGACCCTCTAGCCCTGTTAAGAGTGCTTGCTGACACTCTAGCCCTGTTAGGAGCGATTGATGACCCACTAGCCCTGTTAGGAGTGATCACTGACCCTCTGTATCTGTTACGTGTGATCACTGAACCTCTACAACTGTTAGTTGAGATCGCTGACCCGCTAGCCCTGTTGGGAGTGATCACTGTACCTCTAGCTCTGTTAGAACTGATCACTGATCCTCTAGCCCTGCTAGGAGTGATCACTGACCCTCCAGCCCTGTTAGGAGTGATCACTGATCCTCTAGCCCTGTTAGTTGTGATCACTGACGCTCTAGCCCTGTTAGGAGTGATCACTGACCCTCTAGCCTTGTTAGTTGTGATCACTGACCCTCTAGCCCTGTTATGAGTGATCACTGACCATCAAGCCCTGCTAGTTGTGATCACTGACCCTCTAGCCCTGCTAGGTGTGATCACTGAACCTCTAGCCCTGCTAGTTGTGATCACTGACCCTCTAGCCCTGTTGGGAGTGATCTCAACCCTCTGTCTCTTTTAGGAATGATCGCTGACCCTCTAGCCCTGTTGGGAGTGATCTCAACCCTCTGTCTCTGTTAAGAGTGATCACTGACCCTCTAGCCCTGTTAGGAGTGATCACTGACCCTCTAGCCCTGCTAGGAGTGATCGCTGACCCTCTAGCCCTGTTGGGAGTGATCTCCACCCTCTGTCTCTGTTAGAAGTGATCACTGACCCTCTAGCCCTGTTAGGAGTGATCACTGACCCTCTCCCCTGCTAGGAGTGATCACTGACCCTCTAGCACTGTTAGGTGTGATCACTGACCCTCTAGCCCTGTTAGGAGTGATCACTGACCCTCTAGCCCTGCTAGGAGTGATCACTGACCCTCTAGCACTGTTAGGTGTGATCACTGGACCTCTAGCCCTGTTAGGAGTGATCTCTAACCCATTAGTCCTGTTAGGTGTGATCACTGACCCTCTAGCCCTGTTAGTTGTGATCCCTGACGCTCTCGCCCTGTTAGTTGTGATCACTGACGCTCTAGCCCTGTTAGGAGTGATCACTGACCCTCTAGCCCTGCTCGGTGTGATCACTGGACCTCTAGCCCTGTTAGGAGTGATCACTGACCCTCTAGCCCTGCTAGGTGTGATCACTGGACCTCTAGCCTTGTTAGTTGTGATCACTGACCCTCTAGCCCTGCTAGGTGTGATCACTGGACCTCTAGCCCTGTTAGTTGTGATCACTGACCCTCTAGCCCTGTTAGTTGTGATCGCTGACCCTCTAGCCCTGCTAGGAGTGATCACTGGACCTCTAGCCCTGTTAGTTGTTATCACTGACCCTCTAGCCCTGTTAGGAGTGATCACTGAACCTCTAGCTCTGTTAGTTGAGATCACTGACCCTCTAGCCCTGTTAGTTGTGATCACTGACGCTCTAGCCCTGTTAGGAGTGATTACTGACCCTCTAGCTCTGTTAGTTGTGATCACTGACCCTCTACCCCTGTTAGTTGTGATCACTGACCCTCTAGCCCTGTTGGGAGTGATCTCAACCCTCTGTCTCTGTTAGGAGTGATCGCTGACCCTCTAGCCCTGTTGGGAGTGATCTCAACCCTCTGTCTCTGTTAGGAGTGATCACTGACCCTCTGCCTCTGTTAGGAGCGATCACTGACCCTCTGCCTCTGTTAGGAGTGATCACTGAACCTCTAGCCCTGCTAGGAGTGATCACTGACCCTCTGTCTCAGTTGGGAGTGATCACTGACCCTCTCGCCCCATTGGGTGAGATCGCTGACCCTCTAGCCCTGTTAAGAGTGATCACTGACCCTCTAGCCCTGCTAGGAGTGATCACTGACCCTCTAGCCCTGCTAGGAGTGATCACTGAACCTCTAGCCCTGTTAGTTGTGATCACTGAAACTCTAGCGCTGTTAGGAGTGATCACTGACCCTTTAGCCCTGTTAGGAGTGATCACTGACCCTCTAGCCTTGTGAGTTGTGATCACTGACCCTCTAGCCCTGCTAGGTGTGATCACTGGACCTCTAGCCCTGTTAGTTGTGATCACTGACCCTCTAGCCCTGTTAGTTGTGATCGCTGACCCTCTAGCCCTGCTAGGAGTGATCACTGTACCTCTAGCCCTGTTAGTTGTTATCACTGACCCTCTAGCCCTGTTAGGAGTGATCACTGAACCTCTAGCCCTGTTAGTTGTGATCACTGATGCTCTAGCCCTGTTAGGAGTGATTACTGACCCTCTAGCTCTGTTAGTTGTGATCACTGACCCTCTAGCCCTGTTAGTTGTGATCACTGACCCTCTAGCCCTGTTGGGAGTGATCTCAACCCTCTGTCTCTGTTAGGAGTGATCGCTGACCCTCTAGCCCTGTTGGGAGAGATCTCAACCCTCTGTCTCTGTTAGGAGTGATCACTGAACCTCTGCCTCTGTTAGGAGCGATCACTGACCCTCTGCCTCTGTTAGGAGTGATCACTGAACCTCTAGCCCTGTTAGTTGTGATCACTGACCCTCTAGCCCTGCTAGGAGTGATCACTGACCCTCTGTCTCAGTTGGGAGTGATCACTGACCCTCTAGCCCCATTGGGTGAGATCGCTGACCCTCTAGCCCTGTTAAGAGTGATCACTGACCCTCTAGCCCTGCTAGGAGTGATCACTGAACCTCTAGACTTGTTAGTTGTGATCACTGACCCTCTAGCCCTGTTAGGAGTGATCACTGAACCTCTAGCCCTGTTAGTTGTGATCACTGACGCTCTAGCCCTGTTAGGAGTGATCACTGAACCTCTAGCCCTGTTGGGAGTGATCACTGACCCTTTGTCTCTGTTAGGAGTGAACACTGATCCTCTAGCCCTGTTAGGAGTGATCACTGACCCTCCAGCCCTGTTGGGTGTGATCTTAAACCTATGTCTCTGTTCGGAGTGAATGCTGACCCTCTAGCCCTGTTGGGAGTGATCTCAACCCTCTGTCTCTGTTAGGAGTGATCACAGACCCTCTGCCTCTGTTAGGAGTGATCACTGACCCTCTGTTAGAAGTGATCACTGACTCTCTGTCTCTGTTATGAGTGATCACTGAACCTCTAAACCTGTTAGTTGTGATCACTGACCCTCTACCCCTGTTAGGTGTGATCACTGACACTTTAGACTTGTTAGGAGTGATTACTGACCCTCTGTCTCAGTTGGGTGTGATCACTGACTCTCTAGCCCCATAGGGTGAGATCGCTGACCCTCTAGCCCTGTTAAGAGTGCTTGCTGACACTCTAGCCCTGTTAGGAGCGATTGATGACCCACTAGCCCTGTTAGGAGTGATCACTGACCCTCTATATCTGTTACGTGTGATCACTGAACCTCTACAACTGTTAGTTGAGATCGCTGACCCGCTAGCCCTGTTGGGAGTGATCACTGTACCTCTAGCCCTGTTAGAACTGATCACTGATCCTCTAGCCCTGCTAGGAGTGATCACTGACCCTCTAGCCCTGTTAGGAGTGATCACTGATCCTCTAGCCCTGTTAGTTGTGATCACTGACCCTCTAGCCCTGCTAGGAGTGATCACTGAACCTCTAGCCCTGTTAGTTGTGATCACTGAACCTCTAGCGCTGTTAGGAGTGATCACTGACCCTTTAGCCCTGTTAGGAGTGATCACTGACCCTCTAGCCTTGTTAGTTGTGATCACTGACCCTCTAGCCCTGCTAGGTGTGATCACTGGACCTCTAGCCCTGTTAGTTGTGATCACTGACCCTCTAGCCCTGTTAGTTGTGATCGCTGACCCTCTAGCCCTGCAAGGAGTGATCACTGTACCTCTAGCCCTGTTAGTTATTATCACTGACCCTCTAGCCCTGTTAGGAGTGATCACTGAACCTCTAGCCCTGTTAGTTGTGATCACTGATGCTCTAGCCCTGTTAGGAGTGATTACTGACCCTCTAGCTCTGTTAGTTGTGATCACTGACCCTCTAGCCCTGTTAGTTGTGATCACTGACCCTCTAGCCCTGTTGGGAGTGATCTCAACCCTCTGTCTCTGTTAGGAGTGATCGCTGACCCTCTAGCCCTGTTGGGAGAGATCTCAACCCTCTGTCTCTGTTAGGAGTGATCACTGAACCTCTGCCTCTGTTAGGAGCGATCACTGACCCTCTGCCTCTGTTAGGAGTGATCACTGAACCTCTAGCCCTGTTAGTTGTGATCACTGACCCTCTAGCCCTGCTAGGAGTGATCACTGACCCTCTGTCTCAGTTGGGAGTGATCACTGACCCTCTAGCCCCATTGGGTGAGATCGCTGACCCTCTAGCCCTGTTAAGAGTGATCACTGACCCTCTAGCCCTGCTAGGAGTGATCACTGACCCTCTAGACTTGTTAGTTGTGATCACTGACCCTCTAGCCCTGTTAGGAGTGATCACTGAACCTCTAGCCCTGTTAGTTGTGATCACTGACGCTCTAGCCCTGTTAGGAGTGATCACTGAACCTCTAGCCCTGTTGGGAGTGATCACTGACCCTTTGTCTCTGTTAGGAGTGAACACTGATCCTCTAGCCCTGTTAGGAGTGATCACTGACCCTCCAGCCCTGTTGGGTGTGATCTTAAACCTATGTCTCTGTTCGGAGTGAATGCTGACCCTCTAGCCCTGTTGGGAGTGATCTCAACCCTCTGTCTCTGTTAGGAGTGATCACAGACCCTCTGCCTCTGTTAGGAGTGATCACTGACCCTCTGTTAGAAGTGATCACTGACTCTCTGTCTCTGTTATGAGTGATCACTGAACCTCTAAACCTGTTAGTTGTGATCACTGACCCTCTACCCCTGTTAGGTGTGATCACTGACACTTTAGACTTGTTAGGAGTGATTACTGACCCTCTGTCTCAGTTGGGAGTGATCACTGACTCTCTAGCCCCATAGGGTGAGATCGCTGACCCTCTAGCCCTGTTAAGAGTGCTTGCTGACACTCTAGCCCTGTTAGGAGCGATTGATGACCCACTAGCCCTGTTAGGAGTGATCACTGACCCTCTATATCTGTTACGTGTGATCACTGAACCTCTACAACTGTTAGTTGAGATCGCTGACCCGCTAGCCCTGTTGGGAGTGATCACTGTACCTCTAGCCCTGTTAGAACTGATCACTGATCCTCTAGCCCTGCTAGGAGTGATCACTGACCCTCTAGCCCTGTTAGGAGTGATCACTGATCCTCTAGCCCTGTTAGTTGTGATCACTGACGCTCTAGCCCTGTTAGGAGTGAGCACTGACCCTCTAGCCTTGTTAGTTGTGATCACTGACCCTCTAGTCCTGTTATGAGTGATCACTGACCATCAAGCCCTGCTAGTTGTGATCACTGACCCTCTAGCCCTGCTAGGTGTGATCACTGAACCTCTAGCCCTGCTAGTTGTGATCACTGACCCTCTAGCCCTGTTGGGAGTGATCTCAACCCTCTGTCTCTGTTAGGAATGATCGCTGACCCTCTAGCCCTGTTGGGAGTGATCTCAACCCTCTGTCTCTGTTAAGAGTGATCACTGACCCTCTAGCCCTGTTAGGAGTGATCACTGACCCTCTAGCCCTGCTAGGAGTGATCGCTGACCCTCTAGCCCTGTTGGGAGTGATCTCAACCCTCTGTCTCTGTTAGAAGTGATCACTGACCCTGTAGCCCTGTTAGGAGTGATCACTGAACCTCTAAACCTGTTAGTTGTGATCACTGACCCTCTACCCCTGTTAGGTGTGATCACTGACACTTTAGACTTGTTAGGAGTGATTACTGACCCTGTGTCTCAGTTGGGAGTGATCACTGACTCTCTAGCCCCATAGGGTGAGATCGCTGACCCTCTAGCCCTGTTAAGAGTGCTTGCTGACACTCTAGCCCTGTTAGGAGCGATTGATGACCCACTAGCCCTGTTAGGAGTGATCACTGACCCTCTGTATCTGTTACGTGTGATCACTGAACCTCTACAACTGTTAGTTGAGATCGCTGACCCGCTAGCCCTGTTGGGAGTGATCACTGTACCTCTAGCCCTGTTAGAACTGATCACTGATCCTCTAGCCCTGCTAGGAGTGATCACTGACCCTCTAGCCCTGTTAGGAGTGATCACTGATCCTCTAGCCCTGTTAGTTGTGATCACTGACGCTCTAGCCCTGTTAGGAGTGATCACTGACCCTCTAGCCTTGTTAGTTGTGATCACTGACCCTCTAGCCCTGTTATGAGTGATCACTGACCATCAAGCCCTGCTAGTTGTGATCACTGACCCTCTAGCCCTGCTAGGTGTGATCACTGAACCTCTAGCCCTGCTAGTTGTGATCACTGACCCTCTAGCCCTGTTGGGAGTGATCTCAACCCTCTGTCTCTGTTAGGAATGATCGCTGACCCTCTAGCCCTGTTGGGAGTGATCTCAACCCTCTGTCTCTGTTAAGAGTGATCACTGACCCTCTAGCCCTGTTAGGAGTGATCACTGACCCTCTAGCCCTGCTAGGAGTGATCGCTGACCCTCTAGCCCTGTTGGGAGTGATCTCCACCCTCTGTCTCTGTTAGAAGTGATCACTGACCCTCTAGCCCTGTTAGGAGTGATCACTGACCCTCTAGCCCTGCTAGGAGTGATCACTGACCCTCTAGCACTGTTAGGTGTGATCACTGACCCTCTAGCCCTGTTAGGAGTGATCACTGACCCTCTAGCCCTGCTAGGAGTGATCACTGACCCTCTAGCACTGTTAGGTGTGATCACTGACCCTCTAGCCCTGCTAGGAGTGATCACTGACCCTCTAGCCCTGCTAGGAGTGATCACTGACCCTCTAGCACTGTTAGGTGTGATCACTGACCCTCTAGCCCTGCTAGGAGTGATCACTGACCCTCTAGCCCTGCTAGGAGTGATCACTGACCCTCTAGCACTGTTAGGAGTTATCACTGACCCTCTAGCCCTGTTAGGAGTGATCACTGACCCTCTAGCCCTGCTAGGAGTGATCATTGACCCTCTAGCACTGTTAGGTGTGATCACTGACCCTCTAGCACTGTTAGGTGTGATCACTGATCCTCTAGCCCTGTTTGGAGTGATCACTGACCCTCTAGCCCTGTTAGTTGTGAGCACTGACGCTCTAGCACTGTTATGTGTGAGCACTGACCCTCTAGCACTGTTAGTTGTGATCGCTGACCCTCTAGCCCTGTTAGGTGTGATCACTGAACCTCTAGCCCTGTTAGGAGTGATCTCTAACCCATTAGTCCTGTTAGGTGTGATCACTGACCCTCTAGCCCTGTTAGTTGTGATCCCTGACGCTCTCGCCCTGTTAGTTGTGATCACTGACGCTCTAGCCCTGTTAGGAGTGATCACTGACCCTCTAGCCCTGCTAGGTGTGATCACTGGACCTCTAGCCCTGTTAGGAGTGATCACTGACCCTCTAGCCCTGCTAGGTGTGATCACTGGACCTCTAGCCTTGTTAGTTGTGATCACTGACCCTCTAGCCCTGCTAGGTGTGATCATTGGACCTCTAGCCCTGTTAGTTGTGATCACTGACCCTCTAGCCCTGTTAGTTGTGATCGCTGACCCTCTAGCCCTGCTAGGAGTGATCACTGGACCTCTAGCCCTGTTAGTTGTTATCACTGACCCTCTAGCCCTGTTAGGAGTGATCACTGAACCTCTAGCCCTGTTAGTTGTGATCACTGACGCTCTAGCCCTGTTAGGAGTGATTACTGACCCTCTAGCTCTGTTAGTTGTGATCACTGACCCTCTACCCCTGTTAGTTGTGATCACTGACCCTCTAGCACTGTTGGGAGTGATCTCAACCCTCTGTCTCTGTTAGGAGTGATCGCTGACCCTCTAGCCCTGTTGGGAGTGATCTCAACCCTCTGTCTCTGTTAGGAGTGATCACTGACCCTCTGCCTCTGTTAGGAGCGATCACTGACCCTCTGCCTCTGTTAGGAGTGATCACTGAACCTCTAGCCCTGTTAGTTGTGATCACTGACCCTCTAGCCCTGCTAGGAGTGATCACTGACCCTCTGTCTCAGTTGGGTGTGATCACTGACCCTCTAGCCCCATTGGGTGAGATCGCTGACCCTCTAGCCCTGTTAAGAGTGATCATTGACCCTCTAGCCCTGCTAGGAGTGATCACTGACCCTCTAGCCCTGCTAGGAGTGATCACTGAACCTCTAGCCCTGTTAGTTGTGATCACTGAACCTCTAGCGCTGTTAGGAGTGATCACTGACCCTTTAGCCCTGTTAGGAGTGATCACTGAACCTCTAGCCTTGTTAGTTGTGATCACTGACCCTCTAGCCCTGCTAGGTGTGATCACTGGACCTCTAGCCCTGTTAGTTGTGATCACTGACCCTCTAGCCCTGTTAGTTGTGATCGCTGACCCTCTAGCCCTGTTAGGAGTGATCACTGACCCTCTAGCCCTGTTGGGAGAGATCTCAACCCTCTGTCTCTGTTAGGAGTGATCACTGAACCTCTGCCTCTGTTAGGAGCGATCACTGACCCTCTGCCTCTGTTAGGAGTGATCACTGAACCTCTAGCCCTGTTAGTTGTGATCACTGACCCTCTAGCCCTGCTAGGAGTGATCACTGACCCTCTGTCTCAGTTGGGAGTGATCACTGACCCTCTAGCCCCATTGGGTGAGATCGCTGACCCTCTAGCCCTGTTAAGAGTGATCACTGACCCTCTAGCCCTGCTAGGAGTGATCACTGAACCTCTAGACTTGTTAGTTGTGATCACTGACCCTCTAGCCCTGTTAGGAGTGATCACTGAACCTCTAGCCCTGTTAGTTGTGATCACTGACGCTCTAGCCCTGTTAGGAGTGATCACTGAACCTCTAGCCCTGTTGGGAGTGATCACTGACCCTTTGTCTCTGTTAGGAGTGAACACTGATCCTCTAGCCCTGTTAGGAGTGATCACTGACCCTCCAGCCCTGTTGGGTGTGATCTTAAACCTATGTCTCTGTTCGGAGTGAATGCTGACCCTCTAGCCCTGTTGGGAGTGATCTCAACCCTCTGTCTCTGTTAGGAGTGATCACAGACCCTCTGCCTCTGTTAGGAGTGATCACTGACCCTCTGTTAGAAGTGATCACTGACTCTCTGTCTCTGTTATGAGTGATCACTGAACCTCTAAACCTGTTAGTTGTGATCACTGACCCTCTACCCCTGTTAGGTGTGATCACTGACACTTTAGACTTGTTAGGAGTGATTACTGACCCTCTGTCTCAGTTGGGAGTGATCACTGACTCTCTAGCCCCATAGGGTGAGATCGCTGACCCTCTAGCCCTGTTAAGAGTGCTTGCTGACACTCTAGCCCTGTTAGGAGCGATTGATGACCCACTAGCCCTGTTAGGAGTGATCACTGACCCTCTATATCTGTTACGTGTGATCACTGAACCTCTACAACTGTTAGTTGAGATCGCTGACCCGCTAGCCCTGTTGGGAGTGATCACTGTACCTCTAGCCCTGTTAGAACTGATCACTGATCCTCTAGCCCTGCTAGGAGTGATCACTGACCCTCTAGCCCTGTTAGGAGTGATCACTGATCCTCTAGCCCTGTTAGTTGTGATCACTGACCCTCTAGCCCTGCTAGGAGTGATCACTGAACCTCTAGCCCTGTTAGTTGTGATCACTGAACCTCTAGCGCTGTTAGGAGTGATCACTGACCCTTTAGCCCTGTTAGGAGTGATCACTGACCCTCTAGCCTTGTTAGTTGTGATCACTGACCCTCTAGCCCTGCTAGGTGTGATCACTGGACCTCTAGCCCTGTTAGTTGTGATCACTGACCCTCTAGCCCTGTTAGTTGTGATCGCTGACCCTCTAGCCCTGCTAGGAGTGATCACTGTACCTCTAGCCCTGTTAGTTATTATCACTGACCCTCTAGCCCTGTTAGGAGTGATCACTGAACCTCTAGCCCTGTTAGTTGTGATCACTGATGCTCTAGCCCTGTTAGGAGTGATTACTGACCCTCTAGCTCTGTTAGTTGTGATCACTGACCCTCTAGCCCTGTTAGTTGTGATCACTGACCCTCTAGCCCTGTTGGGAGTGATCTCAACCCTCTGTCTCTGTTAGGAGTGATCGCTGACCCTCTAGCCCTGTTGGGAGAGATCTCAACCCTCTGTCTCTGTTAGGAGTGATCACTGAACCTCTGCCTCTGTTAGGAGCGATCACTGACCCTCTGCCTCTGTTAGGAGTGATCACTGAACCTCTAGCCCTGTTAGTTGTGATCACTGACCCTCTAGCCCTGCTAGGAGTGATCACTGACCCTCTGTCTCAGTTGGGAGTGATCACTGACCCTCTAGCCCCATTGGGTGAGATCGCTGACCCTCTAGCCCTGTTAAGAGTGATCACTGACCCTCTAGCCCTGCTAGGAGTGATCACTGACCCTCTAGACTTGTTAGTTGTGATCACTGACCCTCTAGCCCTGTTAGGAGTGATCACTGAACCTCTAGCCCTGTTAGTTGTGATCACTGACGCTCTAGCCCTGTTAGGAGTGATCACTGAACCTCTAGCCCTGTTGGGAGTGATCACTGACCCTTTGTCTCTGTTAGGAGTGAACACTGATCCTCTAGCCCTGTTAGGAGTGATCACTGACCCTCCAGCCCTGTTGGGTGTGATCTTAAACCTATGTCTCTGTTCGGAGTGAATGCTGACCCTCTAGCCCTGTTGGGAGTGATCTCAACCCTCTGTCTCTGTTAGGAGTGATCACAGACCCTCTGCCTCTGTTAGGAGTGATCACTGACCCTCTGTTAGAAGTGATCACTGACTCTCTGTCTCTGTTATGAGTGATCACTGAACCTCTAAACCTGTTAGTTGTGATCACTGACCCTCTACCCCTGTTAGGTGTGATCACTGACACTTTAGACTTGTTAGGAGTGATTACTGACCCTCTGTCTCAGTTGGGAGTGATCACTGACTCTCTAGCCCCATAGGGTGAGATCGCTGACCCTCTAGCCCTGTTAAGAGTGCTTGCTGACACTCTAGCCCTGTTAGGAGCGATTGATGACCCACTAGCCCTGTTAGGAGTGATCACTGACCCTCTATATCTGTTACGTGTGATCACTGAACCTCTACAACTGTTAGTTGAGATCGCTGACCCGCTAGCCCTGTTGGGAGTGATCACTGTACCTCTAGCCCTGTTAGAACTGATCACTGATCCTCTAGCCCTGCTAGGAGTGATCACTGACCCTCTAGCCCTGTTAGGAGTGATCACTGATCCTCTAGCCCTGTTAGTTGTGATCACTGACGCTCTAGCCCTGTTAGGAGTGAGCACTGACCCTCTAGCCTTGTTAGTTGTGATCACTGACCCTCTAGTCCTGTTATGAGTGATCACTGACCATCAAGCCCTGCTAGTTGTGATCACTGACCCTCTAGCCCTGCTAGGTGTGATCACTGAACCTCTAGCCCTGCTAGTTGTGATCACTGACCCTCTAGCCCTGTTGGGAGTGATCTCAACCCTCTGTCTCTGTTAGGAATGATCGCTGACCCTCTAGCCCTGTTGGGAGTGATCTCAACCCTCTGTCTCTGTTAAGAGTGATCACTGACCCTCTAGCCCTGTTAGGAGTGATCACTGACCCTCTAGCCCTGCTAGGAGTGATCGCTGACCCTCTAGCCCTGTTGGGAGTGATCTCCACCCTCTGTCTCTGTTAGAAGTGATCACTGACCCTGTAGCCCTGTTAGGAGTGATCACTGACCCTCTATATCTGTTACGTGTGATCACTGAACCTCTACAACTGTTAGTTGAGATCGCTGACCCGCTAGCCCTGTTGGGAGTGATCACTGTACCTCTAGCCCTGTTAGAACTGATCACTGATCCTCTAGCCCTGCTAGGAGTGATCACTGACCCTCTAGCCCTGTTAGGAGTGATCACTGATCCTCTAGCCCTGTTAGTTGTGATCACTGACGCTCTAGCCCTGTTAGGAGTGAGCACTGACCCTCTAGCCTTGTTAGTTGTGATCACTGACCCTCTAGTCCTGTTATGAGTGATCACTGACCATCAAGCCCTGCTAGTTGTGATCACTGACCCTCTAGCCCTGCTAGGTGTGATCACTGAACCTCTAGCCCTGCTAGTTGTGATCACTGACCCTCTAGCCCTGTTGGGAGTGATCTCAACCCTCTGTCTCTGTTAGGAATGATCGCTGACCCTCTAGCCCTGTTGGGAGTGATCTCAACCCTCTGTCTCTGTTAAGAGTGATCACTGACCCTCTAGCCCTGTTAGGAGTGATCACTGACCCTCTAGCCCTGCTAGGAGTGATCGCTGACCCTCTAGCCCTGTTGGGAGTGATCTCAACCCTCTGTCTCTGTTAGAAGTGATCACTGACCCTGTAGCCCTGTTAGGAGTGATCACTGAACCTCTAAACCTGTTAGTTGTGATCACTGACCCTCTACCCCTGTTAGGTGTGATCACTGACACTTTAGACTTGTTAGGAGTGATTACTGACCCTGTGTCTCAGTTGGGAGTGATCACTGACTCTCTAGCCCCATAGGGTGAGATCGCTGACCCTCTAGCCCTGTTAAGAGTGCTTGCTGACACTCTAGCCCTGTTAGGAGCGATTGATGACCCACTAGCCCTGTTAGGAGTGATCACTGACCCTCTGTATCTGTTACGTGTGATCACTGAACCTCTACAACTGTTAGTTGAGATCGCTGACCCGCTAGCCCTGTTGGGAGTGATCACTGTACCTCTAGCCCTGTTAGAACTGATCACTGATCCTCTAGCCCTGCTAGGAGTGATCACTGACCCTCTAGCCCTGTTAGGAGTGATCACTGATCCTCTAGCCCTGTTAGTTGTGATCACTGACGCTCTAGCCCTGTTAGGAGTGATCACTGACCCTCTAGCCTTGTTAGTTGTGATCACTGACCCTCTAGCCCTGTTATGAGTGATCACTGACCATCAAGCCCTGCTAGTTGTGATCACTGACCCTCTAGCCCTGCTAGGTGTGATCACTGAACCTCTAGCCCTGCTAGTTGTGATCACTGACCCTCTAGCCCTGTTGGGAGTGATCTCAACCCTCTGTCTCTGTTAGGAATGATCGCTGACCCTCTAGCCCTGTTGGGAGTGATCTCAACCCTCTGTCTCTGTTAAGAGTGATCACTGACCCTCTAGCCCTGTTAGGAGTGATCACTGACCCTCTAGCCCTGCTAGGAGTGATCGCTGACCCTCTAGCCCTGTTGGGAGTGATCTCCACCCTCTGTCTCTGTTAGAAGTGATCACTGACCCTCTAGCCCTGTTAGGAGTGATCACTGACCCTCTAGCCCTGCTAGGAGTGATCACTGACCCTCTAGCACTGTTAGGTGTGATCACTGACCCTCTAGCCCTGTTAGGAGTGATCACTGACCCTCTAGCCCTGCTAGGAGTGATCACTGACCCTCTAGCACTGTTAGGTGTGATCACTGACCCTCTAGCCCTGCTAGGAGTGATCACTGACCCTCTAGCCCTGCTAGGAGTGATCACTGACCCTCTAGCACTGTTAGGTGTGATCACTGACCCTCTAGCCCTGCTAGGAGTGATCACTGACCCTCTAGCCCTGCTAGGAGTGATCACTGACCCTCTAGCACTGTTAGGAGTTATCACTGACCCTCTAGCCCTGTTAGGAGTGATCACTGACCCTCTAGCCCTGCTAGGAGTGATCATTGACCCTCTAGCACTGTTAGGTGTGATCACTGACCCTCTAGCACTGTTAGGTGTGATCACTGATCCTCTAGCCCTGTTTGGAGTGATCACTGACCCTCTAGCCCTGTTAGTTGTGAGCACTGACGCTCTAGCACTGTTATGTGTGAGCACTGACCCTCTAGCACTGTTAGTTGTGATCGCTGACCCTCTAGCCCTGTTAGGTGTGATCACTGAACCTCTAGCCCTGTTAGGAGTGATCTCTAACCCATTAGTCCTGTTAGGTGTGATCACTGACCCTCTAGCCCTGTTAGTTGTGATCCCTGACGCTCTCGCCCTGTTAGTTGTGATCACTGACGCTCTAGCCCTGTTAGGAGTGATCACTGACCCTCTAGCCCTGCTAGGTGTGATCACTGGACCTCTAGCCCTGTTAGGAGTGATCACTGACCCTCTAGCCCTGCTAGGTGTGATCACTGGACCTCTAGCCTTGTTAGTTGTGATCACTGACCCTCTAGCCCTGCTAGGTGTGATCATTGGACCTCTAGCCCTGTTAGTTGTGATCACTGACCCTCTAGCCCTGTTAGTTGTGATCGCTGACCCTCTAGCCCTGCTAGGAGTGATCACTGGACCTCTAGCCCTGTTAGTTGTTATCACTGACCCTCTAGCCCTGTTAGGAGTGATCACTGAACCTCTAGCCCTGTTAGTTGTGATCACTGACGCTCTAGCCCTGTTAGGAGTGATTACTGACCCTCTAGCTCTGTTAGTTGTGATCACTGACCCTCTACCCCTGTTAGTTGTGATCACTGACCCTCTAGCACTGTTTGGAGTGATCTCAACCCTCTGTCTCTGTTAGGAGTGATCGCTGACCCTCTAGCCCTGTTGGGAGTGATCTCAACCCTCTGTCTCTGTTAGGAGTGATCACTGACCCTCTGCCTCTGTTAGGAGCGATCACTGACCCTCTGCCTCTGTTAGGAGTGATCACTGAACCTCTAGCCCTGTTAGTTGTGATCACTGACCCTCTAGCCCTGCTAGGAGTGATCACTGACCCTCTGTCTCAGTTGGGTGTGATCACTGACCCTCTAGCCCCATTGGGTGAGATCGCTGACCCTCTAGCCCTGTTAAGAGTGATCATTGACCCTCTAGCCCTGCTAGGAGTGATCACTGACCCTCTAGCCCTGCTAGGAGTGATCACTGAACCTCTAGCCCTGTTAGTTGTGATCACTGAACCTCTAGCGCTGTTAGGAGTGATCACTGACCCTTTAGCCCTGTTAGGAGTGATCACTGAACCTCTAGCCTTGTTAGTTGTGATCACTGACCCTCTAGCCCTGCTAGGTGTGATCACTGGACCTCTAGCCCTGTTAGTTGTGATCACTGACCCTCTAGCCCTGTTAGTTGTGATCGCTAACCCTCTAGCCCTGTTAGGAGTGATCACTGACCCTCTAGCCCTGTTAGTTGTTATCACTGACCCTCTAGCCCTGTTAGGAGTGATCACTGAACCTCTAGCCCTGTTAGTTGTGATCACTGACGCTCTAGCCCTGTTAGGAGTGATTACTGACCCTCTAGCTCTGTTAGTTGTGATCATTGACCCTCTAGCCCTGTTAGTTGTGATCACTGACCCTCTAGCCCTGTTGGGAGTGATCTCAACCCTCTGTCTCTGTTAGGAGTGATCGCTGACCCTCTAGCCCTGTTGGGAGAGATCTCAACCCTCTGTCTCTGTTAGGAGTGATCACTGACCCTCTGCCTCTGTTAGGAGCGATCACTGACCCTCTGCCTCTGTTAGGAGTGATCACTGAACCTCTAGCCCTGTTAGTTGTGATCACTGACCCTCTAGCCCTGCTAGGAGTGATCACTGACCCTCTGTCTCAGTTGGGAGTGATCACTGACCCTCTAGCCCCATTGGGTGAGATCGCTGACCCTCTAGCCCTGTTAAGAGTGATCACTGACCCTCTAGCCCTGCTAGGAGTGATCACTGAACCTCTAGCCTTGTTAGTTGTGATCACTGACGCTCTAGCCCTGTTAGGAGTGATCACTGAACCTCTAGCCCTGTTGGGAGTGATCACTGACCCTTTGTCTCTGTTAGGAGTGAACACTGATCCTCTAGCCCTGTTAGGAGTGATCACTGACCCTCCAGCCCCATTGGGTGAGATCGCTGACCCTCTAGCCCTGTTAAGAGTGATCACTGACCCTCTAGCCCTGCTAGGAGTGATCACTGAACCTCTAGCCTGTTAGTTGTGATCACTGACGCTCTAGCCCTGTTAGGAGTGAACACTGATCCTCTAGCCCTGTTAGGAGTGATCACTGACCCTCCAGCCCTGTTGGGTGTGATCTTAAACCTATGTCTCTGTTCGGAGTGAATGCTGACCCTCTAGCCCTGTTGGGAGTGATCTCAACACTCTGTCTCTGTTAGGAGTGATCACAGACCCTCTGCCTCTGTTAGGAGTGATCACTGACCCTCTGTTAGAAGTGATCACTGACTCTCTGTCTCTGTTATGAGTGATCACTGAACCTCTAAACCTGTTAGTTGTGATCACTGACCCTCTACCCCTGTTAGGTGTGATCACTGACACTTTAGACTTGTTAGGAGTGATTACTGACCCTCTGTCTCAGTTGGGAGTGATCACTGACTCTCTAGCCCCATTGGGTGAGATCGCTGACCCTCTAGCCCTGTTAAGAGTGCTTGCTGACACTCTAGCCCTGTTAGGAGCGATTGATGACCCACTAGCCCTGTTAGGAGTGATCACTGACCCTCTGTATCTGTTACGTGTGATCACTGAACCTCTACAACTGTTAGTTGAGATCGCTGACCCGCTAGCCCTGTTGGGAGTGATCACTGTACCTCTAGCCCTGTTAGAACTGATCACTGATCCTCTAGCCCTGCTAGGAGTGATCACTGATCCTCTAGCCCTGTTAGGAGTGATCACTGATCCTCTAGCCCTGTTAGGAGTGATCACTGATCCTCTAGCCCTGTTAGTTGTGATCACTGACGCTCTAGCCCTGTTAGGAGTGATCACTGACCCTCTAGCCTTGTTAGTTGTGATCACTGACCCTCTAGCCCTGTTATGAGTGATCACTGACCATCAAGCCCTGCTAGTTGTGATCACTGACCCTCTAGCCCTGCTAGGTGTGATCACTGAACCTCTAGCCCTGCTAGTTGTGATCACTGACCCTCTAGCCCTGCTAGGTGTGATCACTGAACCTCTAGCCCTGCTAGTTGTGATCACTGACCCTCTAGCCCTGTTGGGAGTGATCTCAACCCTCTGTCTCTGTTAGGAATGATCGCTGACCCTCTAGCCCTGTTGGGAGTGATCTCAACCCTCTGTCTCTGTTAAGAGTGATCACTGACCCTCTAGCCCTGTTAGGAGTGATCACTGACCCTCTAGCCCTGCTAGGTGTGATCGCTGACCCTCTAGCCCTGTTGGGAGTGATCTCAACCCTCTGTCTCTGTTAGAAGTGATCACTGACCCTCTAGCCCTGTTAGGAGTGATCACTGAACCTCTAAACCTGTTAGTTGTGATCACTGACCCTCTACCCCTGTTAGGTGTGATCACTGACACTTTAGACTTGTTAGGAGTGATTACTGACCCTCTGTCTCAGTTGGGAGTGATCACTGACTCTCTAGCCCCATAGGGTGAGATCGCTGACCCTCTAGCCCTGTTAAGAGTGCTTGCTGACACTCTAGCCCTGTTAGGAGCGATTGATGACCCACTAGCCCTGTTAGGAGTGATCACTGACCCTCTGTATCTGTTACGTGTGATCACTGAACCTCTACAACTGTTAGTTGAGATCGCTGACCCGCTAGCCCTGTTGGGAGTGATCACTGTACCTCTAGCCCTGTTAGAACTGATCACTGATCCTCTAGCCCTGCTAGGAGTGATCACTGACCCTCTAGCCCTGTTAGGAGTGATCACTGATCCTCTAGCCCTGTTAGTTGTGATCACTGACGCTCTAGCCCTGTTAGGAGTGATCACTGACCCTCTAGCCTTGTTAGTTGTGATCACTGACCCTCTAGCCCTGTTATGAGTGATCACTGACCATCAAGCCCTGCTAGTTGTGATCACTGACCCTGTAGCCCTGCTAGGTGTGATCACTGAACCTCTAGCCCTGCTAGTTGTGATCACTGACCCTCTAGCCCTGTTGGGAGTGATCTCAACCCTCTGTCTCTGTTAGGAATGATCGCTGACCCTCTAGCCCTGTTGGGAGTGATCTCAACCCTCTGTCTCTGTTAAGAGTGATCACTGACCCTCTAGCCCTGTTAGGAGTGATCACTGACCCTCTAGCCCTGCTAGGAGTGATCGCTGACCCTCTAGCCCTGTTGGGAGTGATCTCAACCCTCTGTCTCTGTTAGAAGTGATCACTGACCCTCTAGCCCTGTTAGGAGTGATCACTGACCCTCTAGCCCTGCTAGGAGTGATCACTGACCCTCTAGCACTGTTAGGTGTGATCACTGACCCTCTAGCCCTGTTAGGTGTGATCACTGACCCTCTAGCCCTGCTAGGAGTGATCACTGACCCTCTAGCCCTGCTAGGAGTGATCACTGACCCTCTAGCACTGTTAGGTGTGATCACTGACGCTCTAGCCCTGCTAGGAGTGATCACTGACCCTCTAGCCCTGCTAGGAGTGATCACTGACCCTCTAGCACTGTTAGGAGTTATCACTGACCCTCTAGCCCTGTTAGGAGTGATCACTGACCCTCTAGCCCTGCTAGGAGTGATCATTGACCCTCTAGCACTGTTAGGTGTGATCACTGACCCTCTTGCACTGTTAGGTGTGATCACTGATCCTCTAGCCCTGTTTGGAGTGATCACTAACCCTCTAGCCCTGTTAGTTGTGAGCACTGACGCTCTAGCACTGTTATGTGTGAGCACTGACCCTCTAGCACTGTTAGTTGTGATCGCTGACCCTCTAGCCCTGTTAGGTGTGATCACTGAACCTCTAGCCCTGTTAGGAGTGATCTCTAACCCATTAGTCCTGTTAGGTGTGATCACTGACCCTCTAGCCCTGTTAGTTGTGATCCCTGACGCTCTCGCCCTGTTAGTTGTGATCACTGACGCTCTAGCCCTGTTAGGAGTGATCACTGACCCTCTAGCCCTGCTAGGTGTGATCACTGGACCTCTAGCCCTGTTAGGAGTGATCACTGACCCTCTAGCCCTGCTAGGTGTGATCACTGGACCTCTAGCCTTGTTAGTTGTGATCACTGACCCTCTAGCCCTGCTAGGTGTGATCACTGGACCTCTAGCCCTGTTAGTTGTGATCACTGACCCTCTAGCCCTGTTAGTTGTGATCGCTGACCCTCTAGCCCTGCTAGGAGTGATCACTGGACCTCTAGCCCTGTTAGTTGTTATCTCATGACCCTCTAGCCCTGTTAGGAGTGATCACTGAACCTCTAGCCCTGTTAGTTGTGATCACTGACGCTCTAGCCCTGTTAGGAGTGATTACTGACCCTCTAGCTCTGTTAGTTGTGATCACTGACCCTCTACCCCTGTTAGTTGTGATCACTGACCCTCTAGCCCTGTTGGGAGTGATCTCAACCCTCTGTCTCTGTTAGGAGTGATCGCTGACCCTCTAGCCCTGTTGGGAGTGATCTCAACCCTCTGTCTCTGTTAGGAGTGATCACTGACCCTCCGCCTCTGTTAGGAGCGATCACTCACCCTCTGCCTCTGTTAGGAGTGATCACTGAACCTCTAGCCCTGTTAGTTGTGATCACTGACCCTCTAGCCCTGCTAGGAGTGATCACTGACCCTCTGTCTCAGTTGGGAGTGATCACTGACCCTCTAGCCCCATTGGGTGAGATCGCTGACCCTCTAGCCCTGTTAAGAGTGATCACTGACCCTCTAGCCCTGCTAGGAGTGATCACTGACCCTCTAGCCCTGCTAGGAGTGATCACTGAACCTCTAGCCCTGCTAGTTGTGATCACTGAACCTCTAGCGCTGTTAGGAGTGATCACTGACCCTTTAGCCCTGTTAGGAGTGATCACTGAACCTCTAGCCTTGTTAGATGTGATCACTGACCCTCTAGCCCTGCTAGGTGTGATCACTGGACCTCTAGCCCTGTTAGTTGTGATCACTGACCCTCTAGCCCTGTTAGTTGTGATCGCTGACCCTCTAGCCCTGTTAGGAGTGATCACTGACCCTCTAGCCCTGTTAGTTGTTATCACTGACCCTCTAGCCCTGTTAGGAGTGATCACTGAACCTCTAGCCCTGTTAGTTGTGATCACTGACGCTCTAGCCCTGTTAGGAGTGATTACTGACCCTCTAGCTCTGTTAGTTGTGATCATTGACCCTCTAGCCCTGTTAGTTGTGATCACTGACCCTCTCGCCCTGTTGGGAGTGATCTCAACCCTCTGTCTCTGTTAGGAGTGATCGCTGACCCTCTAGCCCTGTTGGGAGAGATCTCAACCCTCTGTCTCTGTTAGGAGTGATCACTGACCCTCTGCCTCTGTTAGGAGCGATCACTGACCCTCTGCCTCTGTTAGGAGTGATCACTGAACCTCTAGCCCTGTTAGTTGTGATCACTGACCCTCTAGCCCTGCTAGGAGTGATCAATGACCCTCTGTCTCAGTTGGGAGTGATCACTGACCCTCTAGCCCTGCTAGGAGTGATCACTGAACCTCTAGCCCTGTTAGTTGTGATCACTGAACCTCTAGCGCTGTTAGGAGTGATCACTGAACCTTTAGCCCTGTTAGGAGTGATCACTGACCCTCTAGCCTTGTTAGTTGTGATCACTGACCCTCTAGCCCTGTTAGGAGTGATCACTGAACCTCTAGCCCTGTTAGTTGTGATCACTGACGCTCTAGCCCTGTTAGGAGTGATCACTGAACCTCTAGCCCTGTTAGTTGTGATAACTGACGCTCTAGCCCTGTTAGGAGTGATCACTGAACCTCTAGCCCTGTTAGTTGTGATCACTGAACCTCTAGCCCTGTTAGGAGTGATCACTGACCCTTTAGCCCTGTTAGGAGTGATCACTGATCCTCTGTCTCTGTTAGTTGTGATCACTGACCCTCTAGCCCGGGTAGTTGTGATCACTGACCCTCTAGCCCTGTTAGTTGTGATCACTGAACCTCTAGCGCTGTTAGGAGTGATCACTGACCCATTAGCCCTGTTAGGAGTGATCACTGATCCTCTGTCTCTGTTAGTTGTGATCATTGACCCTTTAGCCCTGTTAGGAGTGATCACTGACCCTCTAGCCCTGTTAGGTGTGATCACTGATCCTCTAGCCTTGTTAGGAGTGATCACTGATCCTCTAGCCCTGTTAGTTGTGATCACTGACCCTCTAGCCCTGCTAGGTGTGATCACTGAACCTCAAGCCCTGTTGGGAGTGATCTCAACCCTCTGTCTCTGTTAGAAGTGATCACTGACCCTCTAGCCCTGTTAGGAGAGATCACTGACCCTCTTGCCCTGTTGGGAGTAATCTCAACCCTCTGACTCTGTTAGGAGTGATCACTGACCCTCTGCCTCTGTTAGGAGTGATCACTGACCATCAAGCCCTGTTAGGAGTGATCACTGACCATCAAGCCCAGTTAATTGTCATCGCTGATCCTCTAGCCCTGCTAGGTGTGATCACTGAACCTCTAGCCCTGTTGGGTGTGATCTCAACCCTCTGTCTCTGTTAGAAGTGATCACTGACCCTCTAGCCCTGTTAGGGGTGATCACTGACCCTCTAGCCCTGTTAGGAGTGATCACTGACCCTCTAGACCTTTTGGGTGTGATCTCTACCCTCTGTCTCTGTTAGGAATGATCGCTGACCCTCTAGCCCTGTTGGGAGTGATCTCAACCCTCTGACTCTGTTAGAAGTGATCACTGACCCTCTCGCCCTGTTAGGAGTGATCACTGAACCTCTAGCCCTGTTAGGAATGATCACTGACCCTCTAGCCCTGTTGGGTGTGATCTCAACCCTCTGACTCTGTTAGGAATGATCGCTGACCCTCTAGCCCTGTTGGGAGTGATCTCAACCCTCTGTCTCTGTTAGAAGTGATCACTGAACCTCTAGCCCTGTTAAGAGTGATCACGGACCCTCTAGCCCTGTTAGGAGTGATCTCAACCCTCTGTCTCTGTTAGAAGTGATCACTGACCCTCTAGCCCTGTTATGAGTGATCACTGAACCTCTAGCCCTGTTAGTTGTGATCACTGACGCTCTAGCACTGTTATGAGTGATCACTGACCCTCTAGCCCTGTTAGGAGTGATCACTGAACCTCTAGCCCTGTTAGGAGTGATCACTGACCCTCTAGCCCTGTTAGGAGTGATCACTGAACCTCTAGCCCTGTTAGGAGTGATCACTGACCCTCTAGCCCTGTTGGGTGTGATCTCAACCCTCTAGCCCTGTTATGAGTGATCACTGAACCTCTAGCCCTGTTAGTTGTGATCACTGACCCTCTAGCCCTGTTGGGTGTGATCTCAACCCTCTAGCCCTGTTATGAGTGATCACTGAACCTCTAGCCCTGTTAGGAGTGATCACTGACCCTCTAGCCCTGTTGGGTGTGATCTCAACCCTCTAGCCCTGTTATGAGTGATCACTGAACCTCTAGCCCTGTTAGTTTTGATCACTGACCCTCTAGCCCGGCTAGGTGTGATCACTGAACCTCTAGCCCTGCTAGTTGTGATCACTGACCCTCTAGCCCTGTTATGAGTGATCACTGACCATCAAGCCCTGCTAGTTGTGATCACTGACCCTCTAGCCCTGCTAGGTGTGATCACTGAACCTCTAGCCCTGCTAGTTGTGATCACTGACCCTCTAGCCCTGTTGGGAGTGATCTCAACCCTCTGTCTCTGTTAGGAATGATCGCTGACCCTCTAGCCCTGTTGGGAGTGATCTCAACCCTCTGTCTCTGTTAGAAGTGATCACTGACCCTCTAGCCCTGTTAGGAGTGATCACCGACCCTCTAGCCCTGTTAGGAGTGATCACTGACCCTCTAGCCCTGTTAGGAGTGATCACTGACCCTCTAGCACTGCTAGGAGTGATCACTGACCCTCTAGCCCTGTTAGCTTTGATCACTGATCCTCTAGCCTTGTTAGGAGTGATCACTGATCCTCTAGCCCTGTTAGTTGTGATCACTGATGCTCTAGCCCTGTTAGGAGTGATCACTGACCCTCTAGCCCTGTTAGTTGTGATCACTGACCCTCTAGCCCTGTTAGGAGTGATCGCTGATCCTCTAGCCCTGCTAGGTGTGATCTCAACCCTCTGTCTCTGTTAGAAGTGATCACTGAACCTCTAGCCCTGTTAGGAGTGATAACGGACCCTCTAGCCCTGTTAGGAGTGATCTCAACCCTCTGTCTCTGTTAGAAGTGATCACTGAACCTCTAGCCCTGTTAGGAGTGATCACGGACCCTCTAGCCCTGTTAGGAGTGATCTCAACCCTCTGTCTCTGTTAGAAGTGATCACTGACCCTCTAGCCCTGTTATGAGTGATCACTGACCCTCTGCCTCTGTTAGGAGTGATCACTGAACCTCTAGCCCTGTTAGTTGTGATCACTGACGCTCTAGCCCTGTTATGAGTGATCACTGACCCTCTAGCCCTGTTAGGAGTGATCACTGAACCTCTAGCCCTGTTAGGAGTGATCACTGACCCTCTAGCCCTGTTAGGAGTGATCACTGAACCTCTAGCCCTGTTAGGAGTGATCACTGACCCTCTAGCCCTGTTGGGTGTGATCTCAAACCTCTAGCCCTGTTATGAGTGATCACTGAACCTCTAGCCCTGTTAGTTGTGATCACTGACGCTCTAGCCCTGTTATGAGTGATCACTGAACCTCTAGCCCTGTTAGTTTTGATCACTGACCCTCTAGCCCGGCTAGGTGTGATCACTGAACCTCTAGCCCTGCTAGTTGTGATCACTGACCCTCTAGCCCTGTTATGAGTGATCACTGACCATCAAGCCCTGCTAGTTGTGATCACTGACCCTCTAGCCCTGCTAGGTGTGATCACTGAACCTCTAGCCCTGCTTGTTGTGATCACTGACCCTCTAGCCCTGTTGGGAGTGATCTCAACCCTCTGTCTCTGTTAGGAATGATCGCTGACCCTCTAGCCCTGTTGGGAGTGATCACTGACCCTCTAGCCCTGTTAGGAGTGATCACTGACCCTCTAGCCCTGCTAGGAGTGATCACTGACCCTCTAGCCCTGTTAGCTTTGATCACTGATCCTCTAGCCTTGTTAGGAGTGATCACTGATCCTCTAGCCCTGTTAGTTGTGATCACTGATGCTCTAGCCCTGTTAGGAGTGATCACTGACCCTCTAGCCCTTTTGGTTGTGATCACTGACCCTCTAGCCCTGTTAGGAGTGATCACTGAACCTCTAGCCCTGTTAATTGTGAGCACTGACGCTCTAGCCCTGTTAATTGTGAGCACTGACGCTCTAGCCCTGTTATGTGTGATCACTGACCCTCTAGCCCTGTTAGTTGTGATCGCTGACCCTCTAGCCCTGCTAGGAGTGATCACTGGACCTCTAGCCCTGTTAGGTGTGATCACTGGACCTCTAGCCCTGTTAGTTGTTATCACTGACCCTCTAGCCCTGTTACGAGTGATCACTGAACCTCTAGCCCTGTTAGTTGTGATCACTGACGCTCTAGCCCTGTTAGGAGTGATTACTGACCCTCTAGCTCTGTTAGTTGTGATCACTGACCCTCTAGCCCTGTTAGTTGTGATCACTGACCCTCTAGCCCTGTTGGGAGTGATCTCAACCCTCTGTCTCTGTTAAGAGTGATTGCTGACCCTCTAGCCCTGTTGGGTGTGATCTCAACCCTCTGTCTCTGTTAGGAGTGATCACTGACCCTCTGCCTCTGTTAGGAGTGATCACTGACCCTCTGCCTCTGTTAGGAGTGATCACTGACCCTCTGCCTCTGTTAGGAGTGATCACTGAACCTCTAGCCCTGTTAGTTGTGATCACTGACCCTCTATCCTTGCAAGGAGTGATCACTGGACCTCTCGCCCTGTTAGTTGTGATCACTGAACCTCTAGCGCTGTTAGGTGTGATCACTGACCCTTTAGCCCTGTTAGGAGTGATCACTGACCCTCTGTCTCAGTTGGGAGTGATCACTGACCCTCTAGCCCCATTGGGTGAGATCACTGACCCTCTAGCCCTGTTAGGAGTGATCACTGACCCTCTAGCCCTGTTAGGAGTGATCACTGACCCTCTAGCCCTGTTAGGAGTGATCACTGAACCTCTAACCCTGTTAGTTGTGATCACTGACCCTCTAGCCCTGTTAGGAGTGATCACTGAACCTCTAACCCTGTTATTTGTGATCACTGACCCTCTTGCCTTGTTGGGAGTAATCTCAACCCTCTGACTCTGTTAGGAGTGATCACTGACCCTCTGTCTCTGTTAGGAGTGATCACTGAACATCTAGCCCTGTTAGTTGTGATCGCTGACCCTCTAGCCCTGTTAGGCGTGATCACTGACCCTCTAGCCCTGTTAGGAGTGATCACTGACCCTCTAGCCCTGTTAGGAGTGATCACTGACCCTCTAGCCCTGCTAGGAGTGATCACTGGACCTCTAGCCCTGTTAGTTGTGATCACTGACCCTCTAGCGCTGTTAGGCGTGATCACTGACCCTCTAGCCCTGTTAGGAGTGATCATTGACCCTTTAGCCCTGCTAGGAGTAATCACTGACCCTCTAGCCCGGTTAGGTGTGATCACTGAACCTCTAGCCTTGTTAGGAGTGATCACTGATCCTCTAGCCCTGTTAGTTGTGATCACTGATGCTCTAGCCCGGTTAGGAGTGATCACTGACCCTCTGTCTCAGTTGGGAGTGATCACTGACCCTCTAGCCCCATTGGGTGAGATCGCTGACCCTCTAGCCCTGTTAGGAGTGATCACTGACCCTCTAGCCCTGTTAGGAGAGATCACTGACCCTCTAGCCCTGTTGGGAGTAATCTCAACCCTCTGACTGTGTTAGGAGTGATCACTGACCCTCTGCCTCTGTTAGGAGTGATCACTGAACCTCTAGCCCTGTTAGTTGTGATCACTGACCCTCTAGCCCTGTTAGTTGTGATCACTGAACCTCTAGCGCTGTTAGAAGTGATCACTGACCCTTTAGCCCTGTTAGGAGTGATCACTGATCCACTGTCTCTGTTAGGAGTGATCACTGACCCTCTAGCCCTGTTAGGAGTGATCACTGACCCTCTAGCCCTGTCAGTGATCACTGACCCTCTGTCTCCTTTATGAGTGATCACTGAACCTCTAAACCTGTTAGTTGTGATCACTGAACCTCTAGCCCTGTTGGGAGTGATCTCAACCCTCTGTCTCTGTTTGGAGTGATCACTGAACCTCTAGCCCTGTTAGTTGTGATCACTGACCCTTTAGCCCTGTTAGTTGTGATCACTGACCCTCTAGCGCTGATAGGAGTGATCATTGACCCTTTAGCCCTGTTACGAGTGATCACTGACCCTCTAGCCCTGTTAGTTGTGATCACTGATGCTCTAGCCCTGTTAGGAGTGATCACTGACCCTCTAGCCCTGTTAGTTGTGATCACTGACCCTCTAGCCCTGTTATGTGTGATCAATGACCCTCTAGCCCTGTTAGGAGTGATCACTGACCCTCTAGCCCTGCTAGGAGTGATCACTGACCCTCTAGCCCTGCTAGGAGTGATCACTGACCCTCTAGCCCTGTTAGGAGTGATCACTGATCCTCTAGCCTTGTTAGGAGTGATCACTGACCCTCTAGCCCTGCTAGGTGTGATCACTGGACCTCTAGCCCTGTTAGTTGTGATCGCTGACCCTCTAGCCCTGTTAGGAGTGATTACTGACCCTCTAGCTCTGTTAGTTGTGATCACTGACCCTCTAGCCCTGTTAGTTGTGATCACTGACCCTCTAGCCCTGTTAGTTGTGATCGCTGACCCTCTAGCCCTGTTAGTTGTGATCGCTGACCCGTTAGCCCTGTTACTTGTGATCTCTGACCCTCTAGCCCTGTTGGGAGTGATCTCAACCCTCTGTCTCTGTTAGGAGTGATCGCTGACCCTCTAGCCCTGTTGGGAGTGATCTCAACCCTCTGTCTCGGTTAGGAGTGATCACTGACCCTCTGCCTCTGTTAGGAGTGATCACTGACCCTCTGCCTCTGTTAGGAGTGATCACTGACCCTCTGCCTCTGTTAGGAGTGATCACTGAACCTCTAGCCCTGTTAGGAGTGATCACTGACCCTCTAGCCCTGTTAGGAGTGATCACTGAACCTCTAGCCCTGTTAGGAGTGATCACTGACCCTCTAGCCCTGTTGGGTGTGATCTCAACCCTCTAGCCCTGTTATGAGTGATCACTGAACCTCTAGCCCTGTTAGTTGTGATCACTGACGCTCTAGCCCTGTTATGAGTGATCACTGAACCTCTAGCCCTGTTAGTTTTGATCACTGACCCTCTAGCCCGGCTAGGTGTGATCACTGAACCTCTAGCCCTGCTAGTTGTGATCACTGACCCTCTAGCCCTGTTATGAGTGATCACTGACCATCAAGCCCTGCTAGTTGTGATCACTGACCCTCTAGCCCTGCTAGGTGTGATCACTGAACCTCTAGCCCTGCTAGTTGTGATCACTGACCCTCTAGCCCTGTTGGGAGTGATCTCAACCCTCTGTCTCTGTTAGGAATGATCGCTGACCCTCTAGCCCTGTTGGGAGTGATCTCAACCCTCTGTCTCTGTTAGAAGTGATCACTGACCCTCTAGCCCTGTTAGGAGTGATCACCGACCCTCTAGCCCTGTTAGGAGTGATCACTGACCCTCTAGCCCTGTTAGGAGTGATCACTGACCCTCTAGCACTGCTAGGAGTGATCACTGACCCTCTAGCCCTGTTAGCTTTGATCACTGATCCTCTAGCCTTGTTAGGAGTGATCACTGATCCTCTAGCCCTGTTAGTTGTGATCACTGATGCTCTAGCCCTGTTAGGAGTGATCACTGACCCTCTAGCCCTGTTAGTTGTGATCACTGACCCTCTAGCCCTGTTAGGAGTGATCGCTGATCCTCTAGCCCTGCTAGGTGTGATCTCAACCCTCTGTCTCTGTTAGAAGTGATCACTGAACCTCTAGCCCTGTTAGGAGTGATCACGGACCCTCTAGCCCTGTTAGGAGTGATCTCAACCCTCTGTCTCTGTTAGAAGTGATCACTGAACCTCTAGCCCTGTTATGAGTGATCACTGACCCTCTGCCTCTGTTAGGAGTGATCACTGAACCTCTAGCCCTGTTAGTTGTGATCACTGACGCTCTAGCCCTGTTATGAGTGATCACTGACCCTCTAGCCCTGTTAGGAGTGATCACTGAACCTCTAGCCCTGTTAGGAGTGATCACTGACCCTCTAGCCCTGTTAGGAGTGATCACTGAACCTCTAGCCCTGTTAGGAGTGATCACTGACCCTCTAGCCCTGTTGGGTGTGATCTCAAACCTCTAGCCCTGTTATGAGTGATCACTGAACCTCTAGCCCTGTTAGTTGTGATCACTGACACTCTAGCCCTGTTATGAGTGATCACTGAACCTCTAGCCCTGTTAGTTTTGATCACTGACCCTCTAGCCCTGTTAGGAGTGATCACTGACCCTCTAGCCCTGCTAGGAGTGATCACTGACCCTCTAGCCCTGCTAGGAGTGATCACTGACCCTCTAGCCCTGTTAGGAGTGATCACTGATCCTCTAGCCTTGTTAGGAGTGATCACTGACCCTCTAGCCCTGCTAGGTGTGATCACTGGACCTCTAGCCCTGTTAGTTGTGATCGCTGACCCTCTAGCCCTGTTAGGAGTGATTACTGACCCTCTAGCTCTGTTAGTTGTGATCACTGACCCTCTAGCCCTGTTAGTTGTGATCACTGACCCTCTAGCCCTGTTAGTTGTGATCGCTGAACCTCTAGCCCTGTTAGTTGTGATCGCTGACCCGTTAGCCCTGTTACTTGTGATCTCTGACCCTCTAGCCCTGTTGGGAGTGATCTCAACCCTCTGTCTCTGTTAGGAGTGATCGCTGACCCTCTAGCCCTGTTGGGAGTGATCTCAACCCTCTGTCTCGGTTAGGAGTGATCACTGACCCTCTGCCTCTGTTAGGAGTGATCACTGACCCTCTGCCTCTGTTAGGAGTGATCACTGACCCTCTGCCTCTGTTAGGAGTGATCACTGAACCTCTAGCCCTGTTAGGAGTGATCACTGACCCTCTAGCCCTGTTAGGAGTGATCACTGAACCTCTAGCCCTGTTAGGAGTGATCACTGACCCTCTAGCCCTGTTGGGTGTGATCTCAACCCTCTAGCCCTGTTATGAGTGATCACTGAACCTCTAGCCCTGTTAGTTGTGATCACTGACGCTCTAGCCCTGTTATGAGTGATCACTGAACCTCTAGCCCTGTTAGTTTTGATCACTGACCCTCTAGCCCGGCTAGGTGTGATCACTGAACCTCTAGCCCTGCTAGTTGTGATCACTGACCCTCTAGCCCTGTTATGAGTGATCACTGACCATCAAGCCCTGCTAGTTGTGATCACTGACCCTCTAGCCCTGCTAGGTGTGATCACTGAACCTCTAGCCCTGCTAGTTGTGATCACTGACCCTCTAGCCCTGTTGGGAGTGATCTCAACCCTCTGTCTCTGTTAGGAATGATCGCTGACCCTCTAGCCCTGTTGGGAGTGATCTCAACCCTCTGTCTCTGTTAGAAGTGATCACTGACCCTCTAGCCCTGTTAGGAGTGATCACCGACCCTCTAGCCCTGTTAGGAGTGATCACTGACCCTCTAGCCCTGTTAGGAGTGATCACTGACCCTCTAGCACTGCTAGGAGTGATCACTGACCCTCTAGCCCTGTTAGCTTTGATCACTGATCCTCTAGCCTTGTTAGGAGTGATCACTGATCCTCTAGCCCTGTTAGTTGTGATCACTGATGCTCTAGCCCTGTTAGGAGTGATCACTGACCCTCTAGCCCTGTTAGTTGTGATCACTGACCCTCTAGCCCTGTTAGGAGTGATCGCTGATCCTCTAGCCCTGCTAGGTGTGATCTCAACCCTCTGTCTCTGTTAGAAGTGATCACTGAACCTCTAGCCCTGTTAGGAGTGATCACGGACCCTCTAGCCCTGTTAGGAGTGATCTCAACCCTCTGTCTCTGTTAGAAGTGATCACTGAACCTCTAGCCCTGTTAGGAGTGATCACGGACCCTCTAGCCCTGTTAGGAGTGATCTCAACCCTCTGTCTCTGTTAGAAGTGATCACTGACCCTCTAGTCCTGTTATGAGTGATCACTGACCCTCTGCCTCTGTTAGGAGTGATCACTGAACCTCTAGCCCTGTTAGTTGTGATCACTGACGCTCTAGCCCTGTTATGAGTGATCACTGACCCTCTAGCCCTGTTAGGAGTGATCACTGAACCTCTAGCCCTGTTAGGAGTGATCACTGACCCTCTAGCCCTGTTAGGAGTGATCACTGAACCTCTAGCCCTGTTAGGAGTGATCACTGACCCACTAGCCCTGTTGGGTGTGATCTCAAACCTCTAGCCCTGTTATGAGTGATCACTGAACCTCTAGCCCTGTTAGTTGTGATCACTGACGCTCTAGCCCTGTTATGAGTGATCACTGAACCTCTAGCCCTGTTAGTTTTGATCACTGACCCTCTAGCCCGGCTAGGTGTGATCACTGAACCTCTAGCCCTGCTAGTTGTGATCACTGACCCTCTAGCCCTGTTATGAGTGATCACTGACCATCAAGCCCTGCTAGTTGTGATCACTGACCCTCTAGCCCTGCTAGGTGTGATCACTGAACCCCTAGCCCTGCTAGTTGTGATCACTGACCCTCTAGCCCTGTTGGGAGTGATCTCAACCCTCTGTCTCTGTTAGGAATGATCGCTGACCCTCTAGCCCTGTTGGGAGTGATCACTGACCCTCTAGCCCTGTTAGGAGTGATCACTGACCCTCTAGCCCTGCTAGGAGTGATCACTGACCCTCTAGCCCTGTTAGCTTTGATCACTGATCCTCTAGCCTTGTTAGGAGTGATCACTGATCCTCTAGCCCTGTTAGTTGTGATCACTGATGCTCTAGCCCTGTTAGGAGTGATCACTGACCCTCTAGCCCTGTTAGTTGTGATCACTGACCCTCTAGCCCTGTTAGGAGTGATCACTGAACCTCTAGCCCTGTTAATTGTGAGCACTGACGCTCTAGCCCTGTTATGTGTGATCACTGACCCTCTAGCCCTGTTAGTTGTGATCGCTGACCCTCTAGCCCTGCTAGGAGTGATCACTGGACCTCTAGCCCTGTTAGGTGTGATCACTGGACCTCTAGCCCTGTTAGTTGTTATCACTGACCCTCTAGCCCTGTTACGAGTGATCACTGAACCTCTAGCCCTGTTAGTTGTGATCACTGACACTCTAGCCCTGTTAGGAGTGATTACTGACCCTCTAGCTCTGTTAGTTGTGATCACTGACCCTCTAGCCCTGTTAGTTGTGATCACTGACCCTCTAGCCCTGTTGGGAGTGATCTCAACCCTCTGTCTCTGTTAAGAGTGATCGCTGACCCTCTAGCCCTGTTGGGAGTAATCTCAACCCTCTGACTCTGTTAGGAGTGATCACTGACCCTCTGTCTCTGTTAGGAGTGATCACTGAACATCTAGCCCTGTTAGTTGTGATCGCTGACCCTCTAGCCCTGTTAGGCGTGATCACTGACCCTCTAGCCCTGTTAGGAGTGATCACTGACCCTCTAGCCCTGTTAGGAGTGATCACTGACCCTCTAGCCCTGCTAGGAGTGATCACTGGACCTCTAGCCCTGTTAGTTGTGATCACTGACCCTCTAGCGCTGTTAGGCGAGATCACTGACCCTCTAGCCCTGTTAGGAGTGATCATTGACCCTTTAGCCCTGCTAGGAGTAATCACTGACCCTCTAGCCCGGTTAGGTGTGATCACTGAACGTCTAGCCTTGTTAGGAGTGATCACTGATCCTCTAGCCCTGTTAGTTGTGATCACTGATGCTCTAGCCCGGTTAGGAGTGATCACTGACCCTCTGTCTCAGTTGGGAGTGATCACTGACCCTCTAGCCCCATTGGGTGAGATCGCTGACCCTCTAGCCCTGTTAGGAGTGATCACTGACCCTCTAGCCCTGTTAGGAGAGATCACTGACCCTCTAGCCCTGTTGGGAGTAATCTCAACCCTCTGACTCTGTTAGGAGTGATCACTGACCCTCTGCCTCTGTTAGGAGTGATCACTGAACCTCTAGCCCTGTTAGTTGTGATCACTGACCCTCTAGCCCTGTTAGTTGTGATCACTGAACCTCTAGCGCTGTTAGAAGTGATCACTGACCCTTTAGCCCTGTTAGGAGTGATCACTGATCCACTGTCTCTGTTAGGAGTGATCACTGACCCTCTAGCCCTGTTAGGAGTGATCACTGACCCTCTAGCCCTGTCAGTGATCACTGACCCTCTGTCTCCTTTATGAGTGATCACTGAACCTCTAAACCTGTTAGTTGTGATCACTGAACCTCTAGCCCTGTTGGGAGTGATCTCAACCCTCTGTCTCTGTTTGGAGTGATCACTGAACCTCTAGCCCTGTTAGTTGTGATCACTGACCCTTTAGCCCTGTTAGTTGTGATCACTGACCCTCTAGCGCTGATAGGAGTGATCATTGACCCTTTAGCCCTGTTACGAGTGATCACTGACCCTCTAGCCCTGTTAGTTGTGATCACTGATGCTCTAGCCCTGTTAGGAGTGATCACTGACCCTCTAGCCCTGTTAGTTGTGATCACTGACCCTCTAGCCCTGTTATGTGTGATCAATGACCCTCTAGCCCTGTTAGGAGTGATCACTGACCCTCTAGCCCTGCTAGGAGTGATCACTGACCCTCTAGCCCTGCTAGGAGTGATCACTGACCCTCTAGCCCTGTTAGGAGTGATCACTGATCCTCTAGCCTTGTTAGGAGTGATCACTGACCCTCTAGCCCTGCTAGGTGTGATCACTGGACCTCTAGCCCTGTTAGTTGTGATCGCTGACCCTCTAGCCCTGTTAGGAGTGATTACTGACCCTCTAGCTCTGTTAGTTGTGATCACTGACCCTCTAGCCCTGTTAGTTGTGATCACTGACCCTCTAGCCCTGTTAGTTGTGATCGCTGACCCTCTAGCCCTGTTAGTTGTGATCGCTGACCCGTTAGCCCTGTTACTTGTGATCTCTGACCCTCTAGCCCTGTTGGGAGTGATCTCAACCCTCTGTCTCTGTTAGGAGTGATCGCTGACCCTCTAGCCCTGTTGGGAGTGATCTCAACCCTCTGTCTCTGTTTGGAGTGATCACTGAACCTCTAGCCCTGTTAGTTGTGATCACTGACCCTTTAGCCCTGTTAGTTGTGATCACTGACCCTCTAGCGCTGATAGGAGTGATCATTGACCCTTTAGCCCTGTTACGAGTGATCACTGACCCTCTAGCCCTGTTAGTTGTGATCACTGATGCTCTAGCCCTGTTAGGAGTGATCACTGACCCTCTAGCCCTGTTAGTTGTGATCACTGACCCTCTAGCCCTGTTATGTGTGATCAATGACCCTCTAGCCCTGTTAGGAGTGATCACTGACCCTCTAGCCCTGCTAGGAGTGATCACTGACCCTCTAGCCCTGCTAGGAGTGATCACTGACCCTCTAGCCCTGTTAGGAGTGATCACTGATCCTCTAGCCTTGTTAGGAGTGATCACTGACCCTCTAGCCCTGCTAGGTGTGATCACTGGACCTCTAGCCCTGTTAGTTGTGATCGCTGACCCTCTAGCCCTGTTAGGAGTGATTACTGACCCTCTAGCTCTGTTAGTTGTGATCACTGACCCTCTAGCCCTGTTAGTTGTGATCACTGACCCTCTAGCCCTGTTAGTTGTGATCGCTGACCCTCTAGCCCTGTTAGTTGTGATCGCTGACCCGTTAGCCCTGTTACTTGTGATCTCTGACCCTCTAGCCCTGTTGGGAGTGATCTCAACCCTCTGTCTCTGTTAGGAGTGATCGCTGACCCTCTAGCCCTGTTGGGAGTGATCTCAACCCTCTGTCTCGGTTAGGAGTGATCACTGACCCTCTGCCTCTGTTAGGAGTGATCACTGACCCTCTGCCTCTGTTAGGAGTGATCACTGACCCTCTGCCTCTGTTAGGAGTGATCACTGAACCTCTAGCCCTGTTAGTTGTGATCACTGACCCTCTAGCCTGCTAGGAGTGATCACTGGACCTCTAGCCCTTTTAGTTGTGATCACTGAACCTCTAGCGCTGTTAGGAGTGATCATTGACCCTTTAGCCATGTTAGGAGTGATCACTGACCCTCTAGCCCTGCTAGGAGTGATCACTGGACCCCTAGCCCTGTTAGTTGTGATCACTGACCCTCTAGCGCTGTTAGGAGTGATCATTGACCCTTTAGCCCTGTTAGGAGTGATCACTGACCCTCTAGCCCTGCTAGGAGTGATCACTGACCCTCTAGCCCTGTTAGGTGTGATCACTGATCCTCTAGCTTTGTTAGGAGTGATCACTGATCCTCTAGCCCTGCTAGGAGTGATCACTGGACCACTAGCCCTGTTAGATGTGATCACTGACCCTCTAGCGCTGTTAGGAGTGATCATTGACCCTTTAGCCCTGCAAGGAATGATCACTGACCCTCTAGCCCTGTTAGGTGTGATCACTGATCCTCTAGCCTTGTTAGGAGTGATCACTGATCCTCTAGCCCTGTTAGTTGTGATCACTGATGCTCTAGCCCTGCTAGGAGTGATCACTGACCCTCTAGCCCTGTTAGTTGTGATCACTGACCCTCTAGCCCTGTTAGTTGTGAGCACTGATGCTCTAGCCCTGTTATGTGTGATCAATGACCCTCTAGCACTGTTAGTTGTGATCACTGACGCTCTAGCCCTGCTAGGTGTGATCACTGGACCTCTAGCCCTGTTAGTTGTGATCATTGACCCTTTAGCCCTGTTAGGAGTGATCACTGACCCTCTAGCCCTGTTAGGTGTGATCACTGATCCTCTAGCCTTGTTAGGAGTGATCACTGAACCTCTAGCCCTGTTAGTTGTGATCACTGACCCTCTAGCCCTGCTAGGAGTGATCACTGAACCTCTAGCCCTGTTAGTTGTGATCACTGACCCTCTAACCCTGCTAGGTGTGATCACTGACCCTCTTGCCCTGTTGGGAGTAATCTCAACCCTCTGACTCTGTTAGGAGCGATCACTGACCCTCTGCCTCTGTTAGGAGTGATCACTGAACCTCTAGCCCTGTTAGTTGTGATCACTGACCCTCTAGCCCTGTTAGTTGTGATCACTGAACCTCTGGCGCTGTTAGGAGTGAACACTGACCCTTTAGCCCTGTTAGGAGTGATCACTGATCCTCTGTCTCTGTTAGGAGTGATCACTGAACCTCTAGCCCTGTTAGTTGTGATCACTGACCCTCTAGCCCTGTTAGCAGTGATCACTGACCCTCTAGCCCTGTCAGTGATCACTGACCCTCTGTCTCTTTTATGAGTGATCACTGAACCTCTAAACCTGTTAGTTGTGATCGCTGACCCTCTAGCCCTGTTAGGAGTGATCACTGACCCTCTAGCCCTGTTGGGAGTGATCTCAACCCTCTGTCTCTGTTTGGAGTGATCACTGAACCTCTAGCCATGTTAGTTGTGATCACTGGACCTCTAGCCCTGTTAGTTGTGATCACTGACCCTCTAGCCCTGTTAGGTGTGATCACTGATCCTCTAGCCTTGTTAGGAGTGATCACTGATCCTCTAGCCCTGTTAGTTGTGATCACTGACCCTCTAGCCCTGTTAGGAGTGATCACTGAACCTCTAGCCCTGATAGTTGTGAGCACTGACGCTCTAGCACTGTTAGGTGTGATCACTGGACCTCTAGCCCTGTTATGTTGGATCACTGACCCTTTAGCCCTGTTAGTTGTGATCGCTGACCCTCTAGCCCTGCTAGGTGTGATCACTGGACCTCTAGCCCTGCTAGGAGTGATCACTGGACCTCTAGCCCTGTTAGTTGTGATCACTGAACCTCTAGCCCTGCTAGGTGTGATCACTGGACCTCTAGCCCTGTTAGTTGTTATCACTGACCCTCTAGCCCTGTTAGGAGTGATCACTGAACCTCTAGCCCTGTTAGTTGTGATCACTGACGCTCTAGCCCTGTTAGTTGTTATCACTGACCCTCTAGCCCTGTTAGGAGTGATTACTGACCCTCTAGCTCTGTTAGTTGTGATCGCTGACCCTCTAGCCCTGTTAGTTGTGATCACTGACCCTCTAGCCCTGTTAGGAGTGATCACTGACCCTCTAGCCCTGCTAGGAGTGATCACTGACCCTCTAGCCCTGCTAGGAGTGATTACTGACCCTCTAGCTCTGTTAGTTGTGATCACTGACCCTCTAGCCCTGTTAGTTGTGATCACTGACCCTCTAGCCCAGTTAGTTGTGATCGCTGACCCTCTAGCCCTGTTAGTTGTGATCGCTGACCCGTTAGCCCTGTTAGTTGTGATCACTGACCCTCTAGCCCTGTTGGGAGTGATCTCAACCCTCTGTCTCTGTTAGGAGTGATCGCTGACCCTCTAGCCCTGTTGGGAGTGATCTCAACCCTCTGTCTCGGTTAGGAGTGATCACTGACCCTCTGCCTCTGTTAGGAGTGATCACTGACCCTCTGCCTCTGTTAGGAGTGATCACTGACCCTCTGCCTCTGTTAGGAGTGATCACTGAACCTCTAGCCCTGTTAGTAGTGATCACTGACCCTCTAGCCTGCTAGGAGTGATCACTGGACCTCTTGCCCTGTTAGGAGTGATCATTGACCCTTTAGCCCTGTTAGGAGTGATCACTCACCCTCTAGCCCTGTTAGGTGTGATCACTGATCCTCTAGCCTTGTTAGGAGTGATTACTGAACCTCTAGCCCTGTTAGTTGTGATCACTGACCCTCTAGCCCTGCTAGGAGTGATCACTGAACCTCTAGCCCTGTTAGTTGTGATCACTGACCCTCTAACCCTGCTAGGTGTGATCACTGACCCTCTTGCCCTGTTGGGAGTAATCTCAACCCTCTGACTCTGTTAGGAGCGATCACTGACCCTCTGCCTCTGTTAGGAGTGATCACTGAACCTCTAGCCCTGTTAGTTGTGATCACTGACCCTCTAGCCCTGTTAGTTGTGATCACTGAACCTCTGGCGCTGTTAGGAGTGAACACTGACCCTTTAGCCCTGTTAGGAGTGATCACTGATCCTCTGTCTCTGTTAGGAGTGATCACTGAACCTCTAGCCCTGTTAGTTGTGATCACTGACCCTCTAGCCCTGTTAGCAGTGATCACTGACCCTCTAGCCCTGTCAGTGATCACTGACCCTCTGTCTCTTTTATGAGTGATCACTGAACCTCTAAACCTGTTAGTTGTGATCGCTGACCCTCTAGCCCTGTTAGGAGTGATCACTGACCCTCTAGCCCTGTTGGGAGTGATCTCAACCCTCTGTCTCTGTTTGGAGTGATCACTGAACCTCTAGCCATGTTAGTTGTGATCACTGGACCTCTAGCCCTGTTAGTTGTGATCACTGACCCTCTAGCCCTGTTAGGTGTGATCACTGATCCTCTAGCCTTGTTAGGAGTGATCACTGATCCTCTAGCCCTGTTAGTTGTGATCACTGACCCTCTAGCCCTGTTAGGAGTGATCACTGAACCTCTAGCCCTGATAGTTGTGAGCACTGACGCTCTAGCACTGTTAGGTGTGATCACTGGACCTCTAGCCCTGTTAGGTGTGATCACTGATCCTCTAGCCTTGTTAGGAGTGATCACTGAACCTCTAGCCCTGTTAGTTGTGATCACTGACCCTCTAGCCCTGCTAGGAGTGATCACTGAACCTCTAGCCCTGTTAGTTGTGATCACTGACCCTCTAACCCTGCTAGGTGTGATCACTGACCCTCTTGCCCTGTTGGGAGTAATCTCAACCCTCTGACTCTGTTAGGAGCGATCACTGACCCTCTGCCTCTGTTAGGAGTGATCACTGAACCTCTAGCCCTGTTAGTTGTGATCACTGACCCTCTAGCCCTGTTAGTTGTGATCACTGAACCTCTGGCGCTCTTAGGAGTGAACACTGACCCTTTAGCCCTGTTAGGAGTGATCACTGATCCTCTGTCTCTGTTAGGAGTGATCACTGAACCTCTAGCCCTGTTAGTTGTGATCACTGACCCTCTAGCCCTGTTAGCAGTGATCACTGACCCTCTAGCCCTGTCAGTGATCACTGACCCTCTGTCTCTTTTATGAGTGATCACTGAACCTCTAAACCTGTTAGTTGTGATCTCTGACCCTCTAGCCCTGTTAGGAGTGATCACTGACCCTCTAGCCCTGTTGGGAGTGATCTCAACCCTCTGTCTCTGTTTGGAGTGATCACTGAACCTCTAGCCATGTTAGTTGTGATCACTGGACCTCTAGCCCTGTTAGTTGTGATCACTGACCCTCTAGCCCTGTTAGGTGTGATCACTGATCCTCTAGCCTTGTTAGGAGTGATCACTGATCCTCTAGCCCTGTTAGTTGTGATCACTGACCCTCTAGCCCTGTTAGGAGTGATCACTGAACCTCTAGCCCTGATAGTTGTGAGCACTGACGCTCTAGCACTGTTAGGTGTGATCACTGGACCTCTAGCCCTGTTATGTTGGATCACTGACCCTTTAGCCCTGTTAGTTGTGATCGCTGACCCTCTAGCCCTGCTAGGTGTGATCACTGGACCTCTAGCCCTGCTAGGAGTGATCACTGGACCTCTAGCCCTGTTAGTTGTGATCACTGAACCTCTAGCCCTGCTAGGTGTGATCACTGGACCTCTAGCCCTGTTAGTTGTTATCACTGACCCTCTAGCCCTGTTAGGAGTGATCACTGAACCTCTAGCCCTGTTAGTTGTGATCACTGACGCTCTAGCCCTGTTAGTTGTTATCACTGACCCTCTAGCCCTGTTAGGAGTGATTACTGACCCTCTAGCTCTGTTAGTTGTGATCACTGACCCTCTAGCCCTGTTAGTTGTGATCGCTGACCCTCTAGCCCTGTTAGTTGTGATCACTGACCCTCTAGCCCTGTTAGGAGTGATCACTGACCCTCTAGCCCTGCTAGGAGTGATCACTGACCCTCTAGCCCTGCTAGGAGTGATCACTGACCCTCTAGCCCTGTTAGGAGTGATCACTGATCCTCTAGCCTTGTTAGGAGTGATCACTGACCCTCTAGCCCTGCTAGGTGTGATCACTGGACCTCTAGCCCTGTTAGTTGTGATCGCTGACCCTCTAGCCCTGTTAGGAGTGATTACTGACCCTCTAGCTCTGTTAGTTGTGATCACTGACCCTCTAGCCCTGTTAGTTGTGATCACTGACCCTCTAGCCCAGTTAGTTGTGATCGCTGACCCTCTAGCCCTGTTAGTTGTGATCGCTGACCCGTTAGCCCTGTTAGTTGTGATCACTGACCCTCTAGCCCTGTTGGGAGTGATCTCAACCCTCTGTCTCTGTTAGGAGTGATCGCTGACCCTCTAGCCCTGTTGGGAGTGATCTCAACCCTCTGTCTCGGTTAGGAGTGATCACTGACCCTCTGCCTCTGTTAGGAGTGATCACTGACCCTCTGCCTCTGTTAGGAGTGATCACTGACCCTCTGCCTCTGTTAGGAGTGATCACTGAACCTCTAGCCCTGTTAGTTGTGATCACTGACCCTCTAGCCTGCTAGGAGTGATCACTGGACCTCTAGCCCTTTTAGTTGTGATCACTGAACCTCTAGCGCTGTTAGGAGTGATCATTGACCCTTTAGCCATGTTAGGAGTGATCACTGACCCTCTAGCCCTGCTAGGAGTGATCACTGGACCCCTAGCCCTGTTAGTTGTGATCACTGACCCTCTAGCGCTGTTAGGAGTGATCATTGACCCTTTAGCCCTGTTAGGAGTGATCACTGACCCTCTAGCCCTGCTAGGAGTGATCACTGACCCTCTAGCCCTGTTAGGTGTGATCACTGATCCTCTAGCTTTGTTAGGAGTGATCACTGATCCTCTAGCCCTGCTAGGAGTGATCACTGGACCCCTAGCCCTGTTAGTTGTGATCACTGACCCTCTAACCCTGCTAGGTGTGATCACTGACCCTCTTGCCCTGTTGGGAGTAATCTCAACCCTCTGACTCTGTTAGGAGCGATCACTGACCCTCTGCCTCTGTTAGGAGTGATCACTGAACCTCTAGCCCTGTTAGTTGTGATCACTGACCCTCTAGCCCTGTTAGTTGTGATCACTGAACCTCTAGCGCTGTTAGGAGTGATCACTGACCCTCTAGCCCTGTTAGGAGTGATCACTGATCCTCTAGCCTTGTAGGAGTGATCACTGACCCTCTAGCCCTGCTAGGTGTGATCACTGGACCTCTAGCCCTGTTAGTTGTGATCGCTGACCCTCTAGCCCTGTTAGGAGTGATTACTGACCCTCTAGCTCTGTTAGTTGTGATCACTGACCCTCTAGCCCTGTTAGTTGTGATCACTGACCCTCTAGCCCAGTTAGTTGTGATCGCTGACCCTCTAGCCCTGTTAGTTGTGATTGCTGACCCGTTAGCCCTGTTAGTTGTGATCACTGACCCTCTAGCCCTGTTGGGAGTGATCTCAACCCTCTGTCTCTGTTAGGAGTGATCGCTGACCCTCTAGCCCTGTTGGGAGTGATCTCAACCCTCTGTCTCGGTTAGGAGTGATCACTGACCCTCTGCCTCTGTTAGGAGTGATCACTGACCCTCTGCCTCTGTTAGGAGTGATCACTGACCCTCTGCCTCTGTTAGGAGTGATCACTGAACCTCTAGCCCTGTTAGTTGTGATCACTGACCCTCTAGCCTGGTAGGAGTGATCACTGGACCTCTAGCCCTTTTAGTTGTGATCACTGAACCTCTAGCGCTGTTAGGAGTGATCATTGACCCTTTAGCCATGTTAGGAGTGATCACTGACCCTCTAGCCCTGCTAGGAGTGATCACTGGACCCCTAGCCCTGTTAGTTGTGATCACTGACCCTCTAGCGCTGTTAGGAGTGATCATTGACCCTTTAGCCCTGTTAGGAGTGATCACTGACCCTCTAGCCCTGCTAGGAGTGATCACTGACCCTCTAGCCCTGTTAGGTGTGATCACTGATCCTCTAGCTTTGTTAGGAGTGATCACTGATCCTCTAGCCCTGCTAGGAGTGATCACTGGACCCCTAGCCCTGTTAGTTGTGATCACTGACCCTCTAGCGCTGTTAGGAGTGATCATTGACCCTTTAGCCCTGCTAGGAGTGATCACTGACCCTCTAGCCCTGTTAGGTGTGATCACTGATCCTCTAGCCTTGTTAGGAGTGATCACTGATCCTCTAGCCCTGTTAGTTGTGATCACTGATGCTCTAGCCCTGCTAGGAGTGATCACTGACCCTCTAGCCCTGTTAGTTGTGATCACTGACCCTCTAGCCCTGTTAGTTGTGAGCACTGATGCTCTAGCCCTGTTATGTGTGATCAATGACCCTCTAGCCCTGTTAGTTGTGATCACTGACGCTCTAGCCCTGCTAGGTGTGATCACTGGACCTCTAGCCCTGTTAGTTGTGATCATTGACCCTTTAGCCCTGTTAGGAGTGATCACTGACCCTCTAGCCCTGTTAGGTGTGATCACTGATCCTCTAGCCTTGTTAGGAGTGATCACTGAACCTCTAGCCCTGTTAGTTGTGATCACTGACCCTCTAGCCCTGCTAGGAGTGATCACTGAACCTCTAGCCCTGTTAGTTGTGATCACTGACCCTCTAACCCTGCTAGGTGTGATCACTGACCCTCTTGCCCTGTTGGGAGTAATCTCAACCCTCTGACTCTGTTAGGAGCGATCACTGACCCTCTGCCTCTGTTAGGAGTGATCACTGAACCTCTAGCCCTGTTAGTTGTGATCACTGACCCTCTAGCCCTGTTAGTTGTGATCACTGAACCTCTAGCGCTGTTAGGAGTGATCACTGACCCTCTAGCCCTGTTAGGAGTGATCACTGATCCTCTAGCCTTGTTAGGAGTGATCACTGACCCTCTAGCCCTGCTAGGTGTGATCACTGGACCTCTAGCCCTGTTAGTTGTGATCGCTGACCCTCTAGCCCTGTTAGGAGTGATTACTGACCCTCTAGCTCTGTTAGTTGTGATCACTGACCCTCTAGCCCTGTTAGTTGTGATCACTGACCCTCTAGCCCAGTTAGTTGTGATCGCTGACCCTCTAGCCCTGTTAGTTGTGATCGCTGACCCGTTAGCCCTGTTAGTTGTGATCACTGACCCTCTAGCCCTGTTGGGAGTGATCTCAACCCTCTGTCTCTGTTAGGAGTGATCGCTGACCCTCTAGCCCTGTTGGGAGTGATCTCAACCCTCTGTCTCGGTTTTGGAGTGATCACTGACCCTCTGCCTCTGTTAGGAGTGATCACTGACCCTCTGCCTCTGTTAGGAGTGATCACTGACCCTCTGCCTCTGTTAGGAGTGATCACTGAACCTCTAGCCCTGTTAGTTGTGATCACTGACCCTCTAGCCTGCTAGGAGTGATCACTGGACCTCTAGCCCTTTTAGTTGTGATCACTGAACCTCTAGCGCTGTTAGGAGTGATCATTGACCCTTTAGCCATGTTAGGAGTGATCACTGACCCTCTAGCCCTGCTAGGAGTGATCACTGGACCCCTAGCCCTGTTAGTTGTGATCACTGACCCTCTAGCGCTGTTAGGAGTGATCATTGACCCTTTAGCCCTGTTAGGAGTGATCACTGACCCTCTAGCCCTGCTAGGAGTGATCACTGACCCTCTAGCCCTGTTAGGTGTGATCACTGATCCTCTAGCTTTGTTAGGAGTAATCACTGATCCTCTAGCCCTGCTAGGAGTGATCACTGGACCCCTAGCCCTGTTAGTTGTGATCACTGACCCTCTAGCGCTGTTAGGAGTGATCATTGACCCTTTAGCCCTGCTAGGAGTGATCACTGACCCTCTAGCCCTGTTAGGTGTGATCACTGATCCTCTAGCCTTGTTAGGAGTGATCACTGATCCTCTAGCCCTGTTAGTTGTGATCACTGATGCTCTAGCCCTGCTAGGAGTGATCACTGACCCTCTAGCCCTGTTAGTTGTGATCACTGACCCTCTAGCCCTGTTAGTTGTGAGCACTGATGCTCTAGCCCTGTTATGTGTGATCAATGACCCTCTAGCCCTGTTAGTTGTGATCACTGATGCTCTAGCCCTGCTAGGTGTGATCACTGGACCTCTAGCCCTGTTAGTTGTGATCATTGACCCTTTAGCCCTGTTAGGAGTGATCACTGACCCTCTAGCCCTGTTAGGTGTGATCACTGATCCTCTAGCCTTGTTAGGAGTGATCACTGAACCTCTAGCCCTGTTAGTTGTGATCACTGACCCTCTAGCCCTGCTAGGAGTGATCACTGAACCTCTAGCCCTGTTAGTTGTGATCACTGACCCTCTAACCCTGCTAGGTGTGATCACTGACCCTCTTGCCCTGTTGGGAGTAATCTCAACCCTCTGACTCTGTTAGGAGCGATCACTGACCCTCTGCCTCTGTTAGGAGTGATCACTGAACCTCTAGCCCTGTTAGTTGTGATCACTGACCCTCTAGCCCTGTTAGTTGTGATCACTGAACCTCTAGCGCTGTTAGGAGTGAACACTGACCCTTTAGCCCTGTTAGGAGTGATCACTGATCCTCTGTCTCTGTTAGGAGTGATCACTGAACCTCTAGCCCTGTTAGTTGTGATCACTGACCCTCTAGCCCTGTTAGCAGTGATCACAAACCCTCTAGCCCTGTCAGTGATCACTGACCCTCTAGCCCTGTCAGTGATCACTGACCCTCTGTCTCTTTTATGAGTGATCACTGAACCTCTAAACCTGTTAGTTGTGATCGCTGACCCTCTAGCCCTGTTAGGAGTGATCACTGACCCTCTAGCCCTGTTGGGAGTGATCTCAACCCTCTGTCTCTGTTTGGAGTGATCACTGAACCTCTAGCCATGTTAGTTGTGATCACTGGACCTCTAGCCCTGTTAGTTGTGATCACTGACCCTCTAGCCCTGTTAGGTGTGATCACTGATCCTCTAGCCTTGTTAGGAGTGATCACTGATCCTCTCGCCCTGTTAGTTGTGATCACTGACCCTCTAGCCCTGTTAGGAGTGATCACTGAACCTCTAGCCCTGTTAGTTGTGAGCACTGACGCTCTAGCCCTGTTAGGTGTGATCACTGGACCTCTAGCCCTGTTATGTTGGATCACTGACCCTTTAGCCCTGTTAGTTGTGATCGCTGACCCTCTAGCCCTGCTAGGTGTGATCACTGGACCTCTAGCCCTGCTAGGAGTGATCGCTGGACCTCAAGCCCTGTTAGTTGTGATCACTGAACCTCTAGCCCTGCTAGGTGTGATCACTGGACCTCTAGCCCTGTTAGTTGTTATCACTGACCCTCTAGCCCTGTTAGGAGTGATCACTGAACCTCTAGCCCTGTTAGTTGTGATCACTGACGCTCTAGCCCTGTTAGTTGTTATCACTGACCCTCTAGCCCTGTTAGGAGTGATTACTGACCCTCTAGCTCTGTTAGTTGTGATCACTGACCCTCTAGCCCTGTTAGTTGTGATCGCTGACCCTCTAGCCCTGTTAGTTGTGATCACTGACCCTCTAGCCCTGTTAGGAGTGATCACTGACCCTCTAGCCCTGCTAGGAGTGATCACTGACCCTCTAGCCCTGCTAGGAGTGATCACTGACCCTCTAGCCCTGTTAGGAGTGATCACTGATCCTCTAGCCTTGTTAGGAGTGATCACTGACCCTCTAGCCCTGCTAGGTGTGATCACTGGACCTCTAGCCCTGTTAGTTGTGATCGCTGACCCTCTAGCCCTGTTAGGAGTGATTACTGACCCTCTAGCTCTGTTAGTTGTGATCACTGACCCTCTAGCCCTGTTAGTTGTGATCACTGACCCTCTAGCCCAGTTAGTTGTGATCGCTGACCCTCTAGCCCTGTTAGTTGTGATCGCTGACCCGTTAGCCCTGTTAGTTGTGATCACTGACCCTCTAGCCCTGTTGGGAGTGATCTCAACCCTCTGTCTCTGTTAGGAGTGATCGCTGACCCTCTAGCCCTGTTGGGAGTGATCTCAACCCTCTGTCTCGGTTAGGAGTGATCACTGACCCTCTGCCTCTGTTAGGAGTGATCACTGACCCTCTGCCTCTGTTAGGAGTGATCACTGACCCTCTGCCTCTGTTAGGAGTGATCACTGAACCTCTAGCCCTGTTAGTTGTGATCACTGACCCTCTAGCCTGCTAGGAGTGATCACTGGACCTCTAGCCCTTTTAGTTGTGATCACTGAACCTCTAGCGCTGTTAGGAGTGATCATTGACCCTTTAGCCATGTTAGGAGTGATCACTGACCCTCTAGCCCTGCTAGGAGTGATCACTGGACCCCTAGCCCTGTTAGTTGTGATCACTGACCCTCTAGCGCTGTTAGGAGTGATCATTGACCGTTTAGCCCTGTTAGGAGTGATCAATGACCCTCTAGCCCTGTTAGTTGTGATCACTGACGCTCTAGCCCTGCTAGGTGTGATCACTGGACCTCTAGCCCTGTTAGTTGTGATCATTGACCCTTTAGCCCTGTTAGGAGTGATCACTGACCCTCTAGCCCTGTTAGGTGTGATCACTGATCCTCTAGCCTTGTTAGGAGTGATCACTGAACCTCTAGCCCTGTTAGTTGTGATCACTGACCCTCTAGCCCTGCTAGGAGTGATCACTGAACCTCTAGCCCTGTTAGTTGTGATCACTGACCCTCTAACCCTGCTAGGTGTGATCACTGACCCTCTTGCCCTGTTGGGAGTAATCTCAACCCTCTGACTCTGTTAGGAGCGATCACTGACCCTCTGCCTCTGTTAGGAGTGATCACTGAACCTCTAGCCCTGTTAGTTGTGATCACTGACCCTCTAGCCCTGTTAGTTGTGATCACTGAACCTCTAGCGCTGTTAGGAGTGAACACTGACCCTTTAGCCCTGTTAGGAGTGATCACTGATCCTCTGTCTCTGTTAGGAGTGATCACTGAACCTCTAGCCCTGTTAGTTGTGATCACTGACCCTCTAGCCCTGTTAGCAGTGATCACAAACCCTCTAGCCCTGTCAGTGATCACTGACCCTCTAGCCCTGTCAGTGATCACTGACCCTCTGTCTCTTTTATGAGTGATCACTGAACCTCTAAACCTGTTAGTTGTGATCGCTGACCCTCTAGCCCTGTTAGGAGTGATCACTGACCCTCTAGCCCTGTTGGGAGTGATCTCAACCCTCTGTCTCTGTTTGGAGTGATCACTGAACCTCTAGCCATGTTAGTTGTGATCACTGGACCTCTAGCCCTGTTAGTTGTGATCACTGACCCTCTAGCCCTGTTAGGTGTGATCACTGATCCTCTAGCCTTGTTAGGAGTGATCACTGATCCTCTCGCCCTGTTAGTTGTGATCACTGACCCTCTAGCCCTGTTAGGAGTGATCACTGAACCTCTAGCCCTGTTAGTTGTGAGCACTGACGCTCTAGCCCTGTTAGGTGTGATCACTGGACCTCTAGCCCTGTTATGTTGGATCACTGACCCTTTAGCCCTGTTAGTTGTGATCGCTGACCCTCTAGCCCTGCTAGGTGTGATCACTGGACCTCTAGCCCTGCTAGGAGTGATCGCTGGACCTCAAGCCCTGTTAGTTGTGATCACTGAACCTCTAGCCCTGCTAGGTGTGATCACTGGACCTCTAGCCCTGTTAGTTGTTATCACTGACCCTCTAGCCCTGTTAGGAGTGATCACTGAACCTCTAGCCCTGTTAGTTGTGATCACTGACGCTCTAGCCCTGTTAGTTGTTATCACTGACCCTCTAGCCCTGTTAGGAGTGATTACTGACCCTCTAGCTCTGTTAGTTGTGATCACTGACCCTCTAGCCCTGTTAGTTGTGATCGCTGACCCTCTAGCCCTGTTAGTTGTGATCACTGACCCTCTAGCCCTGTTAGGAGTGATCACTGACCCTCTAGCCCTGCTAGGAGTGATCACTGACCCTCTAGCCCTGCTAGGAGTGATCACTGACCCTCTAGCCCTGTTAGGAGTGATCACTGATCCTCTAGCCTTGTTAGGAGTGATCACTGACCCTCTAGCCCTGCTAGGTGTGATCACTGGACCTCTAGCCCTGTTAGTTGTGATCGCTGACCCTCTAGCCCTGTTAGGAGTGATTACTGACCCTCTAGCTCTGTTAGTTGTGATCACTGACCCTCTAGCCCTGTTAGTTGTGATCACTGACCCTCTAGCCCAGTTAGTTGTGATCGCTGACCCTCTAGCCCTGTTAGTTGTGATCGCTGACCCGTTAGCCCTGTTAGTTGTGATCACTGACCCTCTAGCCCTGTTGGGAGTGATCTCAACCCTCTGTCTCTGTTAGGAGTGATCGCTGACCCTCTAGCCCTGTTGGGAGTGATCTCAACCCTCTGTCTCGGTTAGGAGTGATCACTGACCCTCTGCCTCTGTTAGGAGTGATCACTGACCCTCTGCCTCTGTTAGGAGTGATCACTGACCCTCTGCCTCTGTTAGGAGTGATCACTGACCCTCTGCCTCTGTTAGGAGTGATCACTGAACCTCTAGCCCTGTTAGTTGTGATCACTGACCCTCTAGCCTGCTAGGAGTGATCACTGGACCTCTAGCCCTTTTAGTTGTGATCACTGAACCTCTAGCGCTGTTAGGAGTGATCATTGACCCTTTAGCCATGTTAGGAGTGATCACTGACCCTCTAGCCCTGCTAGGAGTGATCACTGGACCCCTAGCCCTGTTAGTTGTGATCACTGACCCTCTAGCGCTGTTAGGAGTGATCATTGACCGTTTAGCCCTGTTAGGAGTGATCACTGACCCTCTAGCCCTGCTAGGAGTGATCACTGACCCTCTAGCCCTGTTAGGTGTGATCACTGATCCTCTAGCTTTGTTAGGAGTGATCACTGATCCTCTAGCCCTGCTAGGAGTGATCACTGGACCCCTAGCCCTGTTAGTTGTGATCACTGACCCTCTAGCGCTGTTAGGAGTGATCCTTGACCCTTTAGCCCTGCTAGGAGTGATCACTGACCCTCTAGCCCTGTTAGGTGTGATCACTGATCCTCTAGCCTTGTTAGGAGTGATCACTGAAACTCTAGCCCTGTTAGTTGTGATCACTGATGCTCTAGCCCTGCTAGGAGTGATCACTGACCCTCTAGCCCTGTTAGTTGTGATCACTGACCCTCTAGCCCTGTTAGTTGTGAGCACTGATGCTCTAGCCCTGTTATGTGTGATCAATGACACTCTAGCCCTGTTAGATGTGATCACTGACGCTCTAGCCCTGCTAGGTGTGATCACTGGACCTCTAGCCCTGTTAGTTGTGATCATTGACCCTTTAGCCCTGTTAGGAGTGATCACTGACCCTCTAGCCCTGTTAGGTGTGATCACTGATCCTCTAGCCTTGTTAGGAGTGATCACTGAACCTCTAGCCCTGTTAGTTGTGATCACTGACCCTCTAGCCCTGCTAGGAGTGATCACAGAACCTCTAGCCCTGTTAGTTGTGATCACTGACCCTCTAACCCTGCTAGGTGTGATCACTGACCCTCTTGCCCTGTTGGGAGTAATCTCAACCCTCTGACTCTGTTAGGAGCGATCACTGACCCTCTGCCTCTGTTAGGAGTGATCACTGAACCTCTAGCCCTGTTAGTTGTGATCACTGACCCTCTAGCCCTGTTAGTTGTGATCACTGAACCTCTAGCGCTGTTAGGAGTGATCACTGACCCTCTAGCCCTGTTAGGAGTGATCACTGATCCTCTAGCCTTGTTAGGAGTGATCACTGACCCTCTAGCCCTGCTAGGTGTGATCACTGGACCTCTAGCCCTGTTAGTTGTGATCGCTGACCCTCTAGCCCTGTTAGGAGTGATTACTGACCCTCTAGCTCTGTTAGTTGTGATCACTGACCCTCTAGCCCTGTTAGTTGTGATCACTGACCCTCTAGCCCAGTTAGTTGTGATCGCTGACCCTCTAGCCCTGTTAGTTGTGATCGCTGACCCGTTAGCCCTGTTACTTGTGATCACTGACCCTCTAGCCCTGTTGGGAGTGATCTCAACCCTCTGTCTCTGTTAGGAGTGATCGCTGACCCTCTAGTCCTGTTGGGAGTGATCTCAACCCTCTGTCTCGGTTAGGAGTGATCACTGACCCTCTGCCTCTGTTAGGAGTGATCACTGACCCTCTGCCTCTGTTAGGAGTGATCACTGACCCTCTGCCTCTGTTAGGAGTGATCACTGAACCTCTAGCCCTGTTAGTTGTGATCACTGACCCTCTAGCCTGCTAGGAGTGATCACTGGACCTCTAGCCCTTTTAGTTGTGATCACTGAACCTCTAGCGCTGTTGGGAGTGATCATTGACCCTTTAGCCATGTTAGGAGTGATCACTGACCCTCTAGCCCTGCTAGGAGTGCTCACTGGACCCCTAGCCCTGTTAGTTGTGATCACTGACCCTCTAGCGCTGTTAGGAGTGATCATTGACCCTTTAGCCCTGTTAGGAGTGATCACTGACCCTCTAGCCCTGCTAGGAGTGATCACTGACCCTCTAGCCCTGTTAGGTGTGATCACTGATCCTCTAGCTTTGTTAGGAGTGATCACTGATCCTCTAGCCCTGCTAGGAGTGATCACTGGACCCCTAGCCCTGTTAGTTGTGATCACTGACCCTCTAGCGCTGTTAGGAGTGATCATTGACCCTTTAGCCCTGCTAGGAGTGATCACTGACCCTCTAGCCCTGTTAGGTGTGATCACTGATCCTCTAGCCTTGTTAGGAGTGATCACTGATCCTCTAGCCCTGTTAGTTGTGATCACTGATGCTCTAGCCCTGCTAGGAGTGATCACTGACCCTCTAGCCCTGTTAGTTGTGATCACTGACCCTCTAGCCCTGTTAGTTGTGAGCACTGATGCTCTAGCCCTGTTATGTGTGATCAATGACCCTCTAGCCCTGTTAGTTGTGATCACTGACGCTCTAGCCCTGCTAGGTGTGATCACTGGACCTCTAGCCCTGTTAGTTGTGATCATTGACCCTTTAGCCCTGTTAGGAGTGATCACTGACCCTCTAGCCCTGTTAGGTGTGATCACTGATCCTCTAGCCTTGTTAGGAGTGATCACTGAACCTCTAGCCCTGTTAGTTGTGATCACTGACCCTCTAGCCCTGCTAGGAGTGATCACTGAACCTCTAGCCCTGTTAGTTGTGATCACTGACCCTCTAACCCTGCTAGGAGTGATCACTGACCCTCTTGCCCTGTTGGGAGTAATCTCAACCCTCTGACTCTGTTAGGAGCGATCACTGACCCTCTGCCTCTGTTAGGAGTGATCACTGAACCTCTAGCCCTGTTAGTTGTGATCACTGACCCTCTAGCCCTGTTAGTTGTGATCACTGAACCTCTAGCGCTGTTAGGAGTGAACACTCACCATTTAGCCCTGTTAGGAGTGATCACTGATCCCCTGTCTCTGTTAGGAGTGATCACTGAACCTCTAGCCCTGTTAGTTGTGATCACTGACCCTCTAGCCCTGTTAGCAGTGATCACTGACCCTCTAGCCCTGTCAGTGATCACTGACCCTCTAGCCCTGTCAGTGATCACTGACCCTCTGTCTCTTTTATGAGTGATCACTGAACCTCTAAACCTGTTAGTTGTGATCGCTGACCCTCTAGCCCTGTTAGGAGTGATCACTGACCCTCTAGCCCTGTTGGGAGTGATCTCAACCCTCTGTCTCTGTTAGGAGTGATCGCTGACCCTCTAGCCCTGTTGGGAGAGATCTCAACCCTCTGTCTCTGTTAGGAGTGATCACTGACCCTCTGCCTCTGTTAGGAGCGATCACTGACCCTCTGCCTCTGTTAGGAGTGATCACTGAACCTCTCGCCCTGTTAGTTGTGATCACTGACCCTCTAGCCCTGCTAGGAGTGATCACTGACCCTCTGTCTCAGTTGGGAGTGATCACTGACCCTCTAGCCCCATTGGGTGAGATCGCTGACCCTCTAGCCCTGTTAAGAGTGATCACTGACCCTCTAGCCCTGCTAGGAGTGATCACTGAACCTCTAGCCCTGTTAGTTGTGATCACTGAACCTCTAGCGCTGTTAGGAGTGATCACTGAACCTTTAGCCCTGTTAGGAGTGATCACTGACCCTCTAGCCTTGTTAGTTGTGATCACTGACCCTCTAGCCCTGTTAGGAGTGATCGCTGACCCTCTAGCCCTGTTGGGAGTGATCTCAACCCTCTGTCTCGGTTAGGAGTGATCACTGACCCTCTGCCTCTGTTAGGAGTGATCACTGACCCTCTGCCTCTGTTAGGAGTGATCACTGACCCTCTGCCTCTGTTAGGAGTGATCACTGAACCTCTAGCCCTGTTAGTTGTGATCACTGACCCTCTAGCCTGCTAGGAGTGATCACTGGACCTCTAGCCCTTTTAGTTGTGATCACTGAACCTCTAGCGCTGTTAGGAGTGATCATTGACCCTTTAGCCATGTTAGGAGTGATCACTGACCCTCTAGCCCTGCTAGGAGTGATCACTGGACCCCTAGCCCTGTTAGTTGTGATCACTGACCCTCTAGCGCTGTTAGGAGTGATCATTGACCGTTTAGCCCTGTTAGGAGTGATCACTGACCCTCTAGCCCTGCTAGGAGTGATCACTGACCCTCTAGCCCTGTTAGGTGTGATCACTGATCCTCTAGCTTTGTTAGGAGTGATCACTGATCCTCTAGCCCTGCTAGGAGTGATCACTGGACCCCTAGCCCTGTTAGTTGTGATCACTGACCCTCTAGCGCTGTTAGGAGTGATCCTTGACCCTTTAGCCCTGCTAGGAGTGATCACTGACCCTCTAGCCCTGTTAGGTGTGATCACTGATCCTCTAGCCTTGTTAGGAGTGATCACTGAAACTCTAGCCCTGTTAGTTGTGATCACTGATGCTCTAGCCCTGCTAGGAGTGATCACTGACCCTCTAGCCCTGTTAGTTGTGATCACTGACCCTCTAGCCCTGTTAGTTGTGAGCACTGATGCTCTAGCCCTGTTATGTGTGATCAATGACCCTCTAGCCCTGTTAGATGTGATCACTGACGCTCTAGCCCTGCTAGGTGTGATCACTGGACCTCTAGCCCTGTTAGTTGTGATCATTGACCCTTTAGCCCTGTTAGGAGTGATCACTGACCCTCTAGCCCTGTTAGGTGTGATCACTGATCCTCTAGCCTTGTTAGGAGTGATCACTGAACCTCTAGCCCTGTTAGTTGTGATCACTGACCCTCTAGCCCTGCTAGGAATGATCACAGAACCTCTAGCCCTGTTAGTTGTGATCACTGACCCTCTAACCCTGCTAGGTGTGATCACTGACCCTCTTGCCCTGTTGGGAGTAATCTCAACCCTCTGACTCTGTTAGGAGCGATCACTGACCCTCTGCCTCTGTTAGGAGTGATCACTGAACCTCTAGCCCTGTTAGTTGTGATCACTGACCCTCTAGCCCTGTTAGTTGTGATCACTGAACCTCTAGCGCTGTTAGGAGTGATCACTGACCCTCTAGCCCTGTTAGGAGTGATCACTGATCCTCTAGCCTTGTTAGGAGTGATCACTGACCCTCTAGCCCTGCTAGGTGTGATCACTGGACCTCTAGCCCTGTTAGTTGTGATCGCTGACCCTCTAGCCCTGTTAGGAGTGATTACTGACCCTCTAGCTCTGTTAGTTGTGATCACTGACCCTCTAGCCCTGTTAGTTGTGATCACTGACCCTCTAGCCCAGTTAGTTGTGATCGCTGACCCTCTAGCCCTGTTAGTTGTGATCGCTGACCCGTTAGCCCTGTTACTTGTGATCACTGACCCTCTAGCCCTGTTGGGAGTGATCTGAACCCTCTGTCTCTGTTAGGAGTGATCGCTGACCCTCTAGTCCTGTTGGGAGTGATCTCAACCCTCTGTCTCGGTTAGGAGTGATCACTGACCCTCTGCCTCTGTTAGGAGTGATCACTGACCCTCTGCCTCTGTTAGGAGTGATCACTGACCCTCTGCCTCTGTTAGGAGTGATCACTGAACCTCTAGCCCTGTTAGTTGTGATCACTGACCCTCTAGCCTGCTAGGAGTGATCACTGGACCTCTAGCCCTTTTAGTTGTGATCACTGAACCTCTAGCGCTGTTAGGAGTGATCATTGACCCTTTAGCCATGTTAGGAGTGATCACTGACCCTCTAGCCCTGCTAGGAGTGCTCACTGGACCCCTAGCCCTGTTAGTTGTGATCACTGACCCTCTAGCGCTGTTAGGAGTGATCATTGACCCTTTAGCCCTGTTAGGAGTGATCACTGACCCTCTAGCCCTGCTAGGAGTGATCACTGACCCTCTAGCCCTGTTAGGTGTGATCACTGATCCTCTAGCTTTGTTAGGAGTGATCACTGATCCTCTAGCCCTGCTAGGAGTGATCACTGGACCCCTAGCCCTGTTAGTTGTGATCACTGACCCTCTAGCGCTGTTAGGAGTGATCATTGACCCTTTAGCCCTGCTAGGAGTGATCACTGACCCTCTAGCCCTGTTAGGTGTGATCACTGATCCTCTAGCCTTGTTAGGAGTGATCACTGATCCTCTAGCCCTGTTAGTTGTGATCACTGATGCTCTAGCCCTGCTAGGAGTGATCACTGACCCTCTAGCCCTGTTAGTTGTGATCACTGACCCTCTAGCCCTGTTAGTTGTGAGCACTGATGCTCTAGCCCTGTTATGTGTGATCAATGACCCTCTAGCCCTGTTAGTTGTGATCACTGACGCTCTAGCCCTGCTAGGTGTGATCACTGGACCTCTAGCCCTGTTAGTTGTGATCATTGACCCTTTAGCCCTGTTAGGAGTGATCACTGACCCTCTAGCCCTGTTAGGTGTGATCACTGATCCTCTAGCCTTGTTAGGAGTGATCACTGAACCTCTAGCCCTGTTAGTTGTGATCACTGACCCTCTAGCCCTGCTAGGAGTGATCACTGAACCTCTAGCCCTGTTAGTTGTGATCACTGACCCTCTAACCCTGCTAGGAGTGATCACTGACCCTCTTGCCCTGTTGGGAGTAATCTCAACCCTCTGACTCTGTTAGGAGCGATCACTGACCCTCTGCCTCTGTTAGGAGTGATCACTGAACCTCTAGCCCTGTTAGTTGTGATCACTGACCCTCTAGCCCTGTTAGTTGTGATCACTGAACCTCTAGCGCTGTTAGGAGTGAACACTCACCATTTAGCCCTGTTAGGAGTGATCACTGATCCTCTGTCTCTGTTAGGAGTGATCACTGAACCTCTAGCCCTGTTAGTTGTGATCACTGACCCTCTAGCCCTGTTAGCAGTGATCACTGACCATCTAGCCCTGTCAGTGATCACTGACCCTCTAGCCCTGTCAGTGATCACTGACCCTCTGTCTCTTTTATGAGTGATCACTGAACCTCTAAACCTGTTAGTTGTGATCGCTGACCCTCTAGCCCTGTTAGGAGTGATCACTGACCCTCTAGCCCTGTTGGGAGTGATCTCAACCCTCTGTCTCTGTTAGGAGTGATCGCTGACCCTCTAGCCCTGTTGGGAGAGATCTCAACCCTCTGTCTCTGTTAGGAGTGATCACTGACCCTCTGCCTCTGTTAGGAGCGATCACTGACCCTCTGCCTCTGTTAGGAGTGATCACTGAACCTCTCGCCCTGTTAGTTGTGATCACTGACCCTCTAGCCCTGCTAGGAGTGATCACTGACCCTCTGTCTCAGTTGGGAGTGATCACTGACCCTCTAGCCCCATTGGGTGAGATCGCTGACCCTCTAGCCCTGTTAAGAGTGATCACTGACCCTCTAGCCCTGCTAGGAGTGATCACTGAACCTCTAGCCCTGTTAGTTGTGATCACTGAACCTCTAGCGCTGTTAGGAGTGATCACTGAACCTTTAGCCCTGTTAGGAGTGATCACTGACCCTCTAGCCTTGTTAGTTGTGATCACTGACCCTCTAGCCCTGTTAGGAGTGATCACTGAACCTCTAGCCCTGTTAGTTGTGATCACTGACGCTCTAGCCCTGTTAGGAGTGATCACTGAACCTCTAGCCCTGTTAGTTGTGATAACTGACGCTCTAGCCCTGTTAGGAGTGATCACTGAACCTCTAGCCCTGTTAGTTGTGATCACTGAACCTCTAGCGCTGTTAGGAGTGATCACTGACCCTTTAGCCCTGTTAGGAGTGATCACTGATCCTCTGTCTCTGTTAGTTGTGATCACTGACCCTCTAGCCCGGTTAGTTGTGATCACTGACCCTCTAGCCCTGTTAGTTGTGATCACTGAACCTCTAGCGCTGTTAGGAGTGATCACTGACCCTTTAGCCCTGTTAGGAGTGATCACTGATCCTCTGTCTCTGTTAGTTGTGATCATTGAACCTTTAGCCCTGTTAGGAGTGATCACTGACCCTCTAGCCCTGTTAGGTGTGATCACTGATCCTCTAGCCTTGTTAGGAGTGATCACTGATCCTCTAGCCCTGTTAGTTGTGATCACTGACCCTCTAGCCCTGCTAGGTGTGATCACTGAACCTCTAGCCCTGTTGGGAGTGATCTCAACCCTCTGTCTCTGTTAGAAGTGATCACTGACCCTCTAGCCCTGTTAGGAGAGATCACTGACCCTCTTGCCCTGTTGGGAGTAATCTCAACCCTCTGACTCTGTTAGGAGTGATCACTGACCCTCTGCCTCTGTTAGGAGTGATCACTGACCATCAAGCCCTGTTAGGAGTGATCACTGACCATCAAGCCCAGTTAGTTGTCATCGCTGATCCTCTAGCCCTGCTAGGTGTGATCACTGAACCTCTAGCCCTGTTGGGTGTGATCTCAACCCTCTGTCTCTGTTAGAAGTGATCACTGACCCTCTAGCCCTGTTAGGGGTGATCACTGACCCTCTAGCCCTGTTAGGAGTGATCACTGACCCTCTAGACCTGTTGGGTGTGATCTCAACCCTCTGTCTCTGTTAGGAATGATCGCTGACCCTCTAGCCCTGTTGGGAGTGATCTCAACCCTCTGACTCTGTTAGAAGTGATCACTGACCCTCTAGCCCTGTTAGGAGTGATCACTGAACCTCTAGCCCTGTTAGGAGTGATCACTGACCCTCTAGCCCTGTTGGGTGTGATCTCAACCCTCTGTCTCTGTTAGGAATGATCGCTGACCCTCTAGCCCTGTTGGGAGTGATCTCAACCCTCTGTCTCTGTTAGAAGTGATCACTGAACCTCTAGCCCTGTTAAGAGTGATCACGGACCCTCTAGCCCTGTTAGGAGTGATCTCAACCCTCTGTCTCTGTTAGAAGTGATCACTGACCCTCTAGCCCTGTTATGAGTGATCACTGAACCTCTAGCCCTGTTAGTTGTGATCACTGACGCTCTAGCCCTGTTATGAGTGATCACTGACCCTCTAGCCCTGTTAGGAGTGATCACTGAACCTCTAGCCCTGTTAGGAGTGATCACTGACCCTCTAGCCCTGTTAGGAGTGATCACTGAACCTCTAGCCCTGTTAGGAGTGATCACTGACCCTCTAGCCCTGTTGGGTGTGATCTCAACCCTCTAGCCCTGTTATGAGTGATCACTGAACCTCTAGCCCTGTTAGTTGTGATCACTGACGCTCTAGCCCTGTTATGAGTGATCACTGAACCTCTAGCCCTGTTAGTTTTGATCACTGACCCTCTAGCCCGGCTAGGTGTGATCACTGAACCTCTAGCCCTGCTAGTTGTGATCACTGACCCTCTAGCCCTGTTATGAGTGATCACTGACCATCAAGCCCTGCTAGTTGTGATCACTGACCCTCTAGCCCTGCTAGGTGTGATCACTGAACCTCTAGCCCTGCTAGTTGTGATCACTGACCCTCTAGCCCTGTTGGGAGTGATCTCAACCCTCTGTCTCTGTTAGGAATGATCGCTGACCCTCTAGCCCTGTTGGGAGTGATCTCAACCCTCTGTCTCTGTTAGAAGTGATCACTGACCCTCTAGCCCTGTTAGGAGTGATCACCGACCCTCTAGCCCTGTTAGGAGTGATCACTGACCCTCTAGCCCTGTTAGGAGTGATCACTGACCCTCTAGCCCTGCTAGGAGTGATCACTGACCCTCTAGCCCTGTTAGCTTTGATCACTGATCCTCTAGCCTTGTTAGGAGTGATCACTGATCCTCTAGCCCTGTTAGTTGTGATCACTGATGCTCTAGCCCTGTTAGGAGTGATCACTGACCCTCTAGCCCTGTTAGTTGTGATCACTGACCCTCTAGCCCTGTTAGGAGTGATCGCTGACCCTCTAGCCCTGTTAGTTGTGATCACTGACCCTCTAGCCCTGCTAGGTGTGATCACTGAACCTCTAGCCCTGTTGGGTGTGATCTCAACCCTCTGTCTCTGTTAGAAGTGATCACTGACCCTCTAGCCCTGTTAGGGGTGATCACTGACCCTCTAGCCCTGTTAGTTGTGATCACTGACCCTCTAGACCTGTTGGGTGTGATCTCAACCCTCTGTCTCTGTTAGGAATGATCGCTGACCCTCTAGCCCTGTTGGGAGTTATCTCAACCCTCTGTCTCTGTTAGAAGTGATCACTGACCCTCTAGCCCTGTTAGGAGTGATCACTGAACCTCTAGCCCTGTTAGGAGTGATCACTGACCCTCTAGCCCTGTTGGGTGTGATCTCAACCCTCTGTCTCTGTTAGGAATGATCGCTGACCCTCTAGCCCTGTTGGGAGTGATCTCAACCCTCTGTCTCTGTTAGAAGTGATCACTGAACCTCTAGCCCTGTTAGGAGTGATCACGGACCCTCTAGCCCTGTTAGGAGTGATCTCAACCCTCTGTCTCTGTTAGAAGTGATCACTGACCCTCTAGCCCTGTTATGAGTGATCACTGAACCTCTAGCCCTGTTAGTTGTGATCACTGACGCTCTAGCCCTGTTATGAGTGATCACTGACCCTCTAGCCCTGTTAGGAATGATCGCTGACCCTCTAGCCCTGTTGGGAGTGATCTCAACCCTCTGTCTCTGTTAGAAGTGATCACTGAACCTCTAGCCCTGTTAGGAGTGATCACGGACCCTCTAGCCCTGTTAGGAGTGATCTCAACCCTCTGTCTCTGTTAGAAGTGATCACTGACCCTCTAGCCCTGTTATGAGTGATCACTGAACCTCTAGCCCTGTTAGTTGTGATCACTGACGCTCTAGCCCTGTTATGAGTGATCACTGACCCTCTAGCCCTGTTAGGAGTGATCACTGAACCTCTAGCCCTGTTAGGAGTGATCACTGACCCTCTAGCCCTGTTAGGAGTGATCACTGAACCTCTAGCCCTGTTAGGAGTGATCACTGACCCTCTAGCCCTGTTGGGTGTGATCTCAACCCTCTAGCCCTGTTATGAGTGATCACTGAACCTCTAGCCCTGCTAGTTGTGATCACTGACCCTCTAGCCCTGTTATGAGTGATCACTGACCATCAAGCCCTGCTAGTTGTGATCACTGACCCTCTAGCCCTGCTAGGTGTGATCACTGAACCTCTAGCCCTGCTAGTTGTGATCACTGACCCTCTAGCCCTGTTGGGAGTGATCTCAACCCTCTGTCTCTGTTAGGAATGATCGCTGACCCTCTAGCCCTGTTGGGAGTGATCTCAACCCTCTGTCTCTGTTAGAAGTGATCACTGACCCTCTAGCCCTGTTAGGAGTGATCACCGACCCTCTAGCCCTGTTAGGAGTGATCACTGACCCTCTAGCCCTGTTAGGAGTGATCACTGACCCTCTAGCCCTGCTAGGAGTGATCACTGACCCTCTAGCCCTGTTAGCTTTGATCACTGATCCTCTAGCCTTGTTAGGAGTGATCACTGATCCTCTAGCCCTGTTAGTTGTGATCACTGATGCTCTAGCCCTGTTAGGAGTGATCACTGACCCTCTAGCCCTGTTAGTTGTGATCACTGACCCTCTAGCCCTGTTAGGAGTGATCACTGAACCTCTAGCCCTGTTAGTTGTGAGCACTGACGCTCTAGCCCTGTTATGTGTGATCACTGACCCTCTAGCCCTGTTAGTTGTGATCGCTGACCCTCTAGCCCTGCTAGGTGTGATCACTGGACCTCTAGCCCTGTTAGTTGTTATCACTGACCCTCTAGCCCTGTTACAAGTGATCACTGAACCTCTAGCCCTGTTAGTTGTGATCACTGACGCTCTAGCCCTGTTAGGAGTGATTACTGACCCTCTAGCTCTGTTAGTTGTGATCACTGACCCTCTAGCCCTGTTAGTTGTGATCACTGACCCTCTAGCCCTGTTGGGAGTGATCTCAACCCTCTGTCTCTGTTAGGAGTGATCGCTGACCCTCTAGCCCTGTTGGGAGTGATCTCAAACCTCTGTCTCTGTTAGGAGTGATCACTGACCCTCTGCCTCTGTTAGGAGTGATCACTGACCCTCTGCCTCTGTTAGGAGTGATCACTGACCCTTTGCCTCTGTTAGGAGTGATCACTGAACCTCTAGCCCTGTTAGTTGTGATCACTGACCCTCTAGCCTTGCTAGGAGTGATCACTGGACCTCTAGCCCTGTTAGTTGTGATCACTGAACCTCTAGCGCTGTTAGGTGTGATCACTGACCCTTTAGCCCTGTTAGGAGTGATCACTGACCCTCTGTCTCAGTTGGGAGTGATCACTGACCCTCTAGCCCCATTGGGTGAGATCACTGACCCTCTAGCCCTGTTAGGAGTGATCACTGACCCTCTAGCCCTGTTAGGAGTGATCACTGGCCCTCTAGCCCTGTTAGGAGTGATCACTGAACCTCTAATCCTGTTAGTTGTGATCACTGACCCTCTAGCCCTGTTAGGAGTGATCACTGAACCTCTAACCCTGTTAGTTGTGATCACTGACCCTCTTGCCTTGTTGGGAGTAATCTCAACCCTCTGACTCTGTTAGGAGTGATCACTGACCCTCTGTCTCTGTTAGGAGTGATCACTGAACATCTAGCCCTGTTAGTTGTGATCGCTGACCCTCTAGCCCTGTTAGGCGTGATCACTGACCCTCTAGCCCTGTTAGGAGTGATCACTGACCCTCTAGCCCTGTTAGGAGTGATCACTGACCCTCTAGCCCTGCTAGGAGTGATCACTGGACCTCTAGCCCTGTTAGTTGTGATCACTGACCCTCTAGCGCTGTTAGGCGTGATCACTGACCCTCTAGCCCTGTTAGGAGTGATCATTGACCCTTTAGCCCTGCTAGGAGTGATCACTGACCCTCTAGCCCGGTTAGGTGTGATCACTGATCCTCTAGCCTTGTTAGGAGTGATCACTGATCCTCTAGCCCTGTTAGTTGTGATCACTGATGCTCTAGCCCGGTTAGGAGTGATCACTGACCCTATGTCTCAGTTGGGAGTGATCACTGACCCTCTAGCCCCATTGGGTGAGATCGCTGACCCTCTAGCCCTGTTAGGAGTGATCACTGACCCTCTAGCCCTGTTAGGAGAGATCACTGACCCTCTAGCCCTGTTGGGAGTAATCTCAACCCTCTGACTCTGTTAGGAGTGATCACTGACCCTCTGCCTCTGTTAGGAGTGATCACTGAACCTCTAGCCCTGTTAGTTGTGATCACTGACCCTCTAGCCCTGTTAGTTGTGATCACTGAACCTCTAGCGCTGTTAGAAGTGATCACTGACCCTTTAGCCCTGTTAGGAGTGATCACTGATCCTCTGTCTCTGTTAGGAGTGATCACTGACCCTCTAGCCCTGTTAGGAGTGATCACTGACCCTCTAGCCCTGTCAGTGATCACTGACCCTCTGTCTCCTTTATGAGTGATCACTGAACCTCTAAACCTGTTAGTTGTGATCACTGAACCTCTAGCCCTGTTGGGAGTGATCTCAACCCTCTGTCTCTGTTTGGAGTGATCACTGAACCTCTAGCCCTGTTAGTTGTGATCACTGACCCTTTAGCCCTGTTAGTTGTGATCACTGACCCTCTAGCGCTGTTAGGAGTGATCATTGACCCTTTAGCCCTGTTACGAGTGATCACTGACCCTCTAGCCCAGCTAGGAGTGATCACTGACCCTCTAGCCCTGTTAGGTGTGATCACTGATCCTGTAGCCTTGTTAGGAGTGATCACTGACCCTCTAGCCCTGTTAGTTGTGATCACTGATGCTCTAGCCCTGTTAGGAGTGATCACTGACCCTCTAGCCCTGTTAGTTGTGATCACTGACCCTCTAGCCCTGTTATGTGTGATCAATGACCCTCTAGCCCTGTTAGTTGTGATCACTGACCCTCTAGCCCTGTTAGGAGTGATCACTGACCCTCTAGCCCTGCTAGGAGTGATCACTGACCCTCTAGCCCTGCTAGGAGTGATCACTGACCCTCTAGCCCTGTTAGGAGTGATCACTGATCCTCTAGCCTTGTTAGGAGCGATCACTGACCCTCTAGCCCTGCTAGGTGTGATCACTGGACCTCTAGCCCTGTTAGTTGTGATCGCTGACCCTCTAGCCCTGTTAGGAGTGATTACTGACCCTCTAGCTCTGTTAGTTGTGATCACTGACCCTCTAGCCCTGTTAGTTGTGATCACTGACCCTCTAGCCCTGTTAGTTGTGATCGCTGACCCTCTAGCCCTGTTAGTTGTGATCGCTGACCCGTTAGCCCTGTTACTTGTGATCACTGACCCTCTAGCCCTGTTGGGAGTGATCTCAACCCTCTGTCTCTGTTAGGAGTGATCGCTGACCCTCTAGCCCTGTTGGGAGTGATCTCAACCCTCTGTCTCGGTTAGGAGTGATCACTGACCCTCTGCCTCTGTTAGGAGTGATCACTGACCCTCTGCCTCTGTTAGGAGTGATCACTGACCCTCTGCCTCTGTTAGGAGTGATCACTGAACCTCTAGCCCTGTTAGTTGTGATCACTGACCCTCTAGCCTGCTAGGAGTGATCACTGGACCTCTAGCCCTTTTAGTTGTGATCACTGAACCTCTAGCGCTGTTAGGAGTGATCATTGACCCTTTAGCCATGTTAGGAGTGATCACTGACCCTCCAGCCCTGCTAGGAGTGATCACTGGACCCCTAGCCCTGTTAGTTGTGATCACTGACCCTCTAGCACTGTTAGGAGTGATCATTGACCCTTTAGCCCTGTTCGGAGTGATCACTGACCCTCTAGCCCTGCTAGGAGTGATCACTGACCCTCTAGCCCTGTTAGGTGTGATCACTGATCCTCTAGCTTTGTTAGGAGTGATCACTGATCCTCTAGCCCTGCTAGGAGTGATCACTGGACCCCTAGCCCTGTTAGTTGTGATCACTGACCCTCTAGCGCTGTTAGGAGTGATCATTGACCCTTTAGCCCTGCTAGGAGTGATCACTGACCCTCTAGCCCTGTTAGGTGTGATCACTGATCCTCTAGCCTTGTTAGGAGTGATCACTGATCCTCTAGCCCTGTTAGTTGTGATCACTGATGCTCTAGCCCTGCTAGGAGTGATCACTGACCCTCTAGCCCTGTTAGTTGTGATCACTGACCCTCTAGCCCTGTTAGTTGTGAGCACTGATGCTCTAGCCCTGTTATGTGTGATCAATGACCCTCTAGCCCTGTTAGTTGTGATCACTGACGCTCTAGCCCTGCTAGGTGTGATCACTGGACCTCTAGCCCTGTTAGTTGTGATCATTGACCCTTTAGCCCTGTTAGGAGTGATCACTGACCCTCTAGCCCTGTTAGGTGTGATCACTGATCCTCTAGCCTTGTTAGGAGTGATCACTGAACCTCTAGCCCTGTTAGTTGTGATCACTGACCCTCTAGCCCTGCTAGGAGTGATCACTGAACCTCTAACCCTGTTAGTTGTGATCACTGACCCTCTTGCCTTGTTGGGAGTAATCTCAACCCTCTGACTCTGTTAGGAGTGATCACTGACCCTCTGTCTCTGTTAGGAGTGATCACTGAACATCTAGCCCTGTTAGTTGTGATCGCTGACCCTCTAGCCCTGTTAGGCGTGATCACTGACCCTCTAGCCCTGTTAGGAGTGATCACTGACCCTCTAGCCCTGTTAGGAGTGATCACTGACCCTCTAGCCCTGCTAGGAGTGATCACTGGACCTCTAGCCCTGTTAGTTGTGATCACTGACCCTCTAGCGCTGTTAGGCGTGATCACTGACCCTCTAGCCCTGTTAGGAGTGATCATTGACCCTTTAGCCCTGCTAGGAGTGATCACTGACCCTCTAGCCCGGTTAGGTGTGATCACTGATCCTCTAGCCTTGTTAGGAGTGATCACTGATCCTCTAGACCTGTTAGTTGTGATCACTGATGCTCTAGCCCGGTTAGGAGTGATCACTGACCCTCTGTCTCAGTTGGGAGTGATCACTGACCCTCTAGCCCCATTGGGTGAGATCGCTGACCCTCTAGCCCTGTTAGGAGTGATCACTGACCCTCTAGCCCTGTTAGGAGAGATCACTGACCCTCTAGCCCTGTTGGGAGTAATCTCAACCCTCTGACTCTGTTAGGAGTGATCACTGACCCTCTGCCTCTGTTAGGAGTGATCACTGAACCTCTAGCCCTGTTAGTTGTGATCACTGACCCTCTAGCCCTGTTAGTTGTGATCACTGAACCTCTAGCGCTGTTAGAAGTGATCACTGACCCTTTAGCCCTGTTAGGAGTGATCACTGATCCTCTGTCTCTGTTAGGAGTGATCACTGACCCTCTAGCCCTGTTAGGAGTGATCACTGACCCTCTAGCCCTGTCAGTGATCACTGACCCTCTGTCTCCTTTATGAGTGATCACTGAACCTCTAAACCTGTTAGTTGTGATCACTGAACCTCTAGCCCTGTTGGGAGTGATCTCAACCCTCTGTCTCTGTTTGGAGTGATCACTGAACCTCTAGCCCTGTTAGTTGTGATCACTGACCCTTTAGCCCTGTTAGTTGTGATCACTGACCCTCTAGCGCTGTTAGGAGTGATAATTGACCGTTTAGCCCTGTTACGAGTGATCACTGACCCTCTAGCCCAGCTAGGAGTGATCACTGACCCTCTAGCCCTGTTAGGTGTGATCACTGATCCTGTAGCCTTGTTAGGAGTGATCACTGACCCTCTAGCCCTGTTAGTTGTGATCACTGATGCTCTAGCCCTGTTAGGAGTGATCACTGACCCTCTAGCCCTGTTAGTTGTGATCACTGACCCTCTAGCCCTGTTATGTGTGATCAATGACCCTCTAGCACTGTTAGTTGTGATCACTGACCCTCTAGCCCTGTTAGGAGTGATCACTGACCCTCTAGCCCTGCTAGGAGTGATCACTGACCCTCTAGCCCTGCTAGGAGTGATAACTGACCCTCTAGCCCTGTTAGGAGTGATCACTGATCCTCTAGCCTTGTTAGGAGCGATCACTGACCCTCTAGCCCTGCTAGGTGTGATCACTGGACCTCTAGCCCTGTTAGTTGTGATCGCTGACCCTCTAGCCCTGTTAGGAGTGATTACTGACCCTCTAGCTCTGTTAGTTGTGATCACTGACCCTCTAGCCCTGTTAGTTGTGATCACTGACCCTCTAGCCCTGTTAGTTGTGATCGCTGACCCTCTAGCCCTGTTAGTTGTGATCGCTGACCCGTTAGCCCTGTTACTTGTGATCACTGACCCTCTAGCCCTGTTGGGAGTGATCTCAACCCTCTGTCTCTGTTAGGAGTGATCGCTGACCCTCTAGCCCTGTTGGGAGTGATCTCAACCCTCTGTCTCGGTTAGGAGTGATCACTGACCCTCTGCCTCTGTTAGGAGTGATCACTGACCCTCTGCCTCTGTTAGGAGTGATCACTGACCCTCTGCCTCTGTTAGGAGTGATCACTGAACCTCTAGCCCTGTTAGTTGTGATCACTGACCCTCTAGCCTGCTAGGAGTGATCACTGGACCTCTAGCCCTTTTAGTTGTGATCACTGAACCTCTAGCGCTGTTAGGAGTGATCATTGACCCTTTAGCCATGTTAGGAGTGATCACTGACCCTCCAGCCCTGCTAGGAGTGATCACTGGACCCCTAGCCCTGTTAGTTGTGATCACTGACCCTCTAGCGCTGTTAGGAGTGATCATTGACCCTTTAGCCCTGTTAGGAGTGATCACTGACCCTCTAGCCCTGCTAGGAGTGATCACTGACCCTCTAGCCCTGTTAGGTGTGATCACTGATCCTCTAGCTTTGTTAGGAGTGATCACTGATCCTCTAGCCCTGCTAGGAGTGATCACTGGACCCCTAGCCCTGTTAGTTGTGATCACTGACCCTCTAGCGCTGTTAGGAGTGATCATTGACCCTTTAGCCCTGCTAGGAGTGATCACTGACCCTCTAGCCCTGTTAGGTGTGATCACTGATCCTCTAGCCTTGTTAGGAGTGATCACTGACCCTCTAGCCCTGTTAGTTGTGATCACTGATGCTCTAGCCCTGTTAGGAGTGATCACTGACCCTCTAGCCCTGTTATGTGTGATCAATGACCCTCTAGCCCTGTTAGTTGTGATCGCTGACCCTCTAGCCCTGTTAGGAGTGATCACTGACCCTCTAGCCCTGTTATGTGTGATCAATGACCCTCTAGCCCTGTTAGTTGTGATCGCTGACCCTCTAGCCCTGTTAGGAGTGATCACTGACCCTCTAGCCCTGCTAGGAGTGATCACTGACCCTCTAGCCCTGCTAGGAGTGATAACTGACCCTCTAGCCCTGTTAGGAGTGATCACTGATCCTCTAGCCTTGTTAGGAGCGATCACTGACCCTCTAGCCCTGCTAGGTGTGATCACTGGACCTCTAGCCCTGTTAGTTGTGATCGCTGACCCTCTAGCCCTGTTAGGAGTGATTACTGACCCTCTAGCTCTGTTAGTTGTGATCACTGACCCTCTAGCCCTGTTAGTTGTGATCACTGACCCTCTAGCCCTGTTAGTTGTGATCGCTGACCCTCTAGCCCTGTTAGTTGTGATCGCTGACCCGTTAGCCCTGTTACTTGTGATCACTGACCCTCTAGCCCTGTTGGGAGTGATCTCAACCCTCTGTCTCTGTTAGGAGTGATCGCTGACCCTCTAGCCCTGTTGGGAGTGATCTCAACCCTCTGTCTCGGTTAGGAGTGATCACTGACCCTCTGCCTCTGTTAGGAGTGATCACTGACCCTCTGCCTCTGTTAGGAGTGATCACTGACCCTCTGCCTCTGTTAGGAGTGATCACTGAACCTCTAGCCCTGTTAGTTGTGATCCCTGACCCTCTAGCCTGCTAGGAGTGATCACTGGACCTCTAGCCCTTTTAGTTGTGATCACTGAACCTCTAGCGCTGTTAGGAGTGATCATTGACCCTTTAGCCATGTTAGGAGTGATCACTGACCCTCCAGCCCTGCTAGGAGTGATCACTGGACCCCTAGCCCTGTTAGTTGTGATCACTGACCCTCTAGCGCTGTTAGGAGTGATCATTGACCCTTTAGCCCTGTTAGGAGTGATCACTGACCCTCTAGCCCTGCTAGGAGTGATCACTGACCCTCTAGCCCTGTTAGGTGTGATCACTGATCCTCTAGCTTTGTTAGGAGTGATCACTGATCCTCTAGCCCTGCTAGGAGTGATCACTGGACCCCTAGCCCTGTTAGTTGTGATCACTGACCCTCTAGCGCTGTTAGGAGTGATCATTGACCCTTTAGCCCTGCTAGGAGTGATCACTGACCCTCTAGCCCTGTTAGGTGTGATCACTGATCCTCTAGCCTTGTTAGGAGTGATCACTGATCCTCTAGCCCTGTTAGTTGTGATCACTGATGCTCTAGCCCTGCTAGGAGTGATCACTGACCCTCTAGCCCTGTTAGTTGTGATCACTGACCCTCTAGCCCTGTTAGTTGTGAGCACTGATGCTCTAGCCCTGTTATGTGTGATCAATGACCCTCTAGCCCTGTTAGTTGTGATCACTGACGCTCTAGCCCTGCTAGGTGTGATCACTGGACCTCTAGCCCTGTTAGTTGTGATCATTGACCCTTTAGACCTGTTAGGAGTGATCACTGACCCTCTAGCCCTGTTAGGTGTGATCACTGATCCTCTAGCCTTGTTAGGAGTGATCACTGAACCTCTAGCCCTGTTAGTTGTGATCACTGACCCTCTAGCCCTGCTAGGAGTGATCACTGAACCTCTAGCCCTGTTAGTTGTGATCACTGACCCTCTAACCCTGCTAGGTGTGATCACTGAACCTCTTGCCCTGTTGGGAGTAATCTCAACCCTCTGACTCTGTTAGGAGCGATCACTGACACTCTGCCTCTGTTAGGAGTGATCACTGAACCTCTAGCCCTGTTAGTTGTGATCACTGACCCTCTAGCCCTGTTAGTTGTGATCACTGAACCTCTAGCGCTGTTAGGAGTGAACACTGACCCTTTAGCCCTGTTAGGAGTGATCACTGATCCTCTGTCTCTGTTAGGAGTGATCACTGAACCTCTAGCCCTGTTAGTTGTGATCACTGACCCTCTAGCCCTGTTAGCAGTGATCACTGACCCTCTAGCCCTGTCAGTGATCACTGACCCTCTAGCCCTGTCAGTGATCACTGACCCTCTGTCTCTTTTATGAGTGATCACTGAACCTCTAAACCTGTTAGTTGTGATCGCTGACCCTCTAGCCCTGTTAGGAGTGATCACTGACCCTCTAGCCCTGTTGGGAGTGATCTCAACCCTCTGTCTCTGTTTGGAGTGATCACTGAACCTCTAGCCCTGTTAGTTGTGATCACTGATGCTCTAGCCCGGTTAGGAGTGATCACTGACCCTCTGTCTCAGTTGGGAGTGATCACTGACCCTCTAGCCCCATTGGGTGAGATCGCTGACCCTCTAGCCCTGTTAGGAGTGATCACTGACACTCTAGCCCTGTTAGGAGAGATCACTGACCCTCTAGCCCTGTTGGGAGTAATCTCAACCCTCTGACTCTGTTAGGAGTGATCACTGACCCTCTGCCTCTGTTAGGAGTGATCACTGAACCTCTAGCCCTGTTAGTTGTGATCACTGACCCTCTAGCCCTGTTATTTGTGATCACTGAACCTCTAGCGCTGTTAGAAGTGATCACTGACCCTTTAGCCCTGTTAGGAGTGATCACTGATCCTCTGTCTCTGTTAGGAGTGATCACTGACCCTCTAGCCCTGTTAGGAGTGATCACTGACCCTCTAGCCCTGTCAGTGATCACTGACCCTCTGTCTCCTTTATGAGTGATCACTGAACCTCTAAACCTGTTAGTTGTGATCACTGAACCTCTAGCCCTGTTGGGAGTGATCTCAACCCTCTGTCTCTGTTTGGAGTGATCACTGAACCTCTAGCCCTGTTAGTTGTGATCACTGACCCTTTAGCCCTGTTAGTTGTGATCACTGACCCTCTAGCGCTGTTAGGAGTGATCATTGACCCTTTAGCCCTGTTACGAGTGATCACTGACCCTCTAGCCCAGCTAGGAGTGATCACTGACCCTCTAGCCCTGTTAGGTGTGATCACTGATCCTGTAGCCTTGTTAGGAGTGATCACTGACCCTCTAGCCCTGATAGTTGTGATCACTGATGCTCTAGCCCTGTTAGGAGTGATCACTGACCCTCTAGCCCTGTTAGTTGTGATCACTGACCCTCTAGCCCTGTTATGTGTGATCAATGACCCTCTAGCCCTGTTAGTTGTGATCACTGACCCTCTAGCCCTGTTAGGAGTGATCACTGACCCTCTAGCCCTGCTAGGAGTGATCACTGACCCTCTAGCCCTGCTAGGAGTGATAACTGACCCTCTAGCCCTGTTAGGAGTGATCACTGATCCTCTAGCCTTGTTAGGAGCGATCACTGACCCTCTAGCCCTGCTAGGTGTGATCACTGTACCTCTAGCCCTGTTAGTTGTGATCGCTGACCCTCTAGCCCTGTTAGGAGTGATTACTGACCCTCTAGCTCTGTTAGTTGTGATCACTGACCCTCTAGCCCTGTTAGTTGTGATCACTGACACTCTAGCCCTGTTAGTTGTGATCGCTGACCCTCTAGCCCTGTTAGTTGTGATCGCTGACCCGTTAGCCCTGTTACTTGTGATCACTGACCCTCTAGCCCTGTTGGGAGTGATCTCAACCCTCTGTCTCTGTTAGGAGTGATCGCTGACCCTCTAGCCCTGTTGGGAGTGATCTCAACCCTCTGTCTCGGTTAGGAGTGATCACTGACCCTCTGCCTCTGTTAGGAGTGATCACTGACCCTCTGCCTCTGTTAGGAGTGATCACTGACCCTCTGCCTCTGTTAGGAGTGATCACTGAACCTCTAGCCCTGTTAGTTGTGATCACTGATGCTCTAGCCCTGCTAGGAGTGATCACTGACCCTCTAGCCCTGTTAGTTGTGATCACTGACCCTCTAGCCCTGTTAGTTGTGAGCACTGATGCTCTAGCCCTGTTATGTGTGATCAATGACCCTCTAGCCCTGTTAGTTGTGATCACTGACGCTCTAGCCCTGCTAGGTGTGATCACTGGACCTCTAGCCCTGTTAGTTGTGATCATTGACCCTTTAGACCTGTTAGGAGTGATCACTGACCCTCTAGCCCTGTTAGGTGTGATCACTGATCCTCTAGCCTTGTTAGGAGTGATCACTGAACCTCTAGCCCTGTTAGTTGTGATCACTGACCCTCTAGCCCTGCTAGGAGTGATCACTGAACCTCTAGCCCTGTTAGTTGTGATCACTGACCCTCTAACCCTGCTAGGTGTGATCACTGAACCTCTTGCCCTGTTGGGAGTAATCTCAACCCTCTGACTCTGTTAGGAGCGATCACTGACACTCTGCCTCTGTTAGGAGTGATCACTGAACCTCTAGCCCTGTTAGTTGTGATCACTGACCCTCTAGCCCTGTTAGTTGTGATCACTGAACCTCTAGCGCTGTTAGGAGTGAACACTGACCCTTTAGCCCTGTTAGGAGTGATCACTGATCCTCTGTCTCTGTTAGGAGTGATCACTGAACCTCTAGCCCTGTTAGTTGTGATCACTGACCCTCTAGCCCTGTTAGCAGTGATCACTGACCCTCTAGCCCTGTCAGTGATCACTGACCCTCTAGCCCTGTCAGTGATCACTGACCCTCTGTCTCTTTTATGAGTGATCACTGAACCTCTAAACCTGTTAGTTGTGATCGCTGACCCTCTAGCCCTGTTAGGAGTGATCACTGACCCTCTAGCCCTGTTGGGAGTGATCTCAACCCTCTGTCTCTGTTTGGAGTGATCACTGAACCTCTAGCCCTGTTAGTTGTGATCACTGATGCTCTAGCCCGGTTAGGAGTGATCACTGACCCTCTGTCTCAGTTGGGAGTGATCACTGACCCTCTAGCCCCATTGGGTGAGATCGCTGACCCTCTAGCCCTGTTAGGAGTGATCACTGACACTCTAGCCCTGTTAGGAGAGATCACTGACCCTCTAGCCCTGTTGGGAGTAATCTCAACCCTCTGACTCTGTTAGGAGTGATCACTGACCCTCTGCCTCTGTTAGGAGTGATCACTGAACCTCTAGCCCTGTTAGTTGTGATCACTGACCCTCTAGCCCTGTTATTTGTGATCACTGAACCTCTAGCGCTGTTAGAAGTGATCACTGACCCTTTAGCCCTGTTAGGAGTGATCACTGATCCTCTGTCTCTGTTAGGAGTGATCACTGACCCTCTAGCCCTGTTAGGAGTGATCACTGACCCTCTAGCCCTGTCAGTGATCACTGACCCTCTGTCTCCTTTATGAGTGATCACTGAACCTCTAAACCTGTTAGTTGTGATCACTGAACCTCTAGCCCTGTTGGGAGTGATCTCAACCCTCTGTCTCTGTTTGGAGTGATCACTGAACCTCTAGCCCTGTTAGTTGTGATCACTGACCCTTTAGCCCTGTTAGTTGTGATCACTGACCCTCTAGCGCTGTTAGGAGTGATCATTGACCCTTTAGCCCTGTTACGAGTGATCACTGACCCTCTAGCCCAGCTAGGAGTGATCACTGACCCTCTAGCCCTGTTAGGTGTGATCACTGATCCTGTAGCCTTGTTAGGAGTGATCACTGACCCTCTAGCCCTGATAGTTGTGATCACTGATGCTCTAGCCCTGTTAGGAGTGATCACTGACCCTCTAGCCCTGTTAGTTGTGATCACTGACCCTCTAGCCCTGTTATGTGTGATCAATGACCCTCTAGCCCTGTTAGTTGTGATCACTGACCCTCTAGCCCTGTTAGGAGTGATCACTGACCCTCTAGCCCTGCTAGGAGTGATCACTGACCCTCTAGCCCTGCTAGGAGTGATAACTGACCCTCTAGCCCTGTTAGGAGTGATCACTGATCCTCTAGCCTTGTTAGGAGCGATCACTGACCCTCTAGCCCTGCTAGGTGTGATCACTGTACCTCTAGCCCTGTTAGTTGTGATCGCTGACCCTCTAGCCCTGTTAGGAGTGATTACTGACCCTCTAGCTCTGTTAGTTGTGATCACTGACCCTCTAGCCCTGTTAGTTGTGATCACTGACACTCTAGCCCTGTTAGTTGTGATCGCTGACCCTCTAGCCCTGTTAGTTGTGATCGCTGACCCGTTAGCCCTGTTACTTGTGATCACTGACCCTCTAGCCCTGTTGGGAGTGATCTCAACCCTCTGTCTCTGTTAGGAGTGATCGCTGACCCTCTAGCCCTGTTGGGAGTGATCTCAACCCTCTGTCTCGGTTAGGAGTGATCACTGACCCTCTGCCTCTGTTAGGAGTGATCACTGACCCTCTGCCTCTGTTAGGAGTGATCACTGACCCTCTGCCTCTGTTAGGAGTGATCACTGAACCTCTAGCCCTGTTAGTTGTGATCCCTGACCCTCTAGCCTGCTAGGAGTGATCACTGGACCTCTAGCCCTTTTAGTTGTGATCACTGAACCTCTAGCGCTGTTAGGAGTGATCATTGACCCTTTAGCCATGTTAGGAGTGATCACTGACCCTCCAGCCCTGCTAGGAGTGATCACTGGACCCCTAGCCCTGTTAGTTGTGATCACTGACCCTCTAGCGCTGTTAGGAGTGATCATTGACCCTTTAGCCCTGTTAGGAGTGATCACTGACCCTCTAGCCCTGCTAGGAGTGATCACTGACCCTCTAGCCCTGTTAGTTGTGATCACTGATCCTCTAGCTTTGTTAGGAGTGATCACTGATCCTCTAGCCCTGCTAGGAGTGATCACTGGACCCCTAGCCCTGTTAGTTGTGATCACTGACCCTCTAGCGCTGTTAGGAGTGATCATTGACCCTTTAGCCCTGCTAGGGGTGATCACTGACCCTCTAGCCCTGTTAGGTGTGATCACTGATCCTCTAGCCTTGTTAGGAGTGATCACTGATCCTCTAGCCCTGTTAGTTGTGATCACTGATGCTCTAGCCCTGCTAGGAGTGATCACTGACCCTCTAGCCCTGTTAGTTGTGATCACTGACCCTCTAGCCCTGTTAGTTGTGAGCACTGATGCTCTAGCCCTGTTATGTGTGATCAATGACCCTCTAGCCCTGTTAGTTGTGATCACTGACGCTCTAGCCCTGCTAGGTGTGATCACTGGACCTCTAGCCCTGTTAGTTGTGATCATTGACCCTTTAGCCCTGTTAGGAGTGATCACTGACCCTCTAGCCCTGTTAGGTGTGATCACTGATCCTCTAGCCTTGTTAGGAGTGATCACTGAACCTCTAGCCCTGTTAGTTGTGATCACTGACCCTCTAGCCCTGCTAGGAGTGATCACCGAACCTCTAGCCCTGTTAGTTGTGATCACTGACCCTCTAACCCTGCTAGGTGTGATCACTGACCCTCTTGCCCTGTTGGGAGTAATCTCAACCCTCTGACTCTGTTAGGAGCGATCACTGACACTCTGCCTCTGTTAGGAGTGATCACTGAACCTCTAGCCCTGTTAGTTGTGATCACTGACCCTCTAGCCCTGTTAGTTGTGATCACTGAACCTCTAGCGCTGTTAGGAGTGAACACTGACCCTTTAGGCCTGTTAGGAGTGATCACTGATCCTCTGTCTCTGTTAGGAGTGATCACTGAACCTCTAGCCCTGTTAGTTGTGATCACTGACCCTCTAGCCCTGTTAGCAGTGATCACTGACCCTCTAGCCCTGTCAGTGATCACTGACGCTCTAGCCCTGTCAGTGATCACTGACCCTCTGTCTCTTTTATGAGTGATCACTGAACCTCTAAACCTGTTAGTTGTGATCGCTGACCCTCTAGCCCTGTTAGGAGTGATCACTGACCCTCTAGCCCTGTTGGGAGTGATCTCAACCCTCTGTCTCTGTTTGGAGTGATCACTGAACCTCTAGCCCTGTTAGTTGTGATCACTGGACCTCTAGCCCTGTTAGTTGTGATCACTGACCCTCTAGCCCTGTTAGGTGTGATCACTGAACCTCTAGCCCTGTTAGTTGTGAGCACTGACGCTCTAGCCCTGTTAGGTGTGATCACTGGACCTCTAGCCCTGCTAGGAGTGATCACTGGACCTCTAGCCCTGTTAGTTGTGATCACTGACCCTCTAGCCCTGCTAGGTGTGATCACTGGACCTCTAGCCCTGTTAGTTGTTATCACTGACCCTCTAGCCCTGTTAGGAGTGATCACTGAACCTCTAGCCCTGTTAGTTGTGATCACTGACGCTCTAGCCCTGTTAGTTGTTATCACTGACCCTCTAGCCCTGTTAGGAGTGATTACTGACCCTCTAGCCCTGTTAGTTGTTATCACTGACCCTCTAGCCCTGTTAGTTGTGATCACTGACCCTCTAGCCCTGTTAGCAGTGATCACTGACCCTCTAGCCCTGTCAGTGATCACTGACCCTCTAGCCCTGTCAGTGATCACTGACCCTCTGTCTCTTTTATGAGTGATCACTGAACCTCTAAACCTGTTAGTTGTGATCGCTGACCCTCTAGCCCTGTTAGGAGTGATCACTGACCCTCTAGCCCTGTTGGGAGTGATCTCAACCCTCTGTCTCTGTTTGGAGTGATCACTGAACCTCTAGCCCTGTTAGTTGTGATCACTGATGCTCTAGCCCGGTTAGGAGTGATCACTGACCCTCTGTCTCAGTTGGGAGTGATCACTGACCCTCTAGCCCCATTGAGTGAGATCGCTGACCCTCTAGCCCTGTTAGGAGTGATCACTGACCCTCTAGCCCTGTTAGGAGAGATCACTGACCCTCTAGCCCTGTTGGGAGTAATCTCAACCCTCTGACTCTGTTAGGAGTGATCACTGACCCTCTGCCTCTGTTAGGAGTGATCACTGAACCTCTAGCCCTGTTAGTTGTGATCACTGACCCTCTAGCCCTGTTATTTGTGATCACTGAACCTCTAGCGCTGTTAGAAGTGATCACTGACCCTTTAGCCCTGTTAGGAGTGATCACTGATCCTCTGTCTCTGTTAGGAGTGATCACTGACCCTCTAGCCCTGTTAGGAGTGATCACTGACCCTCTAGCCCTGTCAGTGATCACTGACCCTCTGTCTCCTTTATGAGTGATCACTGAACCTCTAAACCTGTTAGTTGTGATCACTGAACCTCTAGCCCTGTTGGGAGTGATCTCAACCCTCTGTCTCTGTTTGGAGTGATCACTGAACCTCTAGCCCTGTTAGTTGTGATCACTGACCCTTTAGCCCTGTTAGTTGTGATCACTGACCCTCTAGCGCTGTTAGGAGTGATCATTGACCCTTTAGCCCTGTTACGAGTGATCACTGACCCTCTAGCCCAGCTAGGAGTGATCACTGACCCTCTAGCCCTGTTAGGTGTGATCACTGATCCTGTAGCCTTGTTAGGAGTGATCACTGACCCTCTAGCCCTGATAGTTGTGATCACTGATGCTCTAGCCCTGTTAGGAGTGATCACTGACCCTCTAGCCCTGTTAGTTGTGATCACTGACCCTCTAGCCCTGTTATGTGTGATCAATGACCCTCTAGCCCTGTTAGTTGTGATCACTGACCCTCTAGCCCTGTTAGGAGTGATCACTGACCCTCTAGCCCTGCTAGGAGTGATCACTGACCCTCTAGCCCTGCTAGGAGTGATAACTGACCCTCTAGCCCTGTTAGGAGTGATCACTGATCCTCTAGCCTTGTTAGGAGCGATCACTGACCCTCTAGCCCTGCTAGGTGTGATCACTGTACCTCTAGCCCTGTTAGTTGTGATCGTTGACCCTCTAGCCCTGTTAGGAGTGATTACTGACCCTCTAGCTCTGTTAGTTGTGATCACTGACCCTCTAGCCCTGTTAGTTGTGATCACTGACACTCTAGCCCTGTTAGTTGTGATCGCTGACCCTCTAGCCCTGTTAGTTGTGATCGCTGACCCGTTAGCCCTGTTACTTGTGATCACTGACCCTCTAGCCCTGTTGGGAGTGATCTCAACCCTCTGTCTCTGTTAGGAGTGATCGCTGACCCTCTAGCCCTGTTGGGAGTGATCTCAACCCTCTGTCTCGGTTAGGAGTGATCACTGACCCTCTGCCTCTGTTAGGAGTGATCACTGACCCTCTGCCTCTGTTAGGAGTGATCACTGACCCTCTGCCTCTGTTAGGAGTGATCACTGAACCTCTAGCCCTGTTAGTTGTGATCCCTGACCCTCTAGCCTGCTAGGAGTGATCACTGGACCTCTAGCCCTTTTAGTTGTGATCACTGAACCTCTAGCGCTGTTAGGAGTGATCATTGACCCTTTAGCCATGTTAGGAGTGATCACTGACCCTCCAGCCCTGCTAGGAGTGATCACTGGACCCCTAGCCCTGTTAGTTGTGATCACTGACCCTCTAGCGCTGTTAGGAGTGATCATTGACCCTTTAGCCCTGTTAGGAGTGATCACTGACCCTCTAGCCCTGCTAGGAGTGATCACTGACCCTCTAGCCCTGTTAGTTGTGATCACTGATCCTCTAGCTTTGTTAGGAGTGATCACTGATCCTCTAGCCCTGCTAGGAGTGATCACTGGACCCCTAGCCCTGTTAGTTGTGATCACTGACCCTCTAGCGCTGTTAGGAGTGATCATTGACCCTTTAGCCCTGCTAGGGGTGATCACTGACCCTCTAGCCCTGTTAGGTGTGATCACTGATCCTCTAGCCTTGTTAGGAGTGATCACTGATCCTCTAGCCCTGTTAGTTGTGATCACTGATGCTCTAGCCCTGCTAGGAGTGATCACTGACCCTCTAGCCCTGTTAGTTGTGATCACTGACCCTCTAGCCCTGTTAGTTGTGAGCACTGATGCTCTAGCCCTGTTATGTGTGATCAATGACCCTCTAGCCCTGTTAGTTGTGATCACTGACGCTCTAGCCCTGCTAGGTGTGATCACTGGACCTCTAGCCCTGTTAGTTGTGATCATTGACCCTTTAGCCCTGTTAGGAGTGATCACTGACCCTCTAGCCCTGTTAGGTGTGATCACTGATCCTCTAGCCTTGTTAGGAGTGATCACTGAACCTCTAGCCCTGTTAGTTGTGATCACTGACCCTCTAGCCCTGCTAGGAGTGATCACTGAACCTCTAGCCCTGTTAGTTGTGATCACTGACCCTCTAACCCTGCTAGGTGTGATCACTGACCCTCTTGCCCTGTTGGGAGTAATCTCAACCCTCTGACTCTGTTAGGAGCGATCACTGACACTCTGCCTCTGTTAGGAGTGATCACTGAACCTCTAGCCCTGTTAGTTGTGATCACTGACCCTCTAGCCCTGTTAGTTGTGATCACTGAACCTCTAGCGCTGTTAGGAGTGAACACTGACCCTTTAGGCCTGTTAGGAGTGATCACTGATCCTCTGTCTCTGTTAGGAGTGATCACTGAACCTCTAGCCCTGTTAGTTGTGATCACTGACCCTCTAGCCCTGTTAGCAGTGATCACTGACCCTCTAGCCCTGTCAGTGATCACTGACCTTCTAGCCCTGTCAGTGATCACTGACCCTCTGTCTCTTTTATGAGTGATCACTGAACCTCTAAACCTGTTAGTTGTGATCGCTGACCCTCTAGCCCTGTTAGGAGTGATCACTGACCCTCTAGCCCTGTTGGGAGTGATCTCAACCCTCTGTCTCTGTTTGGAGTGATCACTGAACCTCTAGCCCTGTTAGTTGTGATCACTGGACCTCTAGCCCTGTTAGTTGTGATCACTGACCCTCTAGCCCTGTTAGGTGTGATCACTGAACCTCTAGCCCTGTTAGTTGTGAGCACTGACGCTCTAGCCCTGTTAGGTGTGATCACTGGACCTCTAGCCCTGTTATGTTGGATCACTGACCCTTTAGCCCTGTTAGTTGTGATCGCTGACCCTCTAGCCCTGCTAGGTGTGATCACTGGACCTCTAGCCCTGCTAGGAGTGATCACTGGACCTCTAGCCCTGTTAGTTGTGATCACTGACCCTCTAGCCCTGCTAGGTGTGATCACTGGACCTCTAGCCCTGTTAGTTGTTATCACTGACCCTCTAGCCCTGTTAGGAGTGATCACTGAACCTCTAGCCCTGTTAGTTGTGATCACTGACGCTCTAGCCCTGTTAGTTGTTATCACTGACCCTCTAGCCCTGTTAGGAGTGATTACTGACCCTCTAGCTCTGTTAGTTGTGATCACTGACCCTCTAGCCCTGTTAGTTGTGATCGCTGACCCTCTAGCCCTGTTAGTTGTGATCACTGACCCTCTAGCCCTGTTAGGAGTGATCACTGACCCTCTAGCCCTGCTAGGAGTGATCACTGACCCTCTAGCCCTGCTAGGAGTGATCACTGACCCTCTAGCCCTGTTAGGAGTGATCACTGATCCTCTAGCCTTGTTAGGAGTGATCACTGACCCTCTAGCCCTGCTAGGTGTGATCACTGGACCTCTAGCCCTGTTAGTTGTGATCGCTGACCCTCTAGCCCTGTTAGGAGTGATTACTGACCCTCTAGCTCTGTTAGTTGTGATCACTGACCCTCTAGCCCTGTTAGTTGTGATCACTGACCCTCTAGCCCTGTTAGTTGTGATCGCTGACCCTCTAGCCCTGTTAGTTGTGATCGCTGACCCGTTAGCCCTGTTAGTTGTGATCACTGACCCTCTAGCCCTGTTGGGAGTGATCTCAACCCTCTGTCTCTGTTAGGAGTGATCGCTGACCCTCTAGCCCTGTTGGGAGTGATCTCAACCCTCTGTCTCGGTTAGGAGTGATCACTGACCCTCTGCCTCTGTTAGGAGTGATCACTGACCCTCTGCCTCTGTTAGGAGTGATCACTGACCCTCTGCCTCTGTTAGGAGTGATCACTGAACCTCTAGCCCTGTTAGTTGTGATCACTGACCCTCTAGCCTGCTAGGAGTGATCACTGGACCTCTAGCCCTTTTAGTTGTGATCACTGAACCTCTAGCGCTGTTAGGAGTGATCATTGACCCTTTAGCCATGTTAGGAGTGATCACTGACCCTCTAGCCCTGCTAGGAGTGATCACTGGACCCCTAGCCCTGTTAGTTGTGATCACTGACCCTCTAGCGCTGTTAGGAGTGATCATTGACCCTTTAGCCCTGTTAGGAGTGATCACTGACCCTCTAGCCCTGTTAGGTGTGATCACTGATCCTCTAGCTTTGTTAGGAGTGATCACTGATCCTCTAGCCCTGCTAGGAGTGATCACTGGACCCCTAGCCCTGTTAGTTGTGATCACTGACCCTCTAGCGCTGTTAGGAGTGATCATTGACCCTTTAGCCCTGCTAGGAGTGATCACTGACCCTCTAGCCCTGTTAGGTGTGATCACTGATCCTCTAGCCTTGTTAGGAGTGATCACTGATCCTCTAGCCCTGTTAGTTGTGATCACTGATGCTCTAGCCCTGCTAGGAGTGATCACTGACCCTCTAGCCCTGTTAGTTGTGATCACTGACCCTCTAGCCCTGTTAGTTGTGATCACTGATGCTCTAGCCCTGCTAGGTGTGATCACTGGACCTCTAGCCCTGTTAGTTGTGATCATTGACCCTTTAGCCCTGTTAGGAGTGATCACTGACCCTCTAGCCCTGTTAGGTGTGATCACTGATCCTCCAGCCTTGTTAGGAGTGATCACTGAACCTCTAGCCCTGTTAGTTGTGATCACTGACCCTCTAGCCCTGCTAGGAGTGATCACTGAACCTCTAGCCCTGTTCGTTGTGATCACTGACCCTCTAACCCTGCTAGGTGTGATCACTGACCCTCTTGCCCTGTTGGGAGTAATCTCAACCCTCTGACTCTGTTAGGAGCGATCACTGACCCTCTGCCTCTGTTAGGAGTGATCACTGAACCTCTAGCCCTGTTAGTTGTGATCACTGACCCTCTAGCCCTGTTAGTTGTGATCACTGAACCTCTAGCGCTGTTAGGAGTGAACACTCACCATTTAGCCCTGTTAGGAGTGATCACTGATCCTCTGTCTCTGTTAGGAGTGATCACTGAACCTCTAGCCCTGTTAGTTGTGATCACTGACCCTCTAGCCCTGTTAGCAGTGATCACTGACCCTCTAGCCCTGTCAGTGATCACTGACCCTCTAGCCCTGTCAGTGATCACTGACCCTCTGTCTCTTTTATGAGTGATCACTGAACCTCTAAACCTGTTAGTTGTGATCGCTGACCCTCTAGCCCTGTTAGGAGTGATCACTGACCCTCTAGCCATGTTGGGAGTGATCTCAACCCTCTGTCTCTGTTAGGAGTGATCGCTGACCCTCTAGCCCTGTTGGGAGAGATCTCAACCCTCTGTCTCTGTTAGGAGTGATCACTGACCCTCTGCCTCTGTTAGGAGCGATCACTGACCCTCTGCCTCTGTTAGGAGTGATCACTGAACCTCTCGCCCTGTTAGTTGTGATCACTGACCCTCTAGCCCTGCTAGGAGTGATCACTGACCCTCTGTCTCAGTTGGGAGTGATCACTGACCCTCTAGCCCCATTGGGTGAGATCGCTGACCCTCTAGCCCTGTTAAGAGTGATCACTGACCCTCTAGCCCTGCTAGGAGTGATCACTGAACCTCTAGCCCTGTTAGTTGTGATCACTGAACCTCTAGCCCTGTTAGTTGTGATCACTGACCCTCTAGCCCTGTTAGTTGTGATCACTGAACCTCTAGCGCTGTTAGGAGTGAACACTGACCCTTTAGCACTGTTAGGAGTGATCACTGATCCTCTGTCTCTGTTAGGAGTGATCACTGAACCTCTAGCCCTGTTAGTTGTGATCACTGACCCTCTAGCCCTGTTAGCAGTGATCACTGACCCTCTAGCCCTGTCAGTGATCACTGACCCTCTAGCCCTGTCAGTGATCACTGACCCTCTGTCTCTTTTATGAGTGATCACTGAACCTCTAAACCTGTTAGTTGTGATCGCTGACCCTCTAGCCCTGTTAGGAGTGATCACTGACCCTCTAGCCCTGTTAGGTGTGATCACTGATCCTCTAGCCTTGTTAGGAGTGATCACTGATCCTCTAGCCCTGTTAGTTGTGATCACTGGACCTCTAGCACTGTTAGTTGTGATCACTGACCCTCTAGCCCTGTTTGGTGTGATCACTGATCCTCTAGCCTTGTTAGGAGTGATCACTGATCCTCTAGCCCTGTTAGTTGTGATCACTGACCCTCTAGCCCTGTTAGGAGTGATCACTGAACCTCTAGCCCTGTTAGTTGTGAGCACTGACGCTCTAGCCTTGTTAGGTGTGATCACTGGACCTCTAGCCCTGTTATGTTGGATCACTGACCCTTTAGCCCTGTTAGTTGTGATCGCTGACCCTCTAGCCCTGCTAGGTGTGATCACTGGACCTCTAGCCCTGCTAGGAGTGATCACTGGACCTCTAGCCCTGTTAGTTGTGATCACTGACCCTCTAGCCCTGCTAGGTGTGATCACTGGACCTCTAGCCCTGTTAGTTGTTATCACTGACCCTCTAGCCCTGTTAGGAGTGATCACTGAACCTCTAGCCCTGTTAGTTGTGATCACTGACGCTCTAGCCCTGTTAGTTGTTATCACTGACCCTCTAGCCCTGTTAGGAGTGATTACTGACCCTCTAGCTCTGTTAGTTGTGATCACTGACCCTTTAGCCCTGTTAGGAGTGATCACTGATCCTCTGTCTCTGTTAGGAGTGATCACTGAACCTCTAGCCCTGTTAGGAGTGATCACTGACCCTTTAGCCCTGTTAGGAGTGATCACTGATCCTCTGTCTCTGTTAGGAGTGATCACTGACCCTTTAGCCCTGTTAGGAGTGATCACTGATCCTCTGTCTCTGTTAGGAGTGATCACTGAACCTCTAGCCCTGTTAGTTGTGATCGCTGACCCTCTAGCGCTGTTAGGCGTGATCACTGACCCTCTAGCCCTGTTAGGAGTGATCACTGACCCTCTGTCTCTGTTGTGAGTGATCACTGAACCTCTAGCCCTGCTAGGAGTGTTCACTGGACCTCTAGCCCTTTTAGTTGTGATCACTGAACCTCTAGCGCTGTTAGGAGTGATCATTGACCCTTTAGCCCTGTTAGGAGTGATCACTGACCCTCTGTCTCAGTTGGGAGTGATCACTGACCCTCTGTCTCAGTTGGGAGTGATCCCTGACCCTCTAGCCCCATTGGGTGAGATCGCTGACCCTCTAGCCCTGTTAAGAGTGCTTGCTGACCCTCTATCCCTGTTAGGAGCGATTGCTGACCCTCTAGCCCTGTTAGGAGTGATCACTGACCCTTTAGCCCTGTTAGTTGTGATCACTGACCCTCTAGCCCTGTTAGTTGAGATCACTGTCCCTCTATCCCTGTTAGTTGTGATCACTGATCCTCTAGCCCTGTTAGTTGTGATCACTGACCCTATAGCCCTGTTAGTCATGATCGCTGACCCTCTAGCCCTGTTATGAGTGATCACTGAACCTCTAGCCCTGTTAGTTGTGATCACTGACGCTCTAGCCCTGTTAAGAGTGCTTGCTGACCATCTAGCCCTGTTAGGAGTGATTGCTGACCCTCTAGCCCTGTTAGGAGCGATTGCTGACCCTCTAGCCCTGTTAGGAGTGATCAATGACCCTTTAGCCCTGTTAGGAGTGATCACTGACCCTCTGACTCAGTTGGGAGTGATCACTGACCCTCTGTCTCAGTTGGGAGTGATCCCTGACCCTCTAGCCCCATTGGGTGAGATCGCTGACCATCTAGCCCTGTTAGTAGTGATTGCTGACCCTCTAGCCCTGTTAGGAGCGATTGCTGACCCTCTAGCCCTGTTAGTTGAGATCACTGTCCCTCTAGCCCTGTTAGTTGTGATCACTGAACCTCTAGCCCTGTTAGTTGAGATCACTGTCCCTCTAGCCCTGTTAGTTGAGATCACTGTCCCTCTAGCCCTGTTAGTTGTGATCACTGACCCTCTAGCCCTGTTAGTTGAGATCACTGTCCCTCTAGCCCTGTTAGTTGTGATCACTGAACCTCTAGCCCTGTTAGTTGAGATCACTGTCCCTCTAGCCCTGTTAGGAGTGATCACTGACCCTCTAGCGCTGTTAGGAGTGATCATTGCCCCTTTAGCCCTGTTAGGAGTGATCAGTGACCCTCTGTCTCAGTTGGGTGTGATCACTGACCCTCTGTCTCAGTTGGGAGTGATCCCTGACCCTCTAGCCCCATTGGGTGAGATCGCTGACCATCTAGCCCTGTTAGGAGTGATTGCTGACCCTCTAGCCCTGTTAGGAGCGATTGCTGACCCTCTAGCCCTGTTAGGAGTGATCATTGACCCTTTAGCCCTGTTAGGAGTGATCAGTGACCCTCTGTCTCAGTTGGGTGTGATCACTGACCCTCTGTCTCAGTTGGGAGTGATCCCTAACCCTCTAGCCCCATTGGGTGAGATCGCTGACCATCTAGCCCTGTTAGGAGTGATTGCTGACCCTCTAGCCCTGTTAGGAGCGATTGCTGACCCTCTAGCCCTGTTAGTTGTGATCACTGAACCTCTAGCCCTGTTAGTTGAGATCACTGTCCCTCTAGCCCTGTTAGTTGAGATCACTGTCCCTCTAGCCCTGTTAGTTGTGATCACTGAACCTCTAGCCCTGTTAGTTGAGATCACTGTCCCTCTAGCCCTGTTAGTTGTGATCACTGACCCTTTAGCCCTGTTAGTTGTGATCACTGACCCTCTAGCCCTGTTAGTTGAGATCACTGTCCCTCTAGCCCTGTTAGTTGTGATCACTGACGCTCTAGCCCTGTTAGTTGTGATCGCTGACCCTCTAGCCCTGTTAGGTGTGATCACTGAACCTCTAGCCCTGTTAGGAGTGATCTCTAACCCTTTAGTCCTGTTGGGAGAGATCATTGCTCCTTTGGTTCCATTCAGAGTGATCACTGACCTTTTGGCCCCATTGGTAGAGATCTCTGATCCTCTGACCCTTTTGGGAATGATCTCTGACCCTTTGACCCCATTGGGTGAGATCACTGACCCTCTGGCACTATTTGGAGAGATCTCTGACCCTCTGGCTCCCTTGGGAGAGATCTCTAATCCTCTGGCCCCATTGGGATTGATCTCTGACCCTCTGGCCCCCTTGGGTGAGATCGCTGACCCTCTAGCCCTGTTAAGAGTGCTTGCTGACCATCTAGCCCTGTTAGGAGTGATTGCTGACCCTCTAGCCCTGTTAGGAGCGATTGCTGACCCTCTAGCCCTGTTAGGAGTGATCAATGACCCTTTAGCCCTGTTAGGAGTGATCACTGACCCTCTGTCTCAGTTGGGAGTGATCACTGACCCTCTGTCTCAGTTGGGAGTGATCCCTGACCCTCTAGCCCCATTGGGTGAGATCGCTGACCCTCTAGCCCTGTTAAGAGTGCTTGCTGACCATCTAGCCCTGTTAGGAGTGATTGCTGACCCTCTAGCCCTGTTAGGAGCGATTGCTGACCCTCTAGCCCTGTTAGGAGTGATCAATGACCCTTTAGCCCTGTTAGGAGTGATCACTGACCCTCTGACTCAGTTGGGAGTGATCACCGACCCTCTGTCTCAGTTGGGAGTGATCCCTGACCCTCTAGCCCCATTGGGTGAGATCGCTGACCATCTAGCCCTGTTAGGAGTGATTGCTGACCCTCTAGCCCTGTTAGGAGCGATTGCTGACCCTCTAGCCCTGTTAGGTGTGATCACTGACCCTCTAGCCCTGTTAGTTGAGATCACTGTCCCTCTAGCCCTGTTAGTTGTGATCACTGAACCTCTAGCCCTGTTAGTTGAGATCACTGTCCCTCTAGCCCTGTTAGGAGCGATTGCTGACCCTCTAGCCCTGTTAGGTGTGATCACTGACCCTCTAGCCCTGTTAGTTGTGATCACTGACCCTTTAGCCCTGTTAGTTGTGATCACTGACCCTCTAGCCCTGTTAGTTGAGATCACTGTCCCTCTAGCCCTGTTAGTTGTGATCACTGACCCTCTGCCTCTGTTAGGAGTGATCACTGAACCTCTAGCCCTGTTAGTTGTGATCACTGACCCTCTAGCGCTGTTAGGAGTGATCATTGACCCTTTAGCCATGTTAGGAGTGATCACTGACCCTCTTGCCCTGCTAGGAGTGATCACTGACCCTCTAGCCCTGTTAGGTGTGATCACTGATCCTCTAGCCTTGTTAGGAGTGATCACTGACCCTCTAGCCCTGTTGGGAGTGATCTCAACCCTCTGTCTCTGTTAGGAGTGATCGCTGACCCTCTAGCCCTGTTGGGAGTGATCTCAACCCTCTGTCTCTGTTAGGAGTGATCACTGACCCTCTGCCTCTGTTAGGAGTGATCACTGACCCTCTGCCTCTGTTAGGAGTGATCACTGGACCTCTAGCCCTGTTAGTTGTGATCACTGACCCTCTAGCCTTGCTAGGAGTGATCACTGGACCTCTAGCCCTGTTAGTTGTGATCACTGAACCTCTAGCGCTGTTAGGTGTGATCACTGACCCTTTAGCCCTGTTAGGAGTGATCACTGACCCTCTGTCTCAGTTGGGTGTGATCACTGACCCTCTAGCCCCATTGGGTGAGATCGCTGACCCTCTAGCCCTGTTAAGAGTGCTTGCTGACCCTCTAGCCCTGTTAGGAGTGATCACTGACCCTCTAGCCCTGCTAAGAGTGATCACTGAACCTCTAACCCTGTTATTTGTGATCACTGACCCTCTAGCCCTGTTAGTTGTGATCACTGACCCTCTTGCCCTGTTGGGAGTAATCTCAACCCTCTGACTCTGTTAGGAGTGATCACTGACCCTCTGCCTCTGTTAGGAGTGATCACTGAACCTCTAGCCCTGTTAGTTGTGATCACTGACCCTCTAGCCCTGTTAGTTGTGATCACTGAACCTCTAGCGCTGTTAGGAGTGATCACTGACCCTTTAGCCCTGTTAGGAGTGATCACTGATCCTCTGTCTCTGTTAGGAGTGATCACTGAACCTCTAGCCCTGTTAGTTGTGATCGCTGACCCTCTAGCGCTGTTAGGCGTGATCACTGACCCTCTAGCCCTGTTAGGAGTGATCACTGACCCTCTGTCTCTGTTGAGAGTGATCACTGAACCTCTAGCCCTGCTAGGAGTGTTCACTGGACCTCTAGCCCTTTTAGTTGTGATCACTGAACCTCTAGCGCTGTTAGGAGTGATCATTGACCCTTTAGCCCTGTTAGGAGTGATCACTGACCCTCTGTCTCAGTTGGGAGTGATCACTGACCCTCTGTCTCAGTTGGGAGTGATCCCTGACCCTCTAGCCCCATTGGGTGAGATCGCTGACCCTCTAGCCCTGTTAAGAGTGCTTGCTGACCCTCTAGCCCTGTTAGGAGCGATTGCTGACCCTCTAGCCCTGTTAGGAGTGATCACTGACCCTTTAGCCCTGTTAGTTGTGATCACTGACCCTCTAGCCCTGTTAGTTGAGATCACTGTCCCTCTATCCCTGTTAGTTGTGATCACTGATCCTCTAGCCCTGTTAGTTGTGATCACTGACCCTATAGCCCTGTTAGTCATGATCGCTGACCCTCTAGCCCTGTTATGAGTGATCACTGAACCTCTAGCCCTGTTAGTTGTGATCACTGACGCTCTAGCCCTGTTAGGAGTGATCACTGACCCTTTAGCCCTGTTAGGAGTGATCACTGACCCTCTGTCTCAGTTGGGAGTGATCACTGACCCTCTGTCTCAGTTGGGAGTGATCCCTGACCCTCTAGCCCCATTGGGTGAGATCGCTGACCCTCTAGCCCTGTTAAGAGTGCTTGCTGACCATCTAGCCCTGTTAGGTGTGATTGCTGACCCTCTAGCCCTGTTAGGAGCGATTGCTGACCCTCTAGCCCTGTTAGGAGTGATCAATGACCCTTTAGCCCTGTTAGGAGTGATCACTGACCCTCTGACTAAGTTGGGAGTGATCACTGACCCTCTGTCTCAGTTGGGAGTGATCCCTGACCCTCTAGCCCCATTGGGTGAGATCGCTGACCATCTAGCCCTGTTAGGAGTGATTGCTGACCCTCTAGCCCTGTTAGGAGCGATTGCTGACCCTCTAGCCCTGTTAGTTGAGATCACTGTCCCTCTAGCCCTGTTAGTTGTGATCACTGAACCTCTAGCCCTGTTAGTTGAGATCACTGTCCCTCTAGCCCTGTTAGTTGAGATCACTGTCCCTCTAGCCCTGTTAGTTGTGATCACTGAACCTCTAGCCCTGTTAGTTGAGATCACTGTCCCTCTAGCCCTGTTAGTTGTGATCACTGACCCTTTAGCCCTGTTAGTTGTGATCACTGACCCTCTAGCCCTGTTAGTTGAGATCACTGTCCCTCTAGCCCTGTTTGTTGTGATCACTGACCCTCTAGCCCTGCTAGGAGTGATCACTGACCCTCTAGCCCTGTTAGGTGTGATCACTGATCCTCTAGCCTTGTTAGGAGTGATCACTGACCCTCTAGCCCTGTTGGGAGTGATCTCAACCCTCTGTCTCTGTTAGGAGTGATCGCTGACCCTCTAGCCCTGTTGGGAGTGATCTCAACCCTCTGTCTCTGTTAGGAGTGATCACTGACCCTCTGCCTCTGTTAGGAGTGATCACTGACCCTCTGCCTCTGTTAGGAGTGATCACTGACCCTCTAGCCCTGTTAGTTGTGATCACTGACCCTCTAGCCCTGCTAGGAGTGATCACTGGACCTCTAGCCCTGTTAGTTGTGATCACTGACCCTCTAGCCTTGCTAGGAGTGATCACTGCACCTCTAGCCCTGTTAGTTGTGATCACTGAACCTCTAGCGCTGTTAGGTGAGATCGCTGACCCTCTAGCCCTGTTAAGAGTGCTTGCTGACCCTCTAGCCCTGTTAGGAGTGATCACTGACCCTCTAGCCCTGCTAAGAGTGATCACTGAACCTCTAACCCTGTTAGTTGTGATCACTGACCCTCTAGCCCTGTTAGTTGTGATCACTGACCCTCTTGCCCTGTTGGGAGTAATCTCAACCCTCTGACTCTGTTAGGAGTGATCACTGACCCTCTGCCTCTGTTAGGAGTGATCACTGAACCTCTAGCCCTGTTAGTTGTGATCACTGACCCTCTAGCCCTGTTAGTTGTGATCACTGAACCTCTAGCGCTGTTAGGAGTGATCACTGACCCTTTAGCCCTGTTAGGAGTGATCACTGATCCTCTGTCTCTGTTAGGAGTGATCACTGAACCTCTAGCCCTGTTAGTTGTGATCGCTGACCCTCTAGCCCTGTTAGGAGTGATCACTGACCCTCTAGCCCTGTTAGGAGTGATCACTGACCCTCTGTCTCTGTTGTGAGTGATCACTGAACCTCTAAACCTGTTAGTTGTGATCGCTGACCCTCTAGCCCTGTTAGGCGTGATCACTGACCCTCTAGCCCTGCTAGGAGTGTTCACTGGACCTCTAGCCCTTTTAGTTGTGATCACTGAACCTCTAGCGCTGTTAGGAGTGATCATTGACCCTTTAGCCCTTTTAGGAGTGATCACTGACCCTCTGTCTCAGTTGGGAGTGATCACTGACCCTCTGTCTCAGTTGGGAGTGATCCCTGACCCTCTAGCCCCATTGGGTGAGATCGCTGACCCTCTAGCCCTGTTAAGAGTGCTTGCTGACCCTCTAGCCCTGTTAGGAGTGATTGCTGACCCTCTAGCCCTGTTAGGAGCGATTGCTGACCCTCTAGCCCTGTTAGGAGTGATCACTGACCCTTTAGCCCTATTAGTTGTGATCACTGACCCTCTAGCCCTGTTAGTTGAGATCACTGTCCCTCTAGCCCTGTTATGAGTGATCACTGATCCTCTAGCCCTGTTAGTTGTGATCACTGACACTCTAGCCCTGTTAGGAGTGATCACTGACCCTCTAGCGCTGTTAGGAGTGATCATTGCCCCTTTAGCCCTGTTAGGAGTGATCACTGACCCTCTGTCTCAGTTGGGAGTGATCACTGACCCTCTGTCTCAGTTGGGAGTGATCCCTGACCCTCTAGCCCCATTGGGTGAGATCGCTGACCATCTAGCCCTGTTAGGAGTGATTGCTGACCCTCTAGCCCTGTTAGGAGCGATTGCTGACCCTCTAGCCCTGTTAGTTGTGATCACTGAACCTCTAGCCCTGTTAGTTGAGATCACTGTCCCTCTAGCCCTGTTAGTTGAGATCACTGTCCCTCTAGCCCTGTTAGTTGTGATCACTGAACCTCTAGCCCTGTTAGTTGAGATCACTGTCCCTCTAGCCCTGTTAGTTGTGATCACTGACCCTTTAGCCCTGTTAGTTGTGATCACTGACCCTCTAGCCCTGTTAGTTGAGATCACTGTCCCTCTAGCCCTGTTAGTTGTGATCACTGACGCTCTAGCCCTGTTAGTTGTGATCGCTGACCCTCTAGCCCTGTTAGGTGTGATCACTGAACCTCTAGCCCTGTTAGGAGTGATCTCTAACCCTTTAGTCCTGTTGGGAGAGATCATTGCTCCTTTGGTTCCATTCAGAGTGATCACTGACCTTTTGGCCCCATTGGTAGAGATCTCTGATCCTCTGACCCTTTTGGGAATGATCTCTGACCCTTTGACCCCATTGGGTGAGATCACTGACCCTCTGGCCCTATTTGGAGAGATCTCTGACCCTCTGGCTCCCTTGGGAGAGATCTCTAATCCTCTGGCCCCATTGGGATTGATCTCTGACCCTCTGGCCCCCTTGGGAGAGAATTCCGACCCTCTGGCCCCGTTGGGAGCGATCTCTGACCATCTGGCACTGTTGGGAGTGATCATTGATCAGGTCCGAAAACCTTCAGCTTGATGCTACCATCTTTCTTGCGGCCTGGAGATGAAGTTGTTCATACCCGGTGTTCCTCTTTTTTTTTCTGTGAGCCAGCTTGTGTTCTCGGCCTTTTTCGGGTTCTTGTTCTGACCTTCAGGCATGGCATCATGCTGATCGAGATCCAAACGGAACGTCACAGGCACCAACAGTTTCCATAACACAAACATTACAAAATTAACAAGCACAACATGCAGAAAAAAATTAAGTAATTTAAGAGATTTTCTATCTGGAAGTAGATGCCTGTGAAATCATTGTTCACTGGTGCCATCTTTTTTGTCATGTATTTTATTTTGAGATGGGCAGAGTTATTTAAACCAGGAAATGATTTTCCAGAAATATTTTCATATTTGTGAACCAAGCAAGCTGTGGTCTGCCTTGCGTGATATTTTGGTTGGAGCTGATGCTCTTGCTGGTGGTTCCTTTACCAATGCCATTGTCAAACCTGTAAACGAAAGCTAGATGTAACTACTATAAATAATTCAATGGAGAAAAGCTACATTTGTATCTGATTAATCAGTAACAAAAGAACTCAAAAGACCTTGGTTTGTGGTAAATCATCAGCAGAGTGCTGGGACTTAAATCTGATCCTGACTTCTGACTGTGGAAGTGTTATTCGCCAGAGTGGATTGCGTTAGCCCAAAACAAAAAAAAATTACAGCAGCATGTCATCCATAACTGTTTGAATGCAAGAATCCTTTGAGAATTAATCTTGAAGTGGATAGAAGAATTATTCATCATTACTTAAAGATGAAAACTGAAAAAGCAGTTGCTTATAGGTTCTCACAGCATGATCATCGTATTCAATTTTCAGAGGATTCAGTAAGTCTTTTTTATCAAAAAATGGCAAAAATTACTTGTGGACAGTCCTGAAATATTCCGTTAATTTGAGGATCTGTGATTAGTAATGTTCAAGATCACTTGAAGGAGCTCAGAATGTTTCCAAACTGCTCTTTGCTGCTCGTTGGAAAATAGTTTAATGCTTCTGTAGTGAACTTCATGTTTGAATTTTGACCTAACAAAGATTGTTTTCATTCAGTTTTCTTTCTTCCCCCAGGTTGCCACAGATGGACATGTAAATGAGAGTGACGAAAATGTGGAGCGAGGCAACTGGTCTTCGAAGACCGAATACCTACTCTCTGTGATAGGCTGTGCAGTGGGACTTGGCAATGTCTGGAGATTCCCTTACCTGGCGTACAAGAATGGAGGAGGTACTCTAGAGAATAAGATATGTAGGAGGGAAAACAGAAACATGGGTGAAGAGCCATTGTTTTATAAATATAGTAATACTAAATTTATTGTATCACAGAACTTCATTGCACTGGGTGACTAAAAGTTTTGAGCATTTCTTCTATCAGGAAAGATTAAGACATTCTTTAAGGTGTAAATTATAATATGCATAATTTTTGGGATGATCCAAAATATATGATAATTTATCATTAGAATTGAGTGGATCTTCCATTGTGAACAACTGATGATTAATGAACATTGTCATAATGAATAAACTCAACACATCAAGCATATTCATTGTGGGATACAGACCATCAACTGGTTACAACTACTTGAATTATCAACACCTCTACATATGAGTGAGCTCCCATAATATTGCTAAATTCAGAAGTCCAAGGTATGTAGATATGTTCTTTCCTTGAATGTCAGAACTCAATTCCTTCCCCTTCTCCCCCTCCCTCTCTCTCCTTCCCCAATTATAGTAATTTACTTTCTTACAAGTTTTATGTGTTTTTACAATATTCTGAAAGTATGGTTACTATATTTTTAAAAAGTATTTTTTGACTTAGAGACATAGTTTTTTGACTATGAAACCTCTTTGGTATCCAGGAGTGAGCTGCATTTTCTCTGGTTTATCTGTGCTGTGTCAGATTTGGGAACTAAGATTTTAATTTGGCGTATGAACTTTGCAAAATGGAGATGACTCTATTCATTTTATTCACAGCTACAGATACAGGAATGAAGCTGAAAAATGAATTTTTCACATGTTCTGTAGGGATCACTAAATCTTACATGACTGAGAGGAAACACAGGAATGATAAATAAATATTTGAGATAATGATCATCAGATGTAAATGGTTATAGACATACAGCACACTTCAGAGATTTGCTCATAATGTCCATCTTCCAGAAATGAAGAAGTTCAAATTGACTTTCATATTGGTGGTACTTGATCTTAGTCTCCAGTGAAGTCGTTTCCTAAATTTTCTAGGAGTCTTTCTTATTCCCTACCTGCTCATGCTGGCACTTATTGGAATGCCGATGTTTTTTCTGGACACGTCATTTGGGCAATTTGCCAGCCTTGGACCTGTTTCGATATGGAAAGTCGTGCCAATGTTTCAAGGTTATTTGCTTATGCTTATTTAAATATGCTTATTTAACTCTACAGTTTAGTTACAATTTGAGTGAGTAATAGTGTTTAAATCTTGCCAATGTACTGCTTTTTAAAGTCTAGTTTGCAGAGCTGAAACAACCTTGTTGGTTCACTGTTCACAGTCGAAGATCTGTTAGATTTTTACAAAAGGGGAATGTAAGGCAAGCCATCTTGTACAAATTAATATAAATAAAAAACATTGCAGATGTGAGAAATCTAAATTAAAAACAGAAAAATCTAGAAATATTCAACTGCTTTAGATGCATCTATGGGAAGAGAAACACAGCTAACTTCTTAGGTCAAAGAGATCCTTTTTAGAAACAGGAAGGAGCTGTAAGCTGCATGGAAAGCAATGTTAACACTTTTGTCACCATGAGATAAACTGTGAACAAGGACATCTTGTCACAGAGTGAATGGGTACAGTTAGAAGGTAAGAAAGAGCTTAGATAAAAAGTAATGGAGGAATTGTGAAATAGCGAAATGTGTCCAGTAGGTCAAACCGGACATGTCTTCCATTCCTAGAGGGGGGGGGGGAAAGGGGACAAATGAGTTAGAAACAACGAGCAAGCTGGGCAATATGATGGATGACAACTGATACAGACATGTAACTGAAATTGTAGAATTTAATCCAAGTCCAGAAGGCTGCGAGTGAAAGATGAAGTTTGCTTTGGACTTCATTGTAACACTGCAGGAGACCACAGTCTGAAAGCACAGCGAGTGAGTGGAATAGAGAACCAAAGTGCCAAGCAATTCCTGAAACAATTGACCTTTGGAAAATTATGAAGTATTTTTACTAGAATTTGTGTCTTCCACCAACTAAGTTTGTCCACGTTGATTTATGTTGGCCTACTCATCTGTCGTAGTTTGTGTAGGTCTTGCCAGGAGTTCCATAACTTCAATTAATCTGGGTATGTATTTTGAATTGTGCAGTGTAGTAGCGTGAACATAGCTCTTTACAAACATCACTCGTGTAATACTTACCCAACAGGCTGGTATATGTCTAGGGGAAAAGCAGATCCAGCCACTCACCAACCCACCTCCCGTACACGCAGGTGCTGTGAGAATCAAGTTTATGCCGCGCGCACACACACCATATCAAACTCACACCAGATACTGTTATGGAATACCTTTTAAAGATTTTACTGAAACTAAAAGAGTACTATGCAATACAGTATATATGAAGGAAAAGAAAATAAAGTAAAAGGCGCTAACATCAAATTTCAGTCAGTTTAGTGCACATCGTTGGAGCTCAACCATCGAACCATTCGACCCCTCGTCACTTTCCTCCGACTTCCACATCCTCACACATGGGACCACCCCCGGGGGTCCACCGAGCAGTGCAGCGCACGTCCACCTTCCTCGGTGACTCCTTCCTGCCTCTCCTGAAAAGACCATGAAATCCCCAAGCTCCCAGCCTCATGACAAAATAACATTCCCCATTGGTTAAAAAATGAATAATCCCCATATCAGCAAGTCCAAAGCTAAACAACTGTGAGAGAATACACTTATCAAACATGAAAGCATGCCTACTCTAGCAAACCAAAGAAGCCATTTTGATTAACATACACAATACATTGTACACTTGTGTTCTTGGTGGAGGAGCTAAAATGAGAGATTCTTGTATCTACAAATGTTCGGAAATCTTCAGCCTTACTTTCAAAGATATGTGAATTCCAATAAGCCTAGAGTCAATCCAGCAGGAGCTGGTAGCATGAACTCTACATGTGTCAAACAAATAGTCAGGATTAACAAACATGCCTTCCAATGCCATATATCACTAACATATTTGGCGAGTATTCAGTTCATAATATTTCCATTGATCATCTACAAATTATTTATACTAATGAGGAAATGCACCAAAAATTCTTTGATAGAAATTCATTTAGTAAAACACTTTCTTGAAAGCTTCTAGACCCAAGTCACATTTGTACATTTTGTGTTTTTGTGTATCATTTCCAAGCAATCCTCCTGGGCAATTGTAAGGAACAGTGACATATTGTCACAAGCACTCCTGGGTTAATAACTTATAGTTACCACTGCTGAACTAGAATTCATGATGGATAAGTTAATCAATTGTCTAAATCCTTCATATTTCCTCTATCCAAAAATAAAAAATCTAGCCTCCAGGCCAGTTCTGGGCTCCAGGTTTGCCCAAATCCTGGACTTTAATCACATAATTGTCATTGAATCTGCTGGTTCAAGTCTCACCATCTGCAACCACATCAAATTTAAGTTCAAGATTAAGTATCATTCAACTCTACAAGTATATAGCCAAATTAAATAGTGTTTCTTGGGACCAAGGTGCAAAGCATATAACCAACACACAGCACACTGTACATAGCATAGAGTACAAATAGTCTATAGTTACAGTTTCAGAAAGACAAACACATAGTATAGCAGAAGTCCCTGAGTGCCATGATTATCAATTTTCCATTGAGTGAACACTGGAGGGCAGCACTGATGGGAGGGCCAATTTGAACCCAGTACAGATTCTAGCACAAACCCAGAGGCTCTTACTCTTTCTTCTCCCCTTTGTGTCCCCTCCTCTGGGCGATCTCAACAGGCAACTTTGCGGTGAAGGCCTCGTCCTTTTCACAACCAAGGCAACACAGCTCCCCAGCATCATTCTCTGTCAATGAACCAGTGGACTGGACTTATAGTATTTGATGTTACCAGTGTCCAACAGAGTCATGCAATCACGATAAAAATGTCCAAGACAATTAGTCATGCTGCACACCATCCAATCAAGTCTCCAGTCTTAATTGTCCCCGTTCCAGTGCCAGTCTCCATCTGTACATTCCCAACATTAAAATGTCAGCTCTTATCCAAAATGCTGGACTTTAACAGTCTCTTCCCCATATCCCACCATCCTAGTCACTGCAGTATCCTTGACCAGAACCAAAACTTTCAATAAGGTCTCCTGGGGATGTCCCACTAAGAGTATGGACATAGATTTTGATTGAAGGTTTTACAGGCTGTATATGCTGCATTTGATGTTTAATCTATCTTCCATTCATTTTTGGGAAGTGGTTAGTAACTGGAGTATCTGGAAGAGGTACAAACCTCCACATTCACAGCACTGCAAGTCAGAATAGAGCTCTACGTTCTAAATTTTTTGCTATTTAAGGGGATACTGCTACATTACAATGCCTGGCTGGGCAGTTTACATGTTTCAAGGAACACAAAACATGGTACAACTGTCATGAGTACTTCTTCCAGTAATTTGCTTTTAAGGTCCTCTTTCAACAGGTGCTTAGTGGTAATCAGCATTCAGTCCATACTTCCCTATCTCTGATTGCTCTTGGTGGAGAGACAGTAATTGAATGATTGCAAGCCTTTCAGTGAAAGTAATCCTACGTATTGTTGGATAATGAATTTCAGGATTTAGACCTGGTAATGTTGAAGCAATGATAACAGATATCCGTGGTTGAAGGGTGTGCAACTTGGGGGAAATCTGCTAGTAATGGTGTTTCCACATTCTTGTTCATCACATTGATCCTGGTGGTAGAAGTCAGGGACATGGGATGCAATCAGAATAGCCTGGTCAAGTAACTCAGTGGGTTTTGTAGTTGATGAAAGAGAGGTTGAATGCCAATCACAATTGTTGAGTAGGTCTCTACCAGGAAAATAAAGATTATTTCATTGCAACCTACTCAACAACCTTTGTGTGGGGTTGTGCAGTATTTTATTTAGATTCTATTCTAAACTCCTTTTCCCTCATTTATTTTTAGGTATTGGGATCACAATGGTTCTTGTAATTTCAGTTATTGACATTACCTACAACTGCATCATTGCCTACAGCCTGTATTACCTGTTTGTCTCCTTCCAATCCCCTCTGCCGTGGGCAGACTGCTTCAGTTGGTGGGGAGCAGATGAAACCTGCAGCAGGACACCCAGAGGTACTGTGTTAATGTCCATTGGAAAAGGCTGGACACCACCTTGGTACTTTCACTTCCATCAGTCTGAATTAATGATAGTAATGGAGACTGGGCCTTTATGCTGTATCTGAAACTTAAATTGAAAGAGAACATTTTGGAAGAATTCAGCAAATTGTGCAGTATCTGTGGAGAAATTACCTTATTCCTATTTGTTGTTTCTTACCTCTTAGCCAGAGTTCTATCTGTGTATACAGTACATGTTATTTCCAACATCTTGACACATTGTCTAAAGTCTTTTGAAATTGCAAATATGTTCATATGCTGGTTCTCATTTAACTAAAGATGCCAGAAAAAATGTCTGCAATATCATGAAGGCTCCCAACCACCTTGTCCCACTCCCATCAGGGCTATGCAGTATCCATGCTAGGACCACCAGACTCAAAATCAGTTCACCGAGCAGTAAGACAGATCAATACCACTGTCATTAACATCCACCACAGCCCTCACTTTATCAGTACCTGTCAATCAACTTATTTACCTAGATGTAGCATCACTATTTGTACATACAATCAATCAATGTATATAAACTAATTTATATTTATATTTATTGTGTTTCTTTTATTATTTTACTCTTTATTGCATTTTTTGTGCTGGATCAGATCCAAATTAACAATTATTTTGTTGTCCTTAATACTTGTCTACTGGAAAAGGCATTAAACAATTTTGAATTTTGAAACTTGAATCTTAAATCATTATTCCAATTAAGACCTCAAATAAATTTCAGAAACACTTTATCCTTTATGATATTGTGCTGACTTTGCTAGATTAGATTTCAATTTTAAAAATCTGGTGCCAATTTGTTCCCTAAAAATAGATACTTGTGGCAACCCACTTTCTGCGCAGGCAAACCAGCTCACAAATAGCCAACGCGCGGGGAGATACTTTGGTAATGTACTTCTGACGTCATTTCTGCCCAGAGAGTGCGGGAGCTAGGGATTAAATGCCAGCGCCGCGATGTTTGAATAAACTGGTCTCGAAATGACTTACTGACTGTGTGTTGTTATTTCAGCACTGTGTGTAGCGCATCGCTACATTGGTGACCCCGACGGTCCAAATGGGATTTGGACCAAAGATGACCGACTCTTCATCTGTTAACACAGTTTTGCTGAAACTGCTGACTTTCTGGATGCTGCGACCACGCATGTGGTTTAGCCAAGCAGAAGCCTGGTTCCAGATTCGGCAGATATCCTGATTCCACGCGTTACTACCACATGGTGAGCGCCCTTGACCAGGAGACGGCCGCCCAGGTTGCGGATTTCATACAGTCGCCCCCGGAAGAAGGCAAATATGAAGCATGCAAAGCACTGCTCATTGTGACCTTTGGCCTCACATGGCATGAGCAGGGTGCCCGCCTGCTTCACCTGGACGGGTTGGGAGACAGGCTGCCAGCAGCATTGATGGACGAGATGCTGGCCCTGGCTGACGGACTCAAGCACTGCCTCATGTTCGAGCAAGCGTTCCTAGAGCGACTGCCCGAGAGCATACATCTGCTGCTGGCCGACGCAGATTTCAGCGACCCTCGGAAGGTGGTAGCCCGGGCAGACATGCTGTGGAAAGCCAAGAGGGACAGCGTGGCAACTGTCGATCAGATTACCAGGCCACGTGCCCAACAGCAGACCAAACCAGGCCCAGCAGGGGGGCGCAGACAACACAGAGGCAAGAGTGAGGAGGCCAGTGAACAGTGGTGTTTCTACAACTAGCGGTGGGGCACAAAAGCCCACCGTTGACGCTCGCCCTGCAAGGGCCAGGGCCAGCTGCCGCTAATGACTATGGTGGCTGGCCACCAGGACAGCCTCTTGTAAGTTTGGGACAAACATTTGGGACTCCGCTTTTTGGTTGACACTGGAGTGGAGATCAGCGTCTTGCCCCCGAAGGGGTACGACACCCGCAACAGGAAGCCAGGACCCACCCTGAGGGCCGCAAACGGCAGCACGATACGGACCTATGACACCCACACAGTGCAGCTGCAGTTCGGCGCCAGCTGGTTCACGTGGGACTTCACACTGGCCGTCGTGGCCCAACCACTCCTGGGAGTGGATTTCTTGCGAGCTCACAGCCTGCTGGTCGACTTGCAAGAGAAAGACTGGTACATGCCGAGACTTTCCAGACATTCTCCCTGGATGAAGCCAAGTTGCCGGTCCCACACCTCGACTCGATCATGCTGTCGGACAATTAATTCACCAGAATCCTGGCAGACTTTCCATCGATTCTGGCACCGCAGTTCACGGCAGCCATGCACAGACACGGGGTACAACACCACATTCCGACCCAGGGACCACTCCTCCATGCCCGCGCACGAAGGCTCCCCCCAGAAAAGCTCCGCCTGGCGAAGGAGGAGTTCAAGAGGATGGAGGAATTGGGGATCATACGGAGGTCTGAAAGCCCATGGGCCTCCCCCCTGCACATGGTGCCCAAAGCAGCCAGGGGTTGGAGACCATGTGGCGACTACCGCAGACTGAACGAGACTACAACTCCAGACCGCTACCCCATGTCGCACATACAGGACTTTGCAGCAAACCTGCACGGGGCAAGAATATTTTCCAAAGTAGACCTCGTTCGGGGATACCATCAAATCCCAGTGCACCCTGAAGACATCCCCAAAACAGCACTCATCAACCCGTTCGACCTGTTCGAGTTCCTCCGAATGCCATTCGGCCTGAAGAATGCCGCACAGACGTTCCAGCAGCTAATGGATGCGGTGGGACACGACCTGGACTTTGCGTTCATCTATCTGGACGACATCTTTATAGCCAGCAGTTGTCATCAGGAGCATCTGTCCCACCTCCGCCAGCTCTACTCCCACCTGAGTGATTTCGGCCTCACGATCAACCCGGCCAAATGCCAGTTCGGTCTCGATACCATCGACTTCCCGGGCCAGATGAGGCCACGGCCACTTTCGTTAAAGCCAAGGAAGCCTTGGCAGATGCCGTGATACTGGTGCACTCCAGAACGGACATTCCAACTGCCCTCACGGTGGACGCATCCGACACAGCAGTCGGTGGGGTGCTGGAGCAGCTCATCAAGGGGCGCTGGCAACCCCTGGCGCTCTTCAGCAAGCACCTACGGCCACCTGAACTCATGTACAGTGCTTTCGACTGGGAGCTGTTGGCACTGTATCTGGCAATCCAGCATTTCAGGTACTTCTTGAAAGGCAGGTCGTTCACCGCGTTCACGGACCACAAACCATTGACCTTTGCATTCAGGAAGGTTTCCGATCCCTGGTCAGCTCGCCAGCAGCGACATCTGTCCTACATCTCCGAGTACACGACGGACATCCAGAATGTCTCGGGAAAGGACAACATCATGGCGGACGCACTCTCCAGACCAGCTGTCCAGGCCCTGCCCCTGGGGGTGAACTATGCAGGCCTGGCTGAGGCGCAGCAGGCAGACGACAAGATGCCCAGCTACAGGACCACAGTCTCGTGTTTGCAGCTGCAAGACTCTCTCGTAGGCCCAGGTGAGAGGACCCTCCTGTGCGATGTGGCTACCGGCCAACCTCGCCCCATCGTCCCGGCAGCCTGGAGGTGGCGATTTTTCAATTCCATACATGGTTTGGCACACCCATCTATCAGGACAACTGTCTGGCTGGTCTCCAGCAAGTTCGCGTGGCACGGACTTCTCAAGCAGGTCAGTGAATGGGCCAGAACCTGCGCGCAGTGCCAAACAGCCAAGGTGCAGCGGCACGCTAAAGCCCCACCGCAGCAGTTCGAACCCACCCACCGGAGGTTTGACCACATTCATGTGGATATTGTGGGCCCCTTACCAGTGTCCCAAGGAGCACGGTACCTCCTAACTATGGTAGACTGGTTCACGAGGTGGCCAGAGGCGGTCCTGCTCACCAACACATCTGCCGATTCCTGCGCCCGAGCACTGATTGCAACCTGGGTAGCATGCTTCGGGGTACCGGCCCACATTACCTCCGACAGAAGCGCCCAGTTCACCTCCAGCCTGTGGTCGGCTGTGGCCAGCCTGTTGGGAATGCAGTTATACCACACAACTGCTTACCACCCACAGTCAAACGGCTTCCACCGTCACTTGAAGTCAGCTCTCATGGCCCACCTGAGAGGACCTAACTGGGTGGACGAGCTTCCCTGGGTCCTGCTTGGAATTTGCACAGCGCCCAACGAGGATCTGCATGCCTCGTCGGCTGAGTTGGTGTACGGCGTGCCCCGGTCGTCCCGGGAGAGCTCATACCAGCCCCAAGGGGGCAAGAGGAAGAACCCGCAGCAGTCCTGGACAGGCTACGCGAAAGGCTCGGCAACATGGCCCCCGTACCAACTTCACAGCACCGACGGACCCCGTCCCATGTACCCAAAGACCTGCAGGACTGTAAGTTTGTGTTTGTACGAAGGGGCGGACACTGGGCACCACTACAGCGGCCGTACAAGGGGCCATTCAAGGTGATCAACAACAACGGGTCCACATACGTTTTAGACATTGGGGGGAGAGAGGAGGTTTTCACGATGGACCGACTCAAACCAGCCCATGTGGACTTGGCGCAGCCGGTCGAGGTTCAGGCACCGTGGTGCAGAAGCAGACCTCCCAAACAGAGGCTGATCCAGACTGTGGACATTGGGGGGGTGTATCGCCAGTTCTGGGGGGGGGGAGGGGTTAAGTGGCGAACCACTTTCTGCGCAGGCGGACCAGCTCACAAATAGCCAGCATGCAGAGAGAGACTTTGGTAATGCACCTCTGACGTCATTTCCGCCCGGAGAGGGCAGGCGCTAGGGATTAAATGCCAGCGCCGTGAAGTCTGAATAAACTAGTCTCGAAACGACTTACCGACTGCGTGTCGTTATTTCAGTGCTGTGTGTAGCACATCGCTACATACTCATACTTTTCAAATAATCAACGTTGGGCTCATCAACTTACAGTTATCCGTGTTTTGTCTCACTTTCCTTTTGAACAGTGGTGTCATGTTAGCCATAACAATCCTCTCCAGAAGCTAAGAATTTTTGGAGGATTATAGCTAATGAATTTGCTGTCTCAGTGACCACTTTTGGGATTCTAGGATGCAAGATATCTATAGCAGTGGATCTCGTAACCTCAGCTCCATAAATTAGCTTAACATCAATTCTCTAGTAATATTGAGACATGGAATAATGCAGATGCATTAACTCCTCCCCAGCTTCATTCAATAGCAATAGATATTTGTAGCGTAATGTAGAGTTAAGACAAAATATGTTTAATTTCTGGTATTTGTTTGTCCCTGTAATTATTTCTCCGGCTTCATGCTCTTGGAGCGCAGTATTTATTTGGATCCCCATCTATGTATTAAAGTCTAATAGTCTGATATTAATTTCTCTGTTAGTTTGTGTGTTTCAGTGCCATACAGCTTCTATTTTCTATGAGTAATCAGAATCAGTTTTAACATCACCAGCATATGTCATGAAATATGTTGTCTTTGCAGCAGCAATGAAATGCAATACATTATAATAGAGAAAAAAACATAAGTTACAGTAAGTATATACATCTTAAATAGTTAAATAAGTAGTGCAAAATAGAAATAAAAAAGTACTGATGTAGTGTTCATGGGTTCAGAGCCCATTCAGAAATCTGATGGCAAAGGGGAAGAAGCTGTGTGCATTCAGGCTTCTGTACCTCCTTCCTGACAGTAGCAATGAGACAGGGCACGTCCTGGGTACATTTGTTCCCCCCCCTTTACAAAGATAGAGCATTCCTATGAAACCTTTCTTAAATGGAAATGGCATAAAGTGAAGAGCCATTAATTTATATGATGAAAATTTTCCCAAAAGCGGAAATCCTCTTTGTAATGTGAAAACAGGTTGCTAATGTAGTTCTTTTATAAAAACGAAATGGCGTAAAGCGAACATTCGTAAAGCGGGGGGCACTTGGTATTGGGGATCCTTAATGATGGATGCCACCTTTTTGAGGCATTGCTCCTTAAAGATGTCCTGGATACTGTGGAGGCTGGTGCACATGATGGAGCTGACTAACTTTACAATTCTCTGCAGTTATTTTGATACTGTGTATTAAAGTTAATATCGTTCTCTTAAATATTCAAGGATGAGGTGCAAATATACTAAATTTGAATGTTGATACACTTCGGAATATACATATTCCTAGTCTTCGAATATAGTGTAAAAATGTCTAGATTTTTACCCTCACAGTTCAGTGACTATCACCCAGTAGCACTCACATCTTCTGTAATGAAGTGCATTGAGAGGTTCTTCATGGTTAGAATTAATTTGTGCCTAAACAATGACCTAGACCGGCTGCAGTTTGCGTACCACCACAATAGATCAACAATGGGTGCAACCTCAATGACTCTACTCAGCCTTGCACCATCTCAACAACAATAATATCTACATCAGGCTGATGTATTACAGTTAGCGTTCAACACCATCATTTCCTTAGTACTAATCAACAAGTTTCAAAAGCTGACTTGTACCATTCTCTGCAACTGGATCCTTGACTTTCTCTTGGGGAGAACACAGTCATTGTAGATTGGAAATAGCAATTTCCTTTACGCTAACAGTCAACACAGGTGCATCTCCCTATCTGCTGTCTACTCTGTCTACACTCACGAATGTGTGGCTAGCCACAGCTCAAACACAATCTATTAAATTCAAAAATACAACAACTGTTGTCAGCAGAACCTCAGATGGTGACAAGGAGGCAGAGAGAAGTGAGATAGATTGACTGGCTGAATAGTAACACAGCAGTAATCTTGCACGGGATGTCAGTAAGACAAAAGAACTGGCTGTGGAATTGACAAAGGGGAAGTTGGGAGAACATACATCAGTTCGCATTGAGGATTCAGCAGTGGAAAGGTGAGCAGCTTCAAGTTTCTGGATACCAGCATCTCTGAATATCTCTCCTGAGTCCAACATATTGATGCATTTATGAAAGAGACACACCAGAGGCTATATTCCATTCAGAGTTTAAGGAGATTTGGAATGTCACCACGATTCTAGCAAACTTATAAGCATGTTCTGTTTAAGATCAGTTTAAGATGGCACTACTGAAGTTGGGTGACAGCTTTCTAGTGGTTCATAAAGCAAGAAATACGATTAAATATTTTATTAATAACACTTCTACTGTGGTGAATTGTGGTAAACTATACTGCAAACAATGAAGAGGCGAGCGAAGATAAGGCTGACTCAAGGTTCAAAGTGTGCAGGTGCGATGCAAAGTCAGAGCACGGCATGTTTGAGGAGAAGTGGTCAAAGTGAGGTCGAGGCATGTCTGAGACAAATTTGGAGTCAAAGATGGAATTGGAGTGAACAAATGAAAGAGGAATCAGAGTGGAGGGATTTTGGAACCCATCCAATTAAACCAGGAGCAAGGCTGGATCGATCTAAGCACTGAGCTGATTTGCAAAGATGGAGTATGGGCCGGAACCTGGCAGTGGCCACAGGCTGGGCTGCGGGGGCCAGGCCCAGAATGCATTGATGCAGCAGGGCTCGGGTTGTAGTGTGAGGAAACAACCCGGTGTTTGGAGAACTTATAAACACCGGCCCAGACAGATGGAAAAGGCAGTATAGCATAGAAATAGGCCATTCAACCCACCATGTTTGAACTGACAATCTATCTAATCCCTTCTGCCTGCATGTAGTCTGAATTCCTCTATTCCTGCTTATCCATGCACCTGTCTAAATGCCTCTTAAACATTGCTTTAATATCTGCTACCAGCTCTCCTGGCAGCACATTCCAGGCACCTACCAATCCGCATAAAAGCAAAAAATTAAAAACTGGCCTCATAAATCTCCTTTGAACTTTCCCCTCTCAACTTAAACATTTACCATCCAGTACTTGACATTTCCACCTGAGGAGCAAGACTTTGACATTCTGTCCTTTCTATGTTTCTGATAATTTGATACCCTTCTGGTCTCCCTCTAGTCTCCAATGTTCCAAGTTTGTCTGATCTCTCATTACAGCTAATAGTTTGGAATCTAGGTAACATCCGGGTGTACCTCTTCTGCACACACCAGAGCAGCACACAGAACGTGAAATATGATCTACCTAAAGCTGCATCATATTTTCTCAAATGTTTGTACTCTGTGGTCTGACCAACAAATGCAAGCATGCCATATGCTTTTTAAATTACCTTATCTATTTACATTTCCACTTTCAGAGGGCTATGGACCCAAGATCCCTCTGTACATCAAAATTTCAAAAAAAATTATGCAGATAACCTACAACTGTTAATATTTTCAAGGACTGCTGCAGTGCTCCTACTTGATGGTAGACATCACAGGTTTGACAGATGTAGTCAGAGTCATCTGAATGAGCAATTGCACTGCATTTTGCAGATGGTACAACTGAATGTCTATGATGGACAGAATAGTGGTTAATGGAGTTCTAATCAAGCAGTGGATTTGTCCTGGAAGGTGATGAGTTTCTTGAGAATTTTGGTGCTGCTTTCATCCAGGAAAGTAGCTGGTATTTCAATACCCTCCTGACTTGGGATGTCAAGAGGTCAGTCAGTCATCACAAGATACCAAGGCACAAACTGCTATGGTAGCACTAATATTTATGTGGCAGGTTAGTTGGGTTTCTAGTCAATAGTGGACTTTCTGGCCAGCCAGGAGACTTAGAGACAAAAAAGCTATTGAATGTTAATGGTGGGTGGTTAGATATACCTTTGTTAGAGATCACCATTGCCTGGCAATTGTGTGGCATAGATATTATTTGCTAAAAGCTGGTTTATGTCTGAATGTTGTGCAGACGTTTTTTACATACAGGTGTAGGCTGCTTCATTTGCTGAGGAGCTGTGAATGGAATTAAGTAGTGTGGAATCATCATCAATCATTTCTACTCCTGATATTAAGATCGAAGGAAGTTCTTTGATAAAGCATCTAAAGATGGTTGGGCACACCACAGTCCCTTTTAATTCCTGTAGTGATGTTCTTGGCTAGAAAGATTGAGCTCCAACTCATCCACCATCCTTAGTGTGAAGCATGATTCCAATGACTGGAGTGTTTTCATTTAAAGCCCATTAACACCAACTTTATCAGGTCAGCATACTCAGGAAAATGTTTTCTTGATATTAAAGACAGCCACTCTTATCTCGCCTCTGAATTCAGCTCTTTAGGCCAAGGTTGTGATGAGGTTTGGAGCACAGCAAGATGCCTGGGAATCAATGAGTTTGATTATCAGTGAGTAATTGTCAATGTCAATGGGAACTTCCATTACTTTGCTGATGATTGAGAGAGAATTGATTGGTTTATAATTAGTTAGATTGAATTTCTCCTGCTTGTATGAAAAATCCGATGCAGATATAATCTTTTACATTGCTGAGTTGACACAAGTGTTGTAATTGTTCTACAATAGCTTGGCCAGAGTCTCAATTAGTCTTGAGTGCACACCTTCAGTATTACAACTGACATGTGGACTGGTCCTGTAGCCATTGTTGTATCCTATTTTGTCACTGTATCTTTGGATCCTGGTCAGCCTGTGATCTTACCCTTGGACCGATTCAGTCAGAGTGATTGTATGAGTGAGGAATTACAAATTGTTCCTGGTACACTCGTAACCATATTCCACATTTTACAGGTTTGGTGTGCAATCACACTCTAGGTGATGGGCGTTTTGAAATTATTAATACAACATGGCTGCAGGCAAGCAACAAGTCTTGTTCAAATGGATCAGAAATCTATGTTCCTCACCAGGGGCCTAGTGGACAATACTGGGAGTAAGTAGCATGATACTGGTATTTAGATCTGCAGTCTATATTGCTGTATCAGTAGATGATTAGTTAGTTTTAATGAGAGGAAAGTCATTTGCTATAGACAGCCATATGATTTATGTCAATGTCCACCCATGGCCACTTTATTAGGTACACCTGTACACCTGCTCATTAATGCAAATATCTACTCAGCCAATCATGTGGCAGCCAATCATCAATGCACAAACGTGGTCAGGAAGGTATGTCATGGTTCAGACTAAATATCAGAATGGGAAAGAGATGGGATCAGGTGATACTGACATTTAAATGATTGTTGGTGCCAGACAAGGTGCTTTGAGTAGCTCAGAAATGACTGTACTCCTGGAGTTTCCATGCATAACAGTCTCTAGAGTTTACAGAGGATGGTGTGTAAAGCAAAACAGAAACATCTAGAGAGGTCAGTTCTGTGGACAAAAATGCCTTGTTAATGAGAGAGGTCAGAGGAGAATGGTCAGTCTGGTTCCAGCTGACAGGAAGATGACACGTGTTACAACGTAAGTATGTAGAAGATCATCTCTGCATAGCACATTGAACCTTGTAATGGATGGGCTACAGCAACAAGACCATGAATGTACACTCAGTGGCTACTTTATTAGCTTCAGAAGAACCTAATAAATTGACCACTGAGTGTATGTTTGAATTAACATGAAACCAGAGGCCCTGCATTTGTAATCACACTCCGTAAAATTTCTGGGTTCACCACTGTAATATTTATGCAGTGAAACCTGCTCATGATTTTTATTAATTTACCTGCTATTCAAGGTAGAATTTCACAGAAATTAAATAGCTAAAGTGATCTTTTACAGATGTTGATTTTGTTCCATTAGATAATTTATTGTTGGATTGCGTGTAGTTTATAGATCTAGAATTGAATGAGAATTCATGAAATTAATTTATGAGATAAAGTGATTAACTAAAATAGTTTTAGCTATAGAATTTGTAGGAACTAATTAACTTAGAGGAGAATCTCATCACCCATAACTGTTTAATTATTTTTATATGAAAGAAAATCTAAGAACAGGAAATAAACAATTATAAATGATAATTTTAATTCTGGTAACAATTCAGAGTGCACCATTAAATTGAAAATTGTTCAAATCCATATAAATTCTCCACTGTATTATATGAAACAGTGAATGTATGGAATGGACACATTTCAGGCTGAAATTGCTTATTATGAATTTTGTTTTTAGTAAAGTAGTTTTACGCCGTTCACGTTCAATAGAAGAGACGGGGAACATAGTTTGGTATTTAGCCTTCTGTCTGCTTCTGGGCTGGGTGATTATTGGAGCTGCTTTGTGTAAAGGCATCAAGTCTTCAGGAAAGGTAAAACTATTTGTTACACATTGTGTTCAAACTATGATGATAAAATACATATTTCTGTAAATATTCCACTAAAATTCAGAAAGTTGTAAAGTAACATTGTTTCATTCAATTATGTGAATTATAATTTTGAATTAATTAGTAATAAGTAAACTTACTTAATTCATGATCACTGCTGTCCTAGATGAGCTCCAAAGATTTTTCCCCAGCAGCAACTCACCAGACCTTTGGAAAATGTTCTCACTCAGTCACTCGTACAGGTTTTTTAATGCATTTACAAGGTTGACAAATTTGTGTGGATCTAAACAATGGTTTCATCTGCCAGAATCTATTTTTCTCTGACAATGAGAATGATAATGAAACCTAGAAATTCAAAATACCTGGCATTCTGTAATCTATTTTCCACTTACTGAAGCATAAATGTTGGGATATTATAATGCTATTTATACATAGACGACCAAAGAGTTCGGGGTCATGCAAATTTAAGAGTTAAAGGTTGTAGAGTTGGTACAGGAAAGTGACATCTTGATGTGAAAGGTAAATCACAATATTATTAAATGGTCGAGAAGGCTCAAGGAGTAAAATAGCCTCTCCTGACTCGTACTTCTTTTGTTCTGATGTTCCAATTGTTAAAAGATAAATTAGTACGAACGCCAGAGATCTGTAATAAAAAAAAACAAAAAACAAATGGAAATACGTGAGTGGTCAGTAGGCCTACATGAAGAGTCTAAGATTGATGAAAGGCCTCCAGACTGCCAGATAACAACATCTTCCTCAGCTGCACCGAGCTTCAGTTTCACAAATAACATGTTAAGGAGCTTGATGACCTTTGTCTCACAGGAAACCTGCAGGTGATAAATAGGATCTACCACTAAGTTTCAGGAGGCAGATACTTGGGTTACCATCAAGAGAGGGTCAAGTAATGAGCAGCCAGTGCAGAATTCCCCTGTGGTTGATCCCCTCAATAATAAGTATACTGTTATGGATACTACAGGGGAAAGATGACCTACCGGGGGAGAAGGGTGTGGGGGAAGCTGCAGCAACAGGGTCTCTGGTACTGAGTCTGGTACTGTAACTCAGAAGGAAAGGGGAAAGAAGTGGACAGTGGATGTGATAGTGGATTTCATAGTTAGAGGTTTAGACGTGAGATTCTGTAGATGTGATGGAGATACCTGGATGGTATGTTGCATCAGGAACTTCTCAGATCAGGTCTATACATTCCAAAGTGAAGGGAGAGCAGCTAGAAGTTTTTGTAAACATTGGCACCAATGACAAAGGTAGGAAAAGAGAGGAGGTCCTGAAGAGAGAACTTATGGTGCTAGGTAGAAAGCTGAAAAGCAGGACTTCAGTGGTAGTAATCTCTGGATCACTGCCTTTTCCACATGCCAGTGAGGGTAAGAATAGGATAGTTTGGCGGATGAATACATGGGTGAGAAACTGGTGCAGGGGTCAGGATTTCAGATTTCTAGATCATTGGATTCTCTTCTGGGGAAGGTATGACCCCAACAAAAGGAATATGTTACACCTGAACCCAAGGAGGACCAATATCCTTGCTGGCAGATTTGTTAGAGTTATTGGGGATGGTTTAAGCTAATTCAGCAGGGGATGAGTACTGATGTACTCATCAGTACATCAGATGCTCATATGGATGAGGATGGAGCAGTTGGTTTACAAACAGAGGCAATGTGCAGTGAGACTGCTTGCAAGACGTGTCTGATGGTAGAGCAAAGTTGCAGTCAGTGGGATAAGTTGCAATGTAAAAGGGGAACACACTTGAAAAGGGTGATGAATACAGGACTCAATGTGTTATATTTGAATGCACAGAGTGTGCAGAATAAGGTAGATGATGTTGTAGCATAGTTACAGATTGTCAGATATGATGTAGGCAACTCTGAGTCACGGCTGAAAGATTATGTTTGGGAGCTTAACATCCAAGGATACACAACCATGGCTGACAGGGGAAGTCAAAGACAATGTAAAAGCAAAAGAGGCGACATGCAATAGAGCACAAGTTAGTGGGAAGTTAGTGTATTGGGAAGCTTTTATAAACCATAGAAGGAAACAAGAAGGAGGAAAAAGATAAAACATGAAGGTGATTGAGCCAATAGTAATCAAAGAGGACACCAGAAGTTTTATCAGATATACAGTATAAAGAGTAAAAGGGAGGCAAGAATAGATACCACATGACTGGAAAATAATGTTGGAGAGATAGTAATGGGGATAAGGAAATGGTGGGAAAATGGAATAAGTATTTTGCATCAGTTTTCACTGTGGAAGACACGAGCGGTACGTCACAAGTTTGAGAGTGTCGGGGGCAGAAGTGAGTGCAGTTGCTATTACTAGAGAAAAGGTGCTTGGCAAACTGAAAGGTCTGAAGCTAGATGGAATATACACCAGGTTTCTGAAAGAGGTAACTGAAGAGATTATGGAGGCAATAGTAATGATCTTTCAAGAATCAGTAGATGCTGGCATATTCTACAGGGCTTGAAAATTGCAAATGTCAATCCACTCTTTAAGAAGGGAGGGAGGCAGAAGAAAGTAAATTATAGGCTAGCTCACCTGACCTCATGGTTGGGAAGATGCTGGAGTCAACTGCTAAGGATGAGGTTTTGGGGAACTTGGAGGCACATGATAAAAAAAGGCCAAAGTCAGCAAGGGTTCATTAAGATAATATCTTGCCTGACGAGTCTGTTGGAATTCTGTGAGGAAATAACAAGCAGGATAGGGAAAGGAGAATTATTGGATGTTGTATATTTGGATTTTCAGAAGGCCTTTGACAAGGTGCCACACATGAGGCTGCTTAGCAAGATGAACACACATGGTATTACAGGAAAAATGCCAACATGAATAGAGCATTGGTTGATTGGCAGCAAGCAAAGAGTAGGAATAAAGGGAGGTTCTTCTGATTGGCTGCCAAAGACTAGTAGTGTTCCATAGGGGTCTGTGTTGGGACTGCTTATTTTTAAGTTATGTGTCAACAATTTGGATAATAGAATTGACGGTCTTTGTGACCAAATATGCAGACAATACAAAGATACACTAAAGGGCAGGTACTGTTGAGTAAACAAGGAGTCTGTAGAAGGACTAAGACATATTAAGAGAATGGGCAAAGATGTGGTAGAGGGAATACGGTTTCAGGAAGTGTATGGTCGTGCACTTGGGTAGAAGGAACAGAAGCACAGACTATCAGGTGAAAATTCAAAAATCTGAGGTGCAGAGGGACTAGGGAGTTCTTGTGTAGGATTCCCTAAAGGTTAATTTGCAAGTTGAGTTAGTGCTGAAGAAGGCAAATGCAATGTTAGCATTCATTTCAAGAGGACTTGAATATAAAAACATGGATGTAATGGTGTGGCTTCATATGTCACTTGGAGTATTATGAGCAGTTTTTGGCTCCTTATCAAAGAAAGGATATGTTGACATTGGAGCTGGTTGATAGGAGTTTGATTGAAATGATTCTGGGAATGAAAGGCGTATCCTATGACGAGCACGTGATGACTCTGGGCCTAGACTCACTGGAATTTGGAACAATGAGGGGGACTTCATTGAAATCTATCGAAAGTTGAATGACCTAGACAGGGTGGATGTGGAGAAGATGTTTCGTATTGTGGGGGAGTCTGGGACCAGACTGCACAACCTCAGCATAGACACACATGAATTTAGAACAGAGATGAGGAGGAATTTCTTTAGCCAGAGGGTGGTGAACCTCTGAAATTTGTTGCCACAGGCGGCTGTGGGGGCCAAGTCATTGGGGTGTATTTAAGGCGGAGGGTGATGGATTTTTGATGGCAGGGCATGCAAAGTGACAGGGAAAAGGTAGGAGAATGGGGTTGAGAGAGACATAGATCAGCTAAAACAAATAGTGGAGCAGAATCAATGGGCCAAATGGCCTAATTCTGCTCCTGGTCATATGGTCATGCTGCTAACCTGAAAGATTGCAAGTTTCTTCACAGACACTGACCAGCAGTGCAATCGCTTCTGCTTAATTAACCACTTTTACAGTCATCCTACTGTTTTCTATGTAATTATTGCATGTAAAAGCTGTACTAGAAACACAGGAGAATCTAACAATCCCTCTGAATTCCCTCTGAATGCCAGGCGGTTTACTTCACTGCATCCTTCCCTTATGTGGTTCTCATCATTCTTCTTATCCGAGGCGTGACCCTTGAAGGAGCTCAAAAAGGGATTGACTTCTATATTGGAAGCCAGTCAGACTTCACCAAACTGCTTAATGCCGAGGTAAGGAAACCAGGATATTCTGTAGAATGCTAAATGCTTTCCTGAAACTGTTAACTGTTTCCTTGTAACTTATTTTTATATACATGGTTAATTCAGTTAAAAGTCAAGATGTGGCAATCTTGTTCAAGCAAAAATTAATAACTGTCATTGTTATTCACTTCTGTAAAATTATACCAGGTTGCAAATTTTATCAAGCTAGTTTCAGAATCAGCTTTGTTATCATTGACATGTGTTATGAAATTTGTCATCTTAGCTGCTGCAGTACAACGTAATATATGATAATACCAAAGAAAAAACTTAAATAAATCAATCAAATATATGTATATTTATATTAAATTAAAACAGAAATAATATTTATTTTAAAAAGTGAGGTCGGTTTGATGGATTCAATGTCCATTTAGAAATCGGATGGCAGAGGGAAAGAAGTTGTTCCTGAATCGCTGTGTATGTGCCTTCAGGCTTCTGTAGCTCTTTCCTGATGGTAGCAATTAGAAGAGGGCATGACCTAGGTGGTGGGGCTCTTTAATAATGGATGCCGTCTTTCTGAGGCACCACTCCTGAAGATGGCTTGGATACCAGGGAAGATGGAGCTGACTAACTTTACAACTTTCTGTAGCTTTCTCTGGACCTGTATGGTGCCCTCCCCCCCACAACCACCCTCCCCGGCATACCAGACAATGATGCAGCCTGCCAGAAAGGTACATAGATAGAGGTTTTAGAGTGTTTTAGGTGACAAAATCTCTTCAAACTCATATATGGCTGCTGTCTTGCCTTCTTTATAGATGCAGCACTGTTATCTTTCCATGCTTGTATGCAGGAAGGAAAGGGGAGATTGCAATGGGAAGATAAGATGATGAATAAGGCTACATGAGATTAGAAGCCACAAAATATATTTATTCCTTGAAACTTTTTTTAAAATCTTGGAACCAATTCAATAACTGAGTTTTTAGGTGTAACTTCCCATCAATCCATGGTCTAAAGATTGATCTAATATTCACAGGGCAAGGCATCGAACAGTGCCTCCTATTAATTCTGCTTGTTTAGTGTTGGTGATATTTTGTTCTACGAGTCTCCATCAGTTGGAAATGGGAATATCACAGTTTCTTCCAAATAGAATCAGTGATCTGTATGAAAAGGAAAATAAAGTAATGGGCTAAATCCTCAGCAATCAAACAGAAGGGTTGTCATTTCTAACTTGAGGACAGAGAAAGGAACACAAAGTTTTGTGTTCAATTTCATATATTCACAGAAAGGTAAATAGAGGAATTGAAAGAGTAGATTCAGTAATTGAAAGAGACAGGAAGTAAATTTTATTTAAGAAAAATGAACAAAAAGTATTTTCATTCATAATTCCGATTTCACAATGCTAATGGAGTTGGTTTTATAGCAGATGCTTCAAGTTATGTTGTGACAATTTATTGATTAAGATCAGTGTTAATTTAGCAGTGTATAGCTTTGAACTTTGAGTGGAAAAAGTGGAGGCCCATTGGAGTGCAGATACTGCTGGGATGAGCAGTTTCTGCTCATCTCATCCTAAATGAATTCCTTTGAATCTTGAGGCTATGTTCCTTATTTTAGTCTCACCTACCAGTGAAAACAACTTCAGTGTCTCTATCTTAGCTATCCCATTCACACAATTATATGTTTCTATAAGATCTCCTATTATTCTTCTGAATTCTAGCGAGAATAGTCCCAGTTTATTCAATCTCTGCATTGCCTCCAAAGCCAGTGTCTTTCCACAAGTCATGAAACCAGAACTACAATCAGTACTCCAGCTGCAGACTCACCAGTACCTTACACAGTTGCAGCAAAACCTTTCTGCTCTTAAATTCAACATCTCTAACAATAAAGGTCAATAGTCCATTTGCCTTCCTGATAACCCAATATACCTGCAAACCTACCTTTTGAAATCCATGCACATGCATATACACCATGACAATGTCCATTCATTCTCCCCTTCCAGACTGCCCTGCAGCCGCTCTGAGACACCCATCTCCTGGGTTTTGTTTGCAACTACAAAAGCTTCTGTTTCCCTTACCAGGGAATCATCTACTGTGATATTGCTGACATTCTTCTCTCTGCCTTCTTGTGCAGCAGAGCCACTCATGGTGCAATGATCCTGACTACAGCTACCGTTGCTGAATGAGATAATTTTCTCAACAATAAGGGTCTCCTGCACTACCTTCCTGCTACTGATGCATGTATTGAATTGAGTTGAATTGACTTTATTTCTTACATCCTTCATATACATGAGGAGTAAAAATTTTTACGATATATTTCCGCCTAAATGCGCAATGTGCAATTTATTGTAATTTATAATAAATAAATAGGATGTACAACAGGACGGTCAATATAACATAGAAATGCAATTGTATCAGCATGAATTAATCAGTCTGATGGCCTGGTGGAAGAAGCTGTCCCAGGGCCTGTTGGTCCTGGCTTTTTTGCTGTGGCACCGTTTCCCGGATGGTAGCAGCTGGAACAGTGTGAGGTTGGGGTGACTTGAGCCTCCAACGGTCCTTTGGGGCCTTTTTACACACCTGTCTTTGTAAATGTCCTGAATAGTGGGAAATTCAGATCCACAGATGTACTGGGCTGTCTACACCACTCTCTGTAGGGTCCTGCAATAGAGGGAAGTACAGTCCCCATACCTGGCAGTGATGCAGCCTGTCAGGATGCTCTCTATTGTGCCCCTGTAGAAAGTTCTTAGGATTTGGGGGCTCATACCAAACTTCTTCAACTGTCTGAGGTGAAAGAGACGCTGTTGTGCCTTTTTCACACACAGACCACGTGAGATCCTCGGTGATGTGTATGCTGAGGAACTTAAATCTGTTCACCCTCCCAACTCCAGATCTATTGATGTCAATAAGGGTTAACCTTTCTCCTTTCCTGCTGTAGTCCACAACCAGCTGCTTTGTTTTTTGTATATTGAGGGGGAGGTTGTTTTCTCGATACCACTGTGATACCACTTCCTCTCTGTCTGCTGTTTCATTATTATTTGAGATTAGGTGAATCAGTGTAGTATCATCAGTAAATTTAATTAGCAGATTGCAGCTGTGGGTGGCAACACAGTCATGGGTATACTGAGAGTAAAGGAGGGGGCTTAGTACACAGCCCTGAGGGACAACTGTGTTGAGGGTCAGAGGGCAGAGGTGAAGGAGCTCACTCTTACCAACTGCAGGCGATCTGACAGGAAGTTCAGGATCGAGTTACATAAAGCAGGGTCGAAGCTGAGGTTTCTGAGCTTCCTGTCGAGACTGGAGGGAATTATGGTGTTGAATGCTGAACTGTAGTCCAAGAACAGCATTCTCACATAAGCATCCTTCTTCTCCAGGTGTGTAAAGATGTTACAAAGAGCTGTGGTTATTACACTATCTATCAATCGGTTGTGTTGGTAGGAGAATTGTAGGGGGTTCAGTGTGGGTGGCAGCATACTGCAGATGTAATCCTTGACCAGCCTCTCACAGCATTTGCTTATTATTGAGGTGAGTGCAACAGGATGCTAGTCGTTCAGACATGTTACCTTAGTTCTTTTTATGTATAGAAACAATGGTGGATGTTTTGAAGCAGGAGGGCACTCTACACTGAGAGAAGAAGAGATTTAAAATGTCGGTAAACACACCTGCCAGTTGTGCCGTGCACACTTTGAGTACCTGCCCTGGGATGTTGACTGGTCCCGCAGCCTTATGACTGTCTACTCGTTAGAAACACCTACCTACTTCAGTGTCAGAGATGACCAAGCTGCAGGTTGCATCAGCGGCTCTCCTCAGGGGCTCATCAGTATTGGCATCATCGAATCGAGCATAAAAAAGATTTAGTTCATCTGGGAAACAGGCAGCAATGTTGGAAACTCCACTGCGTTTAGCTTTGAAGTCTGCGATGGTGTGCAGACCTTGCTGTAAGCTGCATGTGTTGTTGATGGACAGTTCAGTGTGGATCTTCTCTGTGTACAGTTTTGCTGCCTTGATGGCTTTGCGCAGATCGTAGCTTCATTTCTTAAGTTCCTTTTGCTCACTGGCAGCATAAGCTCTCTGTCACATGGTAAGTGCTGCTCACACAGAACTGTTGATCCAGGGTTACTGGTTTGGATAGACCCTGACTGACTTCTGGGGAACAACATCCTTAATGCACTTCCGGATGAAACTCGTGACAAAAAGTAGTAAGGTGAAAAGTAAAAGTGGCAGGCAGGCAAATCCAGGGCAAAAAGCAAAAAGAGCCACTTTTCAACATAATTGTATAAGGGCTAAGAGTGTTGTAAAAACAAGCCTGAAGGCTTTGTGTGTCAATGCGAGGAACATTCATAACAAAGTGGATGAATCGAATGTGCAGATAGTTATTAATGAATATGATATAGTTGGGATCACAGAGACATGGCTCCAGGGTGACCAAGGATGGGAGCTCAACATCCAGGGATATTCAATATTCAGGAGGGATAGACAGGAAAGAAAAGTTGGTGGGGTAGCATTGCTGGTTAGAGAGGAGATTAACGCAATAGAAAGGAAGGACATTAGCCTGGAGGATGTGGAATCAATATGGGTAAAGCTGCATAACACTAAGGGGCAGAAAATGCTGGTGGGAGTTGTGTACAGGCCACCTAACAGTGGTAGTGAGGTTGGGGATGGCATTAAACAGGAAATTAGAAATGCGTGCAATAAAGGAACAGTAGTTATAATGGGTGACTTCAATCTACATATAGATTTGGTGAACCAAATTGGTAAGGGTGATGAGGAAGAAGATTTCTTGGAATGTATACAGGATGGTTTTCTGAACCAACATGTCAAGGAACCAACTAGAGAGCAGGCCATTCTAGATTGGGTATTGAGCAATGAGGAAGGGTTAGTTAGCAATCTTGTCTGCGAGGCCCCTTGGGTAAGAGTGACCATAATATGGTGGAATTCTTTATTAAGATGGAGAGTGACATAGTTACTTTAGAAACAAAGGTTCTGAACTTAAAGAAGGGTAACTTTGAAGGTGTGAGATGTGAACTAGCTAAGATAGACTGGCAAATGATACTTAAAGGGTTGACAGTGGATATGCAATGGCAAGCATTTAAAGATCGCATGGATGAACTACAACAATTGTTCATCCCAGTTTGGCAAAAGAATAAACCAGGAAAGGTAGTGCACCCATGGCTGACAAGTGAAATTAGGGATAGTGTCAAGTCCAAAGAAGAAACATAAATTAGCAAAAAAAAAGCAGCATACCTGAGGACTGGGAGAAATTCAGAGACCAGCAGAGGAGGACAAAGGGCTTAATTAGGAAAGGGAAAAAAGATTATGAGAAAAAGCTGGCAGGGAACATAAAAACTGACTGTAAAAGCTTTTATAGATATGTGAAAAGAAAAAGATTGGTCAAGACAAATGTAGGTCCCTTACAGTCAGAAACAGGTGAATTGATCATAGGGAACAAAGACATGGCAGACTAATCAAATAACTACTTTGGTTCTGCCTTCACTAAGGAGGACATAAATAATCTTCTGGAAATAGTAAGGGACCGAGGGTCTAGTGAGATGGAGGAACTGAGGGAAATACATGTTAGTAGGGAAGTAGTGTTAGGTAAATTGAAGGAATTAAAGGCAGATAAATCCCCAGGGCCAGATGGTCTGTATCCCAGAGTGCTTAAGGAAGTAGCCCAAGAAATAGTGGATACATTGGTGATAATTTTTCAAAACTCCTTAGATTCTGGATTAGTTCCTGAGGATTGGAGGGTGGCTAATGTAACCCCACTTTTTAAAAAAAGAGGGAGAGAGAAACTGGGGAATTATAGACCGGTTAGTCCGACATCGGTGGTGGAGAAAATGCTAGAGTTGGTTATCAAAGATGTGATAACAGCACATTTGGAAAGAAGTGAAATCACTGGACAAAGTCAACATGGATTTGTGAAAGGAAAATCATGTCTGACGAATCTTATAGAATTTTTTGAGGATGTAACTAGTAGAGTGGATAGGGGAGACCCAGTGGATGTGGTTTATTTAGATTTTCAATAGGCTTTTGACAAGGTCCCATACAGGAGATTAGTGTGCAAACTTAAAGCACACGGTATTGGGGGTATGGTATTGATGTGGATAGAGAATTGGTTGGCAGACAGGAAGCAAAGAGTGGGAGTAAACGGGACCTTTTCAGAATGGCAGGCAGTGACTAGTGGGGTACCGCAAGGCTCAGTGCTGGGACCCCAGTTGTTTACAATATATATTAATGATTTAGATGATGGAATTAAATGCAGCATCTCCAAGTTTGCACATGACACAAAGCTGGGCGGCAGTGTTAGCTGTGAGGAGGATGCTAAGAGGATGCAAGGTGACTTGGATAGGGTTAGGTGAGTGGGCAAATTCATGGCAGATGCAATTTAATGTGGATAAATGTGAGGTTATCCACTTTGGTTGCAAGAACAGGAAAACAGATTATTATCTGAACGGTGGCCGATTAGGAAAAGGAGAGATGCAACGAGACCTGGGTGTCATTGTACACCAGTCATTGAAGGTGGGCATGTAGGTACAGCAGGCGGTCAAAAAGGCAAATGGTATGTTGGCATTCATAGCAAAAGGACTTGAGCACAGGAGCAGGGAGGTTCTACTGCAGTTGTACAAGGCCCTGAGACCGCACCTAGAATATTGTGTGCAGTTTTGGTCCCCTAATCTGAGGAAAGACATTCTTGTCATAGAGGGAGTACAGAGAAGGTTCACTAGATTGATTCCTGGGATGGCAGGACTTTCATATGAAGAAAGACTGGATCGACTAGGCTTATACTCACTGGAATTTAGAAGACTGAGGGGGATCTTATTGAAACGTATAAGATTCTAAAGGGATTGGACAGGCTAGACGCAGGAAGATTGTTTCTGATGTTGGGGAAGTCCAGAACGGGGGGTCACAGTTTAAGTATAAAGGGGAAGTCTTTTAGGACCGAGCTGAGGAAAAACTTCTTCACACAGAGAGTGGTGAATCTGCGGAATTCTCTGCCACAAGAAACAGTTGAGGCCGGTTCATTGGTTATATTTAAGAGGAAGTTAGATATGGCCCTTGTGGCTAAAGGGATCAGGGGGTATGGAGAGAAAGCAGGTACAGGGTTCTGAGTTGGATGATCAGCCATGGTCATACTGAATGGTGGTGCAGGATCGAAGGGCCGAATGGCCTGCTCCTGCACCTATTTTCTGTGTTTCTATGTGACCCCTCTCATCATCCATTCCGTATTTTTCCCTGGGCCTTTAGATTGTGGTGTGACCAACTCACTAAATGTGTTATTCCAACATTCTCAGCTTCACAGCTCCAGGGCAGCCATACATACGACAGAATGGTGGAATTAATCCTTTCACATTCTTCAAGGTTAATGTTGAATGAATTCAAGTAAAATTTGACTGATTTTATTTTCTATTCATCAGGTCTGGAAAGATGCTGCAACTCAGATTTTCTTTTCTCTCTCAGTGGGCAGTGGTGGCTTAATAACATTGTCATCCTATAACAAATTCCACAATAATTGCTACAGAGACACCATCATAGTTTGTGTTGTGAATTCTGCCTCAAGTGTGTTTGCTGGATTTGTCATCTTTTCCATTCTTGGACACATGGCTCACGTACAAGACAAGTCTATTTCAGAGGTTGTTCAATCAGGTATGCATGGTCTCAACTCTGATGCGCTGGATGTTATTGGAGTAGATCTCACACCTGTCTCACCTTATTAGTCTTCTTCCTGAAATATCAGTTGATTTTATTTTGCATTGTACTACTCTCGAGGGATGAGTTGATGCTGCAGAAATGAAGGCATTAGGAAGTTTAGGAAACAGCAGAGCTTTTAGTGTCTCTCCAATTCACTGAGATCTAATGGTTGACAAGGAAACAGTATGAGATAAAGTCAAGCAAAATCTTTTGCTGATATAAACAGAGGGAAAATTACACAGAGAGAAAAGAAGCAAGAAAGGAAAATAAAAGGCTGCTTTAAAACTTCATGCACCTATGCTAATTTCAGCTCTCCTTACAAACTCGTTTATGCTTCATTTCCTGTGGTCCTCTGAATTCATTAGACACATTTTCCATCTTCCCTTTAAAAATCACTGGTTTCCTGCATTCATCTTAAATTCACTGGGGCCCATTTTCTGCCCTCTTCATGAACTCTCTGGGGCTGTGTTTCTTACTCTCCCTTTCAACTTATCATGGTTCTATTTCTTGCCCTGTATTTAAATATATTGGGGTACATTACTCATGCTCCTGTCCAGCTCACTGGAGTCCCCTTTGCCATCTTCCCATTAAACTCACTGAATCTCCCTTTTTACACTTTCATTAACTCACCAGGAGCCCATTTTCTTTGCTGCCTTTGAATTCACATTTGTCATTCTGTTTTGAAACTAACCAGGTTCATTGAAAAGTTTATTAAATAGTGACATCTTTAAAACGTGTATGAAAAGTGTGTTGATATAATAACATGAGTAATATACTGTAATGTACGGATCTATTTGTTTTATAGCAATGACTCCCCTTAGCACTACATATGGACTAATAACTTACCCACGCACATTGATCTGTTATCTACGCATGCACATTGATCTCTCTCTTCAATGTAAATACGCCAGTTGACTTTATGTCCTGTGTGCATGCTTTATTTATTTGATATGTAGTTGTATGCACGCAACAAATTGGCGACAATTACGAATCTGAAATTCAGCAAATATCAACAATGACACCGACAGTTATGGGATGACAGAATTCGGAGGAAGAGACAGTGAAGAGAAAGAGTTAAACAGTAAGGAGAAGGCAGTCAGGGATTCTAACAAAGGAATGTCTGAGTAACTGCATAGTACACAGTTGAAGACACACAACTAGCAAAGTGAAAATAACATGACAATGGCCTTAATCAGTAAATTTGACACTGCTAATGAGGACTGGGGATCGCATATCCAGAGGTTGAACTGTATTGTTATGCAAACAATTGTTATGCAAAGAAAGACTCCACACACAGGCCTTTATGCAACTTTGTATCTGCTGCAAAGCCAAATTGCAAGACTTTCAATGAAATTGTTACTTAACTCCTAGTAGTAGCTGAGAGATTCAGATTATACAAAATAAACTAGTCAAAGGAGGAAAGCATTTTGGAATACATTGCAGAACTGTACAAACTTTCCCAGTACTGTGACTTTAGAGATGGATTTTCTGATGCATTAAGGGACAGCCTTGTATGGGGCATACAACAGAGACTACTGAAAGCAAGAGATCTAACCTTAGAACAATTATTGACCATTGCAATATTGTTAGAAACTGCAACAAAGAATGCAGCAAAACTACAGAAAAGAGGTTAGAATGTGAAACACACAAAATATCCCCAAATGGTGCAAAAGCTAAAAATGTCATTGATGGGGTAAATCCTCCCATGATGCAAATGACTGTTGCTTCAAACAAAAGGTTTGCAGACAGTGTTGCAGACAAGGCCATAAAGAAAGTGGGAAAGTCAGACAAAAAGCACAACCAAAGAAAAACCAGACAGAATGAGAAGTTTCAAAGATAAAACTAAACAAATGCAGAAAGTGACTAAATGTGAAACAGAATCAGGCAGCAGAGTCTGGCAAAGTTGAGCAGTCATGCCTAGAACTGCACACAGTATTACTGAAGCAGATCACAAAATCATATTGATCACAATAAATGGAGCTATATACAGAGTCAACTTTGTCTATAATTTCAAAAGTTGACTACAACAGACTTTTTTAAGCTACCATTAGAAAAAAAACCTTGGTGATACTAAAGACCCACTCAGGGGAAAAGGTATCTCCCAAAGGTAAAATGAAAGTAAATGTGACGTATGAAGGCCACACACAGCAGTTAGAGTCTTATGAATTAAAAAGTGGAGGGCCAGCAGTTTTTGGACATGAATGGTTGAGAAAAATCCAACTAGACTGGCACACATTCAAAGTGTGACATCAACAGGCAAAACAGCCCAAATGGTAGCACTAACCAGAGACTGTCACAGCTGCTTAATGCTAATGAGAAGAGGATTGTTAAACTCAAAGGCATGAAGGCCAGAATTGAACTGGATGAAGCAGCAACACCAAGATTCCATAAAATGCATCTAGTCCCTTATGCACTATGTCCTAAAATGGATGCTGAACGGCAGAGCTTGTACACATCTGGAATTCTCTCCAAGGTTGTGATTGGCCCATGCCCATTGTCCCAGTGATCAAGAAAGGGAAGTTTGGAATTTTCACATATGTAGGGACTTCAAAGTGTGCATCAACCCTCTGCTGTGTACTCTGCAGCATCCCTGCCACCAGTAGGAGATATTTTTTTGCATCTTTGGCAGGCAGGGAACGATTGATTATCACAAGCCTATCTGCAAATGGAGATTGAGCAGTCAAGCAGGAAGTTCCTCACAATCAACACTCACAAGGGACTGTTCAGTATAATTGTCTCACCTTTGGTGCCACATCACCTCCAGCAATTTGACAAGGAACAATGAACCAAATGTTCTAAGATATCCCAGGAACACAATGTTACCTTGATGATATCATCGTGACTGGCAAAAATGATGAAGAGCACTTGCAGAAACTTGGTAAAGTGCTTACCAGCCATGAAGAGAGACAAACATGAGATTTTCAAGAATGAAATCTCATATTATGTTGAATTGAATTGACTTTATTACCTTCATATTATTATCCTTCATATACATGAGATATAAAAATCTAAATGTGCAATGTTTCAAAGGTTTCAAAGGTACATTTAACATCAGAGAAATGTATACAATATACATCCTGAAATACTTTTTCTTTGCAACCATCCACAAAAACAGAGGAGTGCTCCCACAGAATGAATGACAGTGAATGTTAGAGACCCAAAGTCCCCCCCCAGTTCCCCTCCCTCCCTCCCATGCATAAGCAGCAGTAAGCAATGATCCTCCATCCCCCACCAGCAAAAAAAAACCATCAGTGCCCACCACCGAGCACCCAAGCGTGCAGCAAAGCAACAGCAAAGACACAGACTTGCAGTAGCCCGAAGAATACTAGTTCACCCAGTATTCGACAGACCACAAGCAATCTCTCTCTCTAATAAGGGAGAAAGGGGTGTCTCCATTTCACAGTGAGAGAGGAGTATAACTAGCAGTTCACTGGCTTACGATGATAAAAGTCAGTTGCATCGCTTTTTTCCGAACTCTGTGCCTAAAGATCTCGGGTCTCTGGGCACACAACCCTAGATCGTCTAACTCCCCCGATGACACATCAATTCCCCGGGCAGACTGCCTGGCAATGTTTAGGGGGTATGTTCGTGCCCGGGTAACTATTGAAAAGGAACACGCGCAGTCCACAGCGGCCTTGGAGGAGTTTCGAGACCGTTGGGCTCCGCGGGGTGTAAATGCCATTGTAGATAGGGATGGCAACATTCTGGTGTAATGTCTATTGTCTATTTGTAGTGCAGTAATTGTGTTTGCCACTGTTTTGTATATATTGTATAGCACCGAAATTTGCAATAAAGGATTTTGTAATAAAAAAAAAATGACACATCAATCTCCTGTCGTGACACTGACCTTCAATCAGAGCCATGAAATCTTGGAGGTCATTGGCAAGTGAAGCTGTTAGGCCGTGCCCTTGGCATATCAAATAACAGCCAGTCATGAAACCCCAAGAGTGAGTCCTATTCCTGCAAAGGACCAAAGTCAGCATGTAACTCCTGGTCAGGGTTTTCAAAAGAACCTTGAAAGGAAAAAATAGATATATTAAAGGTAGAAATAGAGCTGTTTTTGAAGATGCAAGCAAAGGAGTCACCGTTAGGCACCATTAACTCTCCTAAGCTCCATCTCCTAATGTGCAATTTATAATAATTTGTAATAAATAATATGTACAACAGTCAATGTAACATAGAAATACAATTGTATCAGCATGAATTAATCCATCTGTTGGCCTGTTTGAAGAAAATACCCACAGCCTGTTGGTGCTGGCTTTTATGCTGTGCTACAGTTTCCCAGATGGTAGCAGCTGGAACAGTTTGTGATGTGGGTGACTCAGGTCTCCAGTGACCTTTTTACACACCTGTCTTTGTAAATATCCTGAATAGTGGGAAGTTCACAGCTACAGATGCACTGGGCTGTCTGCATCACCCTCTGCAGAGTCCTGCAATTGAGCTTTGCAGTTCCCATGCCAGTCAGGATGATCTGAGTTCTGCCCCTGTAGAAAGTTTTTAGGATCTGGGGGCCCATACCAAACATCTGCAGCTATCTGAGGTGAAAGAGATGTTGCTGTGCTGTTTTCACCACACAGCCAGTATGTGCAGAACACATGAGATCCTCGGTGATGTTTATGCTGAGGAAATTAAAGCTGTTCACCCTCTCAACCTCAGATCCATTGATTTCAATAGGGGTTAGCCAGTCTCCATTCATCCTGTAGTCCACAACGAGCTCCTTTGTTTTTGTGATATTGAGGGAGAGGTTGTTTTCTTGACACTACTGTGTCAGGATGATGACTTCTTCGCTGTAGGCTTCCTTGTTATTATTTGAGATTATTTGCACAAGTCATTGACAAGCATGACTTACTTTAATCACAAGGGAAGGTTGAAACAGTGCTACAGGCACCCAAACTGGAAAATGTGTCACAACTCAGGTCATACTTGAGTCTTTTTAAACCGTTTCTCCCAAATGTTGCTAGAGTGCTGCATTCATAGAGAGCACTGTTACAGAGAAGAGCAAAGTGGGTCAGAAAGATGTGAAAAAGCATTCAAGGAAACAAAGAGACTATAACTACCCATGGATCAACCAAGAGTCTAGTATGGGGTATAAAGAAGTTCCACTACTACCTCTAGGGACAAAGGTTTGCGGTAGTGACAGATCATCAGCCCCTTGTGTCCATTTGCAGTCCCAGGAAGGGAATTCCAGTGATGACTGCTACTCAGTTCCAACACTGGGTTTTATTCCTAGGAGCCCACTCTTATGACATAGAGTTTAAGGGTTTCAAACCTTGATAGTAGATGATCAGCCATGATCTCAGAATGGCGGTGCAGGCTTGAAGGGCCGAATGGTCTGCTTCTGCACCTATTGTCTATTGTCTAAACAACACAGAAATGCTGGTGGCTTGTCACTTCTTGCCACTGGAAACTGAAGAAGAGAAGTCTTCATACTGTGACCCAGAAGAGAGTGTTCCACACCATACTGGTGGACCAGCTGCCAGCAACAAATTCCAAAATACAAAGGAAAACAAGGAATGAACTCACATTGTCAAAAGTATACAAAATTATGATGCAAGAATGGCCATCTCATGGTAATCCTTTGCTTCCAGAGTTCACAGCAAGATGAGAGTAACTGTCAGTACGTCAAAGAACGATGATGTGTGGATCTCGTGTTATGGCTCCCTCTAATCTCCAGAGTATTAGAAAATCTGCTTGAAGAAAGCCTGGCTACAGTTAAGATGAAGAGTCTTGCCCAGAGCTGTGTGTGGTGGCCGGAGAAAGATAAACAGATTGAACACTTGACCAAAAGCTGTTCAAGGTGCCAACAAATTCAAAATGCACCCCCAGAAGCAATGTTACACCCGTGAAGTGGCTGCCTGCACCACAGCAAAAAGCACATATTGACTTCGCTGGGCCATTCATGAACTCTATGTTTCTTATTACTATGGATGCTCTTCGAAGTGGCTGGAATTTATACCAATGAAGTCAACCACCTCAGCAAAGACTGTCTGTGGTCTGAGGACTATCTTTGCCAGAAATGGCTTTCCAGAACAAATTGTGAGAGACAACAGATCAAAGAAGAATTCTAGTTGTTCATGAAGAAAAATAGTGTCAGACATTTCAAATCATCTCCTCACCAAACATTTTGGATTTTTTGAAGTGGTGCCGAGTAAGTTCTAGGATTTTACATTAGGTAATGTCTGTGTTATTTTGTATTTCTGAGTAGATTATAGATAGACCTCAGTAGCTAATAATAGATATTACTGACACATGTTCTCAGATTGCTAATTGATGACCATATATTTTTCTTGTTGGAAGTGTGCAAACAAAATGAAATATCTGCCAAGATGTTCTGTATAGTATCTGTAATCTTGTTTTGATAGTTAATTCTCACAGTGGTGCTATGGAGTCTGTTTGCCCCATTGGTTACAATGATTGCTTTGCAATTGAGATGCAATCCTATTAATCCCATTCCTCCTCTCCTTTTCTCCCCTCTATAACACTACAAATGTTTTCTCATTCATCAACTTTCTTTTGATTTTTATTGTCATGCATCTATATTGAGGGAAACCTTATAATCCACCAACATGTCTGTAGGATGCAAATGTATCAAAGCACCTGCAGAAAACCTCTGAGTCTTTGCACAAAAACAGCACCTGAGGTCAACACAGCTCCCTGGGACTATTAGGTAGCAGCACTACCTGCTGCACCAAATTGCAGTGCTCAATATGAGGATTACCCAATAGAAGTATAGATGGTCTGGTTCTCTGCCTGTTCTGGATTGTTTCATCTCAAATTGCCAGAGGCTTCAACCTTTCTTACTTTAGTACTCCTCTCTCCTCCTTGAATGCACAGCCCTCCTCTCCCCCCACACCAATCCTTACTATCAAACCCACAGACAAAGGGGTGCTGTGGTAGTGTGGTGGAATTATCTCTACCTTGCTGAGGCCAGGAGGCAACTCTCAAACATCTCCTCATACCTATCCCTTGAAGAAAACTCCTCTCTAGATCATCAGAAAACTGTCTCTAACACTCTTACTAATATTGCCGCATGAATGAAATCACTGGAGAGAAGTACTCTTAGATATGCAGCAGTCTCTTTATTTGACAAAATGAGACAGAGCAGGCATCACACTGAGACCCTTTTGGAGGAAAACCCTGAAACCAATGCTCCATGATGTTTTATATGCTAAAGAACAAAGGACAATTCCTTATTTACAATGCTTCCATTGAACTACACTCCACCCTCTCACCTCCCTCTTCACACCCGCAGTACAGACATCCAAATAACACTAGAATACACATAGCCTTCACACCTCTCTCTTCACACCACACTACAGACACCCAAATAATGAATTTAATTCAGCATTGTCTGGTCTTCCAATTAATTGTGGTTCGTGGTTCTTAGGAACCCATTGTTCAGAATTATATTATTGATTTAATCCACAGTTGATATTCAGATCTGAGTATTGGTGGCTGAAGTTAGTTATTGAAGTTATTTACTATATGTGTTAACCCCTAAAAAAACACTTTACAGTCCTTCCTCTTGGAGAAAAGTAAATTTGTACCAGGAAAGGCCAACCTTCAGGAGAATCTACTCAAATAGGGCAGCAGAAGTACCCTGCCCCAGAAATCCCCCTCCCCCAGTTACTTTATGCATCTACATCTACCCTATCACCCTAATCGCTACCTGCAAAACGCTAAGCAGAGAGATTGTTCCAGAGATCAACAGTCTTTAAAAATGTAGCTTCGTTCATACCCCTTTTGGCCATTCATCGTCCTCACCCCTTCATCTCTGGTAGTTAAAACTTTCCCTTTTAAGGAGCACCAGCAAGGTAAACGTATCAGGGTCACAGGCCCTCTCATCGATGGGGTTGAGGTGGTCTATATTTGAATGACTGCAAGGACCTCTCTCTGGAGGCACCCCCTTCTGAACTGGCCCAACTGCTGAAAGGGCCTCATTCCCCATTCAGGCTAGAAGAGACTGCCTTCAGATGTTGTGTGCAATTTCTTCGCTTTCTCAGTCTCCTGTGCCACTGAAGTTGTGGAAGCTGCTGTAATTTAAATCCCTTCCCATCTATTTTCCCCAAACATCTTTTCTATTCCATGCTGTACAACTAATTATCTGCCTTCAGCAACCAGCCTTCATTACAGCGTACTGTTGCCATTACACTTTAACAAACTATTCTTGGCTTTCTGTCACACTCTCTCAGTATCCTTGGCCTTTACATTTGATGTGGGTCTGCTTTCATCAACTGTGGTCAGGTCTGCTGTGGTTGGTTGGTGTTCATCTCTTAGGTTCCCTGTAATTACACGGTTACTGGGTACACTTGATTCCCTACTCTGTCAGTGGGGGCAATAAGGAGATTCATACAGTCCAGTGTTTCCACTGACTGCCTCGCCCAGTCTGCACCCAGATACAAGTGTCACTCATAAAAAGTACTATCTGTGGTCCAATCCATCTGGGAGCAAACCCTGTCTTTTCAGGCAACACCCTCACCATGACTTGGTCACCGGGCTGTGGAAGGGACTCTCTCTTTTCTCTCCAGTTCTCTTTGATCAGCAATGCTGCTGTTGTTTTGTTCAATCCCACAATGTGTTATCCTGGTTACTGTGGTTCTTCACATCTCCATGTACCCTTACTAAACCAGCAGTTGTTGTTTCTTTCTGTCCATTTACAATTTCTGTTCCTTCTTGTTCTTTTGCTGCCCTCTTTGCACTGATGTCTGCCCACTCGTTCCCTTTTTGCTCCTCACTTTCCCCTTACTGTAATCATCTCAGGCAACTGCACTACTTCTAACAGCTCTTGACAGTGTTCAGCCCCTCCCCTTGGGACCTCACATCGCCCGGCCCCTCCTCCCTGCTTGGGGCTGCTGTCCCTCTGTGGGTCTTGCTAGCTGTGTTGCAGGTCACACATGATCACCGTCTGATTAGTCCATGTTAGCCATTCTTTTCCTGAGTCTATGATCACATTTGCCTTACTCAGTGTGTCTACTCCCAGGATAGTACCTTCATTGTTTGGGCACACCCAAAAATCTACAGGAAGGTGCATACCCTCTGAGTTATCCAACCCCGAATATTCCTTAAACGTTTGATATTTATGTTCTGCATTGTCTATAGCTGGCTCTTTAGCTCTCTGAATCACCTTACGTTATTGCCTACCCAGTTACTCTTACCTCCCCCAACTCACTGTCTCACTGCCGCTTTAAAAAAGCAATATCTCTCTTCATTGTGGGCATTCCCAGTAGTTGCCCATGTCCCATCCCACACTCACTGGACCGCAATATCCCACATATTCCTTGGGTACTTTGCTTTTACCAACACAAGTGTATCATTGAGGCGCATCTGGTGAATTTCGGTCTTTTCCTTGAGCTTGTGCTAGAGTTCTGCATACTCTCAGATGACCTTAATGAGGATGGTTCTGACAAAATGCTCTGCTTCTCCCCAAGGTCGTAATCAGGATCAGAGGCTCCCTTGGGCCATCAGGGCTCTCAACCTGATGTTGTTTGACCTCAATACAGATACTTTATATCTGGGTAGAACCTCTCCCTGAAAGAATTCCCGCACTATGCAAAATATAAATGACAGCTACTAGGTAATAGTACACACTTGTGTTCAGTTCTGGTCACCTCACTACAGGATACTATAGAGAGAGTGCAGAGGAGATTTACAAGGATTTTGCCTGGATTGGAGAGCATGCCTTATGAGAACAGGTTGAGTGAACTTGGCCTTTTCTCCTTGGAGCGATAAAGGATGAAAGGTGACCTGATAAAGATTATGAGAGGCATTGATCATGTGGATAATCAGAGGCTTCTTCCCAGGGCTGAAATGGCTAGCACGAGGGGGCACAGTTTTAAGGTACAGAGGAGATGTCAGAGGTAAGTTTTTCATGAAAAAGAGTGGAGGAAGCGGATACAATAGGGTCTTTTAAAAGTCTCTTAGAAAGGTACGTGGAGCAGAAAAATCGGTTATGCACCAGGGAAATTCTAGGCAGTTTCTAGAGAAGGTTAATGGTCAGCACAACATTGTGGACCAAAGGGGCTTAATGTGCTGTAGATTTCTATCTTCTATGTTTTAGGTTAAAACTACAGAACATGTACTCCGCCATCTGCCACTTAGGTGCGTCTAAACTCATAATGCCTGCTGTATTCCTTTGCATCTGTTATGCCGAGGCATACACTCTTGCAAATGCACATGCTATTCTGGTGTCCCAAACCTTCAATAACTACTTCTGCAATTGGTGGCCCCATCTCACCAAATTAACACAGGAAGTTTAGTCTCTTACATAAAAACACACAGAACCAGTTACCTACCAGTTCAGCTCTCCGGCGTGCTCACGATGCCAAGTGATCCCATAGCCAACAACCAAGACAGGACCATTTATGAATGCTAATTTAAAAATGACTCACCCACTTAGATTACTGAGACCACTGGTCATACAGTGAGTTGCAAAGGCATCCTGGAAGAGCCCCCTAATGTTGTTGCATAACAAAGTCGCTGGAAAGAAGTACTGGTAGGTATGAGGCGGTCTCATTATTTAACAAAATGAGATGGAGCAGGCATCACATTGAGTCCCCTTCAGAGGCAAAAGAGAAAAGTACTGTGCCTGCAAAAGGTTTGGCAGGCATTCTTCAACCGTAATTAAACTGAGAAATATGAGTCTCACAACATGCAAGAGATTGAGCTTTAAAGTTTTCTGGTGAGAAATCAGAGATCTCAGTGCTGGATAGGGAAAGGAATTTTTGAACTGAATTTAATTGATCTTGTTTTTTATATACTTCACATACATGAGGAGCAAAAATCTTTACATTACGTCTTCATCTAAATGTGCAATGTGCAATTTATAGTAATTTGTAATAAATATTATGTTCAACAGGACAGTCAATATAGCATAGAAATACAATTGTATCAGTGTGAATTAATCAGTCTGATGGCCTGGTGGAAGAAGCTGTCCCGAAACCTGTTGGTCCTGGCTTTTAATGCTGCAGTACTGTTTCCCAGATGGTGGCAGCTGGAACAGTTTGTGACGAGGGTGACTTGGGTCCCCAATGATCCTTTGGGCTCTTTTTATACACCTGGTTTTGTAAATGTCCTGAATAGTCGGAAGTTCACATCCACAGATGTGCTGGGCTGTCCACACCACTCTCTGCAGAGTCCTGCAATTGAGGGAGGTACAATTCCCATAACAGACAGTGATGTAGTCAGTCAGGATGCTCTCAGTTGTGCCCCTGGAGAAAGTCCTTAGGATTTGAAGACCAGCGCCAAACTTCTTCAACTGTCTGAGGTGAAAGAGGCGCTGTTGTACCTTTCTCACCACACAGCCGGTATGTACAGACCACAGGAAATCCTCGGTGATGTGGACGCTGAGGAACTTAAAGCTGTTCACCCTCTCAACCCCAGATCCATTGATGTCAAAAGAGGCTAGCCTGTCTTCATTCCTTCTGTAGTCCACAACCAGTTCCTTTGTTTTTGCAACATTGAGGGCGAGCTTGTTTTCTTGACATCCCTGTGTCAGGGTATGACTTTTTCTCTATAGGCTGCCTCATTGTTATTTGTGATAAGGCCAATCAATGTGCTATCAGCAGCAAATTTAATCTGGCATCTGAGAGCTGTGTAACATTGGCATAAAGTTGTTTGACCAGTCAGAAACCTACTGGCAAAACAAACTGCTGGAGGTATTCAGTGAGTCAAGCAACATCTGTGCAGGAAAGGGATGGTCAATGTTTAGGAAAGAGAACCTGGTTCAGCACTGAGAATGCAGAGAAAAATGGCTAGCACAAAAACATGGGAGGAAAGGGTGAGATGAGGGCTGGTAGGTGACAGGTGAAATTAGATTGGCTGGTGGATGATGTGCAGGTGAAGCCAGATAAGGGAATGGAATAGGGAAGGTAGGGATGGAGGGTATGAAGGAGCCCAAAGAGAAGAAACATACTGTAGGTGGATTGGTGTATGGGTGATGGGCAAATAGAACTAAATGGGAGAGCAGAAATGGCAGTGCAGAGCAGATGGGTGGACAATTGAAAAGGTGAACAAAGGCCGAGAGAGAATCTTGGTGGACCAATGGGAATGGGAAAGGAACACAGGGGATGTGGGCTACCTGGAACTGTAAAACTCAAAACGCATAGTCAGGATACACAACTGCTCCTCCCTCCCATCCCCCAGGGCTGTGTGCTGAGTCCAGTGCTGTACACTCTGTTTACACATGACTGCACGGCCAAACATCTGAGCATCGTCAAGTTTGTCGATGATGTGACAGTGGTAGGGCTCATCACTAACAATGATGAGGTGGCCTACAGAGAGACAGTGGAGCACTCAGGGCCTGGTGTCACGCAAATAATGTCAACAAGACAAAGGAGATGGCCATCGACTTTAGGAGAATTCGTGCCACTCACACCCTCTTTACATCAGTGCCACAATAGTCGGATTTGCAAGTAGTTTCAAATGCATCACACACAACTTCTCTTGGTCACAGAGCACATTCTACAGAGTCATAAAAGCTCTTCAATGTCTTTACTTTCTGAGGAGGCTGAAGAGAGCTGGATTTGTGCTCATCCATACTCATGTCATTCTACAGACGTGCGATAGAGAGCATCCTGACAAACTGCATCACTGCTTGGTATGGAAACTGCACTGCAGTGCACAGGAAGGCTCTACAATAGGTAGTCAAAACTGCTGGATGCATCACTGGTGCCAGCCTACCCCCACCCCCCCCATCAAGGATATATATACAGAAAGGTGCTGAAAAGAGCCAATAACATCATAACAAATCCCACCCACCCTACCCAAGGACTGTTTATCCCACTCCCATCAGATAAATAATCCACACCAGGACCACCTAATTCAAAAAAAGTTACTTTCTGCAAGCAGTAAGGCTGATCAACATCTCCATCCAACTCCACCACTACTTTATTATTTCCTGTCAGTCACCTATATACAGGCTAGTATCATTTACGGCCATTCAATCAATCAATTTATATGGGCTATCTTATGTATTAATATTTAAGATGATTTTTATTATTATTTTATTCTTTATCTTTTGTGTTTCTTTTTTGCGTGCACTGGATCAGGAGAAACAATTATTTTCTTCTTGTTTATAATTGTGTGCAGGAAATGACATCAAACAATCTTGAATTCTGAATCATTGTTCATACCATTGGGTTGTAGACTGCCCAAGCAAAATATGGAATTTTGTTCTAGTTTGCATTTTGTCTGACCATGATAGTGGTGAAGGAAAAAGGAAAAACAGTTCAGTGTGAGATGGAACAAAAATTAAAATGGCTGTTTGCTCCACAAAAAGGTTGAGTAATATACATTTGTTTTCTTGATATGGAAGAGAACATGGCATAGGCACTCTACCTCACCTGAAGGACAGTTTAGGTTCCTGGTTGGTGGTGAGAGAGGATATATATAAGGACATGAGTAAAGAATCATAGTCATAACAATTAAAACACAGAAACAGGAACTGTGGCCCATCAAGCTGAACCATTTAAGCTCCCTACTCCCAATGGCCATAGCCCTCCTTACCCCTACCACCCTTGTACCTATCCAAGCTTCTCTTAAACATTGAAATCAAGCTTGCATGCACCAGTTGCATTGGCATTAAGCACTCTCCGGACCCTCTGAGTGAAGCAGTTTCCCCTCATGTTCCCCTTAAACTTCTCACTTTTTACCCTTAACCCTTGACCTCTAGTTGGGAGTCTCACCCAACCTCAAAGGAAAAAACCTGTTTGCATTTACCATATCTATACCCCACATAATTATGTATACTTTTATCAAGTCTTCCCACAGTCTTCTACGTTCCTAACCTAATCCCTATAACAGGTCCTCAAGTCTTGGCAGCATCCTCATAAATTTTCTCTCCTCTTTCAAGCTTATTTACATCTTTCCTGTAGGTAGGTGACCAGAACTGCATACAATATTCCTGATTATGCTTCACCAACATCTTATACAACTTCAACATACCTTCTCACCTCCTGTATTCAGTATTTTGATTTATGAAGGCCAAAGTGTCAAAAGCTTTTTTTATGACCCTATCTACCTGCAACATGACTTTCAATGAATTATGGACCTGTATGCCCATATCTCTTTGTTCTACCACATTGCTCAGTGCCCTACCATTCATTGTGTAAAGCTTAGCCTGGCTGGTCTTACCGAAGTGCAGCACCTCACACTAGTCTGTATGAAATTCTATCTGCTATTTTTCAGCCTATTTTTCCAGCTAGTCTAGATCTCACTGCAAGCCATGATAGCTGTCCTTGCTGTACACTACACCTCCAATCTCCGTGTCATCTGCAAATTTGGTGATCCAGTTAACCACATTATCATCCAGGTTGTTGATAATAGATGACAAACAACGGCCCCAAACCAGATCCCTGCGGCACTCCACTTGTCACAGATGTCCAATCAGAGAGGCAAGCATCTACTACCACTCTCTGTTTCTCCCACAACACCAATCCCTAATCCAATTTACTGCCTCATTGTTGTGTCTGCAACTACATACAACTACATACCATATATATTAGATAAAAGCATATACACAGGAGATTGCTTTAACTGGTGTATTCACATTGCAGTGAGAAAGAGAGAGAGAGAGAGAGAGAGAGAGAGAGAGAGAGCAGTGCACATAATTAAACAACAGCATATATGCTGACATCAGATCAATATGTAGTGCTAAGGAGGCTGGTCATTGCCCGAAAAGAAATAGATCCATACATTACACTTCCTCCCTCTTTAGCTTAATGCAACATAAACTGTATACATACAAAACATTCAATTTCCCTTTCACATACCAAATAAAATGCTTTCACAATAGCAGTCCATAACTAACTTCACAGTTCTAAGGATTGTCTATTTCTTTCAGGACAGCACCTTGGGATCTTTAGAGTGGCATCAGGTCTGGTAGGTGTCTTGTCTAAGGTTTCAAAGGTACATTTAATGTCAGAGAAATGTATTTGATATACATTCTGAAATACCTTTTCTTTGCAACCATCCACTATAACAGAGGAGTGCTCCCAAAGAATGAATGACAGTTAAATATTAGAACCCCAAAGTCCCGCCAGCTCCCCCCCCCCCCCCCCACCACGTTCTCTGTTTCTGTGTTACATTGCTGTCAGTGACATATCACAGCGATGTAAATCTGGTGACTGTAATGTCTCGGTCTTGTTGGATGTAATTGACTCAGGTGTGTTCTTCAGTTGAGTATCCGGCATCTGGTCCACATGATGTCTCCATATCTGATCTCCAGCATCCACTTTGTACAGCTGTGGTCCAGTTCTTGTAGCTATCCTACCGGGAATCAAGTGTCTCCTTGGTAATCGGGAGCTAGGATTTCCTGTCCAATCTCGAAGTCCCTTGCTGCTTCACTTGGAAACTGGCTGAACTGTTTATTCTGTACTTCCCTCTGGAGGTCTAGTTTCAGGAACTCTATGTGAGATCTCAGAATCCTGCTCAAGAACAGCATTGCAGGTATTTGATTTGTCATTGCTTGAGCAAAGTTCTGATACACAAAAATGAAGTTGTCCACCTTGTGCTGTAAAGAAATGTCCTCCTTGTCCATTGCTTTAATGGACTTCTTGAAGGTTTAGATAAACCTTTCAGCTAATTCATTCATTGCTGGATGGTGAGGAGCTGACTTGAAAAAACCGATGCCATTTTTCTTCATGAACAGTCTGAATTCTTCTGACATGTATTGTGGTGCATTATCTCTCACAATTTGTTCCGGTAAGCTCTTTCTGGCAAAGGTAGTTCTCGGAGTGGAGACAGTCCTTGCTGAGGAGGTTGACTGCATTTGTGTAACTTCCGGCCACTTCAAACGAGCATCCACAGCAAACAGAAATATGGATTTCATGAAAAGCCCAGCAAAGTCCATGTGTACTCTTTGCCATTGTGAAAATGGCCACTCCCACAAGTATAAGTGCTCTGGGGTACATTTTGAACTTTTTGGTATTTTGATGAGCTTCTGGCCAAGTGTTCAATCTGTTTTTCCATTTCTGGCCACCACACACAGCTCCGGACGAGATGCTTTATCGTGACTATATGCAGGAGTCCTTCATGCAGATTTTCCAATACTCTGGTATGCAGTTTAGAGGGAACAACACGAGAACCACACATCACATTCTTTGAAACACTAGCAGTTGGTCTCATCTCATTGAGAACTCTGTAAACAAAGGATTACATGAGCTGGCCATCTTTGCATTGTGTTTTCATAGACTTTTGACAAATGGTCCACCAATGCTATGTGGAACATTTCTGCTGGGTCATTGTGTGAAGACTTGTATTTTCAGTTACCATAAGTGGAAGACGTGACAAGCCATCAGCATTGCTGCGTACACTTGAACTCTTATGTCATAAAAGAGGGCTCCTAGAAATAGTGTCCCACGTTGTAACCATTCCAACGTTGGGTAGCAGTCATCAATGGAATTCACTTTCAGGGATTTCAAATGGACACGGAGAGCTGGTGATGGGTCACTAGCATAAATGTTTGTCCTTGGAGGTAGTGGTGGAATTTCTTTACTCCCCATACTAGACTAAGGGTTCTCTCAGTCAATTTGTGCGAACAGGTGGCCCCTGTTTTTGGAACGTTCGCTTTATGACAGCTTGCTGTTACGAAAGACCTACTGTGCTGTCTTTACGACAGTTATTTAGTTTATAATATTTCCGCTTAGTAATTCATTCGATAGTATTTTCTAGTTAGAAGTGTTTAAAGTATATTCATTGCATGTAAAATATATCGGCATGCAATGACGTCACATCCGGTTTCGCCGCGTCTTGTGGGAAAATACCGGTTTGAAATTAGCGCGAGGGTGGGGGCTCACCACGAGGCAGACCCGAGCAGAAGTTGTTTTGCAGGCATGAGAAATCACAGTGAGAGCAACGCTGTAAGTTAATAGATAATCGATATATTGAACTAAGATGTTAATGCCGATCCTGTTAGAAGTAACGACGGTAGATAATGTTTATGCTTTCGTTAGTTAAAGAGTCGCGGATAGTTTGCATGGAAGTGTATTTAAAGTAGTCAATGGAGCAGGTAAACTCTCCCTGTATACTGCACCTTAGTGTAATGTAGTTATAGTCACCTTTGCAAGTATTTACACTTGAAATGTGATATTAAGGAAGGAACAAATACTGTATCAATCTTGTATTGTTTTATCAACAGTTTTCACCATATGTTAATGTGAAGAGTGAACAGTAAATGGTTAATCTTACTGCGATCTGGTTCTTATTAACTGTGGTTTATCTCGACGTTTAATTTGGCGTTTCATTACACGCGAAGGAGAACGTTACACCTACATTAGTACATGTTTTTGCTAACCAAAGAGGATTTCCGCTTTTACGAACAAAAGTAGCCCACTTTATTTGTGTGTTTACCCAGAGAAAGACTACCATGACCATGAAGCCTTGTGCGGGCAGTTGCATGGGCATGCGTGTTCGTGCTGATTTTTTTTCTCCAAATCAATTTTGGCTTGCTGTCTTCCCGATTTTGATAAGTGAAACTATATTGTACATACAATATTTCTACTTTATATAGGCTGTATATTTATCATATGATTCCTGCGTTTACTGTATGTGTGTTATTTTAGGTCTTATGTGTTATTTGGTATGGTTTGGTAGGTTATTTTTTGGGTCTGGGAACACTCAAAAATTTTTGCTATATAAATTAATGGTAATTGCTTCTTTGCTTTATGACATTTTGGCTTTCAAACAGTTTCATAGGAACGCTGTACCTTCGGATAGCGAGGGAAACCTGTAGTTGTATTCTTGAAGCAAACACAATCGGGCATTCAGATCCATCTTTCATAACATGTTCAAAGCAACTCAACACCATAAGAAGATGCATGGCACACCAGTTTGATATGCAGGGATGGGTCATAATAGGTGAGCAGTTTATCAGATGTTATTAGTCTCCTTATTTCCTTGAATGCTTTTTCACATCTTTCTTGCTCTTCTATGTAATGATGAGTTCGATGGGTGCAGCACTGTAGCAATGTTTGGGAGAAACCAGTGGTAGTAGTTTACAAGGCCCAAGTATGACCTGAGTTGTGACACATTTTCCGGTTTGGATTCCTGTAGCACTGCTTCATCCTTCTCATGTGACTTACGTAAGCCATGCTTGTCAATGACTTGTCCAGATTGTGAGATTTCATTCTTGAAAAACTCATATTTCTCTCTCTTTCTGCACAGACCATAATTACTCAGTTTGGTAAGCAATTTAGCAAGATTCTGGAGGTGTTCTTCTTCATTTTTACCAGTCACAATAATGTCAGCAAGGTAATATTATGTACCTGGGATATCTTGGTCTATTGCTCTTTGCAAAGTTGCTGGAGCTGATACAACACCAAAGATGAGATGATTACATTGGAACAGACGCTTGTGAGTGTTGATTGTGAGGAACTTCCTGCTTGACTTTTCAACCTCCTTTGCAGATAGCCTTGTGACAAATGTATCTTTGAAAACCTCTCCTCACAAGGATCCAAAGATGCAAAAATGTCTTCTATTTGTGGCAGGGGATACAGGATAGTACACAGCACCAGGTTGATGCTCACCTTCAAATCCCCACTTATGCGAACGGCTCCAACCTTCTTGATTACTGTGACAATGGGCATGGCTCAATCACTACACTCAACCTTAGAGAGAATTCCAGATGCCTCCTAGTTCTGCAGTTCAGCATCAACTTTAGGACACAGTGTATGAGGCATTGGGTGTGCTTTGGTTCATGCTGCAGTTGCCTGTTGATGCCACACTGAGAGCTTTGCTTGAGTGCTACTCTAATTGGACTTTTCTCAGCCATTCTGTCCAAAAAGTGCTGACCCTCCACTTTTCAATACATAAAGCTCTAACTGCTGTGCTTGGCTTCCATATGTCACCTTCACTTTCAGTTTGCCTTTGACAGACACTTTTTCACCTATGTTGGTCTTTAGCATTACTGAGGTCCTCTCTAATGGTATCTTAGAAAACAGTCTGTTGTAGTCAGCCTCTGGACTTATAGACAAAGCTGACCCTGTAGATAGCTCCATTTTCAGTTTTACATGGGACACATCTGTTTTGATACATATTATATAGCAATCTGCTGCAGTAGTACTGGTACAGTTCTAGGCATGACAGTTCACCTTTGTCAGACTTGATGTTGTCTGATTTGGTTTTACATTTGGTAACTTTATGCATTTGCATAGTTTTGTGTTTGAGACTTATCACTCGATTGTGCCTTTGGTCTGCTTTGCACACCCTTTCCATATGACCATGTCTGTGACAATTTCTGCAGACACTTTCTTTGAATCAACAGTCATCTGCATCATGGGAGGATTTGCCACATAGCTAATGTTTTTGGGTTTTTTGCACCATTCAGGGACATTTTGTGTAGTTCACTCTAGCTTTTCTATAGTTGTGCTGCACCCTTTGCTGCAGTCTCTAATGGTATTACAATGGCCAATGCCCTTTCTAAGGTTAGGTTACTTTAGGACAGTAGTGTGACAACCCACTTTCTGAGCAGGCGAACTGGCTCACAAATAGCCAACGCGCAGGAGGAGACTTTGGTAATGCACCTCTGACGCCATTTCCGCCCGGAGAGGGTGGGCACTAGGGATTAAGTGCCAGTGCCGCAAAGTTTGAATAAACTAGTCTCCAAACGACTTACCGACTGCGTGTCTTTATTTCAGCGCTGTGTGTAGCACATCGCTACAGTAGCCTCTTTTGAGTGCTTTGACTATACATGCCACTTACAAACCTGTCCCTTAATGCATCAGAAAGTCCATCTCCGAAGTCACAGTACAGGAAAAGTTTGTGCAGTTCTGCTATGTATTTGGGAATGCTTTCAACTGTCTGGTTGCCTTTGTAAAACCTAAATCTCTCAGCTATTACCAGCAATTTAAGTTTCAAGTGATTTTGCAAAATGGTAGCAATTTCGTCGAAAGTCTTGCTTGCTGGCTTTGCAGGGTTACTAAGTTGCGTAAGAACTACATTCTTGGGTCCATTAAGCTAAGAAACTTAAGAGCTCTCTTTTGCTCCTCTAGAACCACAGAATATTACAGCACAGAAACAGGCTTTTTGGCCCTTCTTGGCTATGTTGAACCATTTTTCTGCCTAGTTCCATTGACCTGCACCTGGGCCATATCCCTCCAAACCCCTCTCATCCATGTACTTGTCCAAGTTTATAGAACCACAGAACATTATGTTATTCACATTACAATACAGTTCAACCTGCTCGATATGTGACTCCCAGCCTTCATTAGACCTACCAAATTCATCACCTTTCCCGACTGAAGCCATTGCCATGTTAATTTCACTTTAAATTCAATCCATCTTTCACTGTTCCTCACAGATTCTTTTGTTAGTGTCTGTGACGATCTTCTCTGTACTGCTTAGCTCTTCCTGTTTGATCCTGTAATCGTGCCGTAATTGCTGGTGTAGTTTGTGATAATTTCTGACATTCAGGTTTGTACTCATTGCCAATTTGTTGTGTCTGTGAACAACTAATATCAATTACTACCAGCGACTAAGAAGAGTAGTGTGAGCTGCCTTAACAACACGCATCTATAGTGATGAAATGCTCTGAAAGGTTGGTCATGGCTAGAAACAACTCCTGCCTCAGCAAGAACCTGGACCCACTACAATTTGCCACAATACGATGCACAAATCCACGGTGACTATCTCTAATCTGTCTCAGACTATTCATATACTTATGTATCCAGTCCCTTGGAATATCTTCCAATCACTTTTCCACTACTGATATCAGGCTCACTGATCTATAATTTCCTAGTTTTTTAAGAGGCTTTCATAAACAGCGCAACAACATTAGCTGTCCTCTGCTACCTCACCTGTCACTTAGTATTATTTAAATATCTCTGCTTGGTCCCCTGCAATTTTTGCACATGCCTCTCACAGGGTCTGAGGGAAAACCTCGTCAGGCCCTGGGGACTAATCAACCCTAATCTACCTCATGACAGCAAACACCTCCCCTTCTGTAATCAGTACGGACTCCACAAAATTGATGCTGCTTTGCATCATTCCTACAGACTCTGCCCATCTCTTGCCCATCCCCATCTCCCATCTCGTTTTACAGATGCAAAAAAAAAATTAAGATCTCCTCTACCTCTTTTGGCTCCACGTGTGGATTACCATTCTGATCTACGAGAGGACCAATTTTGTACCTTGTAATTCTTTTGCTTTAACATATCTGTAGAATCTCTTTGGTTTCTGCTTCATCGTGTCTGCTAGACCAACCTCATGCCTTCTTTTAGCCCTACTGATTTCCTTCTTATGTGCTATCTTGCATTTCTTATACTCCATAAACACCTCAGTTGTCCCTACTTGCCTACACTTGCTGTGCATCTCCTTTTTTTTTCTTACAAGCACCTCAAAATCTTTTGAAAACCAAGGTTACCTAAACCTGTTATCTTTAATTTTTACATTGACGGGCTCATACAATTTTTGCATTCTCAAATTTCACTTTGGAAGTGTACCAAGAACACTGTATTGGACTTTCTCCAATTTAAAATCTTAACCCACAGACCAGATCTATCTATTTGCACATTTACTTTGAAACTAATCGCACTATGACCACAAAATGCAAAGTGTTCTTCTGTCACCTGCCCTGTCTCATTCCCTATTGACTCTCTCATGGGCACTTCCATGTACTGATGAAGGAAACTCTCCTAAACACTGATCTTTAATAGTAGTTATAAATTAAATGTATGATGCTCAGTGGATGCCCAATAGGCAGAAATACATTTAAGCACCACAGCTAATGGGAAAATAAAAAAGGTGTAAAGTGATAAACTGTCTCAGTTTTTAAACAAGACTTTTAAACAAGTCTTTTAAAAACTTTTAAACAGTTTTTAAACAAGACTCTGTCTCAGAAAAGTCCTTGGGGTTTCTGCCCTAAAATAGTTTTCTACATACTAACAAAGAAAATAAAGAACAAAATTAAAAGTATGCAGGGAAAATATTGGTGAGTCTGACATTAGAGTCATGCCCTGGAATTAAATATACCAGGTTATGAATTAGGTGGAATCATAGTTTACTTGAAAACATATACCACCTTAATGAAACTAAAAATCTGCTGCTTCAAATAATGCTGTACTTCCCTCCAAATGACGTACTCTTGCTTGTGTATACAATGTATACTGCATACTTTAAAGGACCATTCACTGCAATTGTTTCCACTGTTTAGGTTTTGGTTTGGCTTTCATTGCCTATCCAGAGGCTTTAACACACATTCCTTTGGCACCTCTGTGGTCCATCTTGTTTTTCTTGATGTTGCTCACTCTGGGACTGGACACTCAATTTGCAGGTTTAGGTAAGAGTGATGTTACCACCCTTAACTAAATACTTTTGATATTTAACTATATAAGTTATCAAATAACTTTCAGTTGAGTGAAGAAATTATTGCTGGTGGTTATAATGATCAGATGTCCATCTGGGAAAATCCCAGTTGTGTATAGGGCTCTGGACGCTTCTCAGTCTTGTCTCAGTCTCAGTTTTAACAATTCCTCAGTTTTGCAGTCATTGCTCAAAATTGCACGTAGTCCTGCTGCTACATAGACCTCACTGAACTGGGTTGGGTCAGCATCATGTGACAAATAGAAGCTGATGCATCCAGAAAAGGTAGATCAGTGTGGCAGGTTCAGGGCATAATGCTTCAGATTGTAATTTTTCTTGGACAACAAGCTTTTTGTTTCAGATGAATATAACTTCAAAAATTTCAACAGGATTTACTCTCGCCATATATTCATCCATCTCTACTGATCTCCCTCCTGGTACTTACTTCTGCAAGTGGAAGAAATGCTACACCTGCCCATTCACCTCCTCCCTCACCTCCATTCAGGCAACACTCCACCTACAAGTCTGTTGTATGTGGTGCTCTCAATGTGGCCTTGTCTAAATTGATGAGTTGTAACATAGACTTTGTCGAGTGCCTTTGCTCTGAGTGCAACAAGCAGGATTTTCCAGTGGCCAACCACATTAATTCCAATCCCCATACCCATTCCAACGTGTTAATCCATGACCTCCTCTACTGTCATGATGAGGTCACTCTCAAGATCGACACTGTGTGTTTCATCTGGGTAGCTTCCAATCTGATGGCGCAAACATTGGTTCTGGAACATTGGAACTATAGCTCTGGTAATATTCCCCCCTCCTCCTTCTCCTTCCCTCTTCTTTCATTCCCACTTTGGCTCCCCACTTACCTCTTCTCGTCTCACTTGCTATCACTTCCCTCTGGTGCCCCTCCTCCTTCCCACCCTCCTCGCAAATTCCTTCTTCTCCTGCCCTTTATCTTTTCCACCTATCACATCCGAGCTTCTTACTTCATCCCAACTCACCTAGCTTTACCCATCACCCTCTAGCTTGTACTCTTTTTTATTCTGTCTTCTCTCCACTTCCTTTCCAGTCCCGATGAAAGGCATCCCCCCTTTATTCCTTTCCATAGATTCTGCCTCATCTACTGAGTTGCTTCAGCATTTTGTGTGTTTTGCTCAAAATTTGAATCTCTTGTTAACAATTTTTTTTTAGTTATTCCATTTTTGATGAATCTCTCTGTTCAGGTGATAATTGGTATTTTTCCTGAACTGAATCAAGTCCTATTTCTCCGCTGATGATTAGTGTGCTGTGTTTCTGAGGATATTAATTTTGCAGTCCATGGTTTCTTCCTGAAGTTTGCCATATTAAAGTAACTGGAACACATCCACTGTGACGACAGATGGATAAAGGAAAACAGCCTCTTTTCCCATACTACTAAGTTGCTAAACTAGTCCTATTTATCTCTGTGTGATCCATATCCTTCAAACCTTTTCTATTCATCTATCTGTCCCAATGTCAATGTCATGAATGTACCTTCTCTATCACTTCATCAGTCAGCTCATTCCACATATATTTGATACTTTGAGCAATTTTCCTTTCAGATCCCCTTGATATCTTTCCCAACTTAGTTAAAATCTATGGCTTCTAGATTTGGCTCCCTCATCCAGGAGAAACAATTATGGCTATTCATAAACCTCTGTAGGGTTACCCCTCAGTCACCTGTGCTTCAAGGAAACAAGTCCTAGTCTGTCCAGCTCCCATAAATCAAACAGTCTAGGCATGATAACATATAAATATTTTCTGCACTTTTTCCATATTAGTTGTATTCTTCATGTAGCTGGGAGTCTAGGATTGCACACAATACTCGAAGTGTGGTCCTTACTAATGATGTGTACAGTTACCACATGATGTTCCAACTTGTGACCTGACCAGTGAAGGCAAGCATGCCAAATGCCTTCTTCAGACCCCTGAATGCCTATGTCATCACTTCAATGAACTTTCAGCCGACTAGATAGTGTGGATGTGGAGAGGATGTTTCCTATGGTGGGGGGTATCCTGAACTAGAGGGATGTTATCTTTTAGCTCTGTTCTAAAGAGTTGTCTCAAAATTGAGGGGCAATCCTTTAGAACAGAAATAAGGAGGATTTTTTTTAGCCAGAAGGTAGTAAATCTGTAGAATGTTCTGCCACAGACTGCAGTGGAGTCCAAATCTGTGTGTATATTTAAGGCAGAAGTTGATCATTTCCTGATCGGTCAGGGCATTGAAGGATATGGCGAGAAGGCAGGTGTATGGGTTGAGTGGGATCTGGGATCAGCCATGATGGAATGGTGGAGCAGACATAATGGACTGAATGGCTTGGTCCTGCTCCTATGTCTTATGCTCTTATGGTTAGGTTTTCATGCCCTGCAACACCCTAGACTGCCTCATCATTTAATATGCAATCTTGCCTTGCTTTGCCTTACCAAAATGCAAAACCACACATTTTAGTCAGAATTAAACTCCATTTTTCATTCATCAGCTCACTAGGCTAGTTGATAAAGATTATGTTGTAATCTTAGATAACCTTCTTCACTGTGTACTATTCCACAGATTTTAGAGCTACTGTATCTATACACATATCAACCATACCATCTGTATTCTCATTGAAAACATTAATAAAAATAACAAACAACAATGGACCCAACAATAATCCCTGCAGCAAACCAATCTTTGTCTCCTATTGTCAAGCCAATTTTGTATCCATCTGGCTAGTTTTCCTCCATTTCATGTGATCTACACTTATGGACCAGCCTACTTTAGAGTAACTTGTCAGAAGACTTTGCCTAGCCAATGCTAACCTCATCTATCTTCTTGGTTATATCTTCAAATAAAACGCCATCATATCCATATGATACAATTTCCCACACACAAAGCCATGATATCTCTAATCAGTCCTTACCTTTCTAAGACCACGTAGATCCTGGCCCTCACGATCTCCTCCAATAACTTATGCACCATTGACACAAGGCTCACCGGACTATCGTTCCCAGGCTTAACCTTAGAACCTTCTTTCATCCAGCTTTCTCGTACCTCAACTATGGCTATTGATGATACAAATATCAGTGGATACATTTGGCTATTCCGTGGGAATTCATCTATTGTTAAGCATTTTAAAAACTATGACTGGAATACTGTGAGACACTAGTTATCAATAATCCATTAAAGAAAATTCTTTCACCAGAAACGGTTGTAACGACCTTACTTGAGCAGATCCCAAAGTTTTTGCAATCGAAGCATCATTATGTGTCAAATGGAATTTGCCTGCTGTTTTATTTCCTCGGCCTTATGTTTGTAACAGAGGTATGATGTTTTATTATAATATCGTTATATTTCCATGTATTGCTGGTCATCATTTGTGAGGTTTCATAGAAGTAATAAGGAAGAACCTAGATGTGTTATATTTCAATTTGTTTAATGAGCAGAGTGATGTCTGACTCCACGTGATGGTGTCAGGTCAAAGAGATTAACTTCATCTGCATTGTCATTCTGTGGATCAGTTTTATACTGTAATCATTTTTAATCTCTTACTCTGATTCACTTAGTTCTCAAGTTCATCTCTGTTAATCCAACAAACTGGCTCAGTTGTTAGATACATGCAACACCTGATCCTACATCTCCTCTCTCACCACCATTCAGGGCCTCAAACTGTCCTTCCAGTTGAGGCAACACCTCACTTGTGAATCTGTTGCAGTCATCTACTCTACCCTTGCTTCCAGTGCAGCCTCCCGTATATCGGTGAGACCTGATATAAATTGTGGAATCACTTTAAAGAGTACCTTCACTTTATCCACCAGAAAAGGTGGGATTTCCCAGTGCCCACACATTTCAATTTACTTCCCATTTTCATTCTGACATATCAGGCCATGGCTTCACCTATTGATGAGGCCACACTCAAGCTAGAGGAGCAAACCTAATATTGTGTCAAGGTAGCCTCCAATCTGATGGTGTGAACATCAATTTCTCCAACTTCAGGTAATTTTTACCACATCTATCCTTTTCCATTTCCCATTCTACTCATCACCTCCCTCTTTTTTATTATTATTACCCAGTACTCATGGTTTTTAAACCATCAATTCTTCCAGTTTCTGCCATTTTTAACTCAACCACCTTTCTTTCTTTCTTTTTCAATCTTTTTATTGAGTTTCATATAAATATAAAAAAAACATAACATAATAATGAATAGGTTATGAATACAATAGACTTGAAATTACATTGATAATAGGATAATAATATCCTATTAAACATCAACAAAAAAAGTACATTAATCAATCGAGTCTATATAATTATATATGAAAAAAAACAAAAATAATCATCAAAAGAAAAAGAAAAAAAAAATAAAAATGTGTGAAAGAAAATATATATATGAAACAAACACTAAACTAAAACTAACATGGGCAATAATAACAGTTTATAAGTATATGATAGTGTCAAAGAACTCCAGAACTCCATACCTGAACAAGAATAAGCAGAGAGAAGGTCTGGAAAAGGCCAAATTAATTCATATGAAAATGTCAAATAAACGGTCCCCAAGTTTCTTCAAATTTAATTGATGAGTCAAAAATAGTGCTTCTAATTTTTTCCAAACTCAGATAAGAAATAGTTTGAAAAAGCCACTGAGACGTGGTAGGAGGATTTACTTCTTTCCAATTTTGTAATATAGACCTTCTGGCCATTAATGTTACAAAAGCAATCATTCGTCTGATTGAAGGAGAAAACTGATTACCATCCTCATTTGGTATACCAAAAATTGCAGTAATAAAGTGAGGTTGTAAATCGATGTTCCAAATTGAGGAAATGGTAACGAATATGTCCTTCCAATAGTTATGTAAAGTGGGACATGACCAAAACATGTGGGTCAGTGAAGCCACTTCTGAATGACATCTGTCACATTGAGGGTTAATATGAGAATAAAATCGAGCAAGTTTATCTTTAGACATATAAGCTCTATGTACAATTTTAAATTGTATTAAAGCATGTTTAGCACATATAGAAGAAGAATTAACCATTTGTAAAATTTTTTCCCATTTATCTGTTGGTATATTGTATTGAAGTTCTTTTTCCCATTGTTGTTTAATTCTATCAGACATCTCTGGTTGTATCTTCATAATCATGTTGTAAATAAAAGCAACTAATCCCTTCTGACAAGGACTTAAGGTAAAAATCAAATCTAAGAAATCTGTTGAAGTTGAGTTGGGAAAAGATGGTAAAACTTTATGTAAAAAATTTCTGATTTGTAAGTATCTGAAGAAATTAGATTTAGGTAATATAAATTTATTGGAAAGTTGGTCAAAAGACATCAAAGTACCTTCAAAAAAAAGTTCACGAAAACATTTTATACCTTTCCTTTTCCATATGCTAAAAGCTTGATCTGTCAAGGAAGGTTTAAAGAAAAAATTAAATAAAATAGGGCTATCAAGAACAAAGTTTTTCAGAGTAAAAAATTTCCGAAATTGAAACCAAATTCGTAATGTGTGTTTAATAACAGGATTAGATATCTGTTTATTGAATTTAACTAAATCAGCAGGAAGAAAAGAACCAAGAACAGAGAATAAAGAATATCCCCTTACCTCAATGCATTCCAAATTTACCCACTGTGGACACAATAATGAGTCCAAATCTAATTTCCAATATGTTAGGTTACGGATATTATTCGCCCAATAATAAAATCTAAAGTTGGGTAAAGCTAAACCACCATCTTTTTTAGATTTTTGTAATTGCCTTTTACTTAACCTGGGGTTTTTATTTTGCCACACAAATGAGGAAATTTTTGAATCAATGTTGTCAAAAAAGGATTTAGGAATAAAAATTGGTAAGGCTTGAAATAAATATAAAAATTTCGGTAAAATCATCATTTTAATAGCATTAATCCGACCAACTAATGATAGGAATAAGGGAGACCATCTTGTAGTAAGGTGCTGTATTTGAAGAAGCATAGGTAAAAAATTCAGTCTAAATAAATCTTTATATTTCTTGGTAATTTTTATACCTAAATAGATAAAATTATCAGTAACAACTTTAAATGGAATCCTGTCATTCAATAAAGTTTGCGCGTTTAAAGGGAATAATTCACTCTTATCTAAGTTTAATTTATAACCAGAAAAACTACCAAATTGAGCCAACAAGGATAAAATAGTGGGAAGAGATCTATCAAGATCAGAAATATATAACAGCAAGTCATCAGCATAAAGTGATAATTTGTATGATTTCTCATTACGGGTAATACCAAAAATATTAGGAGATTCACGAATAGCAATGGCTAAAGGTTCTAATGCAATATTAAATAATAAAGGACAAAGGACAACCTTGTCTTGTACCACGAGATAATTGAAAAAAGGAGGATCTATAATTATTTGTAAGAACAGAAGCAACAGGTTTATAGTATATTAGTTTAATCCATGATATAAAATTAGGACTAAAATTAAAATTTCTCAATGCATTAAATAAATATGTCCATTCAACTCTATCAAAGGCTTTTTCAGCATCTAATGAGATAACACATTCTGGGACTGTGGGTGACGAAGTATGAATTATATTAATCAATTTTCTAACATTAAAAAAAGAATACCGATTCTTAATGAAACCAGTTTGATCTTCTGATATAATCTGTGGTAGTACCTTTTCTAATCTAGTGGCTAAAATTTTTGTAAGAATCTTAGAATCTACATTTAATAATGATATAGGGTGATAAGATGTACATAAAGTAGGATCTTTATCTTTTTTAAGAATTAGAGAAATAGTAGCTTCATAAAAAGATTGAGGTAATCTCTTCTTAGCAAACGCATTGTTAAAGATTTCACATAACCAAGGGGAAAGCAAAGAAGAAAAAGTTTTGAAAAATTCTACAATATAACCATCAGGGCCAGGAGCTTTCCCTGAATTCATTGATGAGATAGCCTCACCTATTTCGGCCATAGAGATAGGAGCATCAAACAAGCTACGATCTTCACCTATCAGTTTAGGAATAGTCAAATTGTTAAAAAAATTATCCATCATGGACAGGTCACCATCAAATTCTGATTGATATAAAGATTTATAAAAATCTTGAAAAGTATTATTGATTTCTTTATAATCAGTAGTTAAATTACTGTCTTGTTTACGAATTTTAATAATTTATCGCTTAGTCGAAATAGCTTTTAATTGATTAGCTAACAGTTTACTAGTTTGATCACTGTGAATATAGAATTGAGCCCTGGTCCTAATTAATTGATTTTCAATTGAAGAAGATAATAATAAGCTATGTTCCATTTGAAGCTCAACTCTCTTCTTTTAAAGTTCTATGGTAGGAGTCACGGAATAAATTTTATCAATTTCCTTAATTTTATCCACTAATAAAGCAATATCCAAATATCTTTGTTTCCTTTTACCAGCGGAATACGAAATAATTTGTCCACGGATAAAAGCCTTGAAAGAGTCCCAAAGTATTCCTCTGTCAATTTCTTCAGTATAGTTTGTTGAGAAAAACAAATCAATTTGCTGTTTTATATAGGTGACAAATTCTGGGTCTTGAAGCAGAGTAGCATTAAGTCTCCAAGATCTAACATTATTGGAAAAGTCCGGAATCTTAATAGATAACTTCAAAGGTGCATGATCCGAAATAGTAATAGAATCATATTTACAATCAATAACATCCGTTAATAACTGATGATCAATAAGAAAAAAATCAATTCTAGAATAACTATGATATACATGTGAAAAAAATGAAAATTCTTTATCTTTAGGGTTCAAAAACCGCCATATTTCTGTAATTCCCGAATCAACCATAAAAGAATTAATAAGTAAGGCTGATCTATTCGGAAGAGTTCGAATAGGTTTAGATCTATCCATCAAAGGATTCAAACAACAATTAAAGTCTCCACCCATTATCAACATATATTCATTCAGATTAGGAAGGGAAGTAAATAAACGTTTAAAAAATTCAGGGCAGTCAAAATTTGGAGCATAAATATTAACTAGAACCACTTTCCGATTGAAAAGTGAACCAGTTATCAACCAACCACCTTTCATTATGCAAAAAAAATACTCAACAATTTTGCTGCACTTCAACAGGTAAGTAGACATCTTGGGTTTGTTTGAAAAATACCTTGTCACCACTGTTATGCTTTGTAAACTCAGAAACATTAAACTGTTGAAATGTGAGTATTATTAAAAGTAAGTTAATACTGCCGGGGTTGGCGGGGTCTTTACTTCCACTCTTTTTACTCCCAGTATGCATTGTATATAGTTCCTCCACCCATGCCGCACGAGGTACCTGGAAGCCTCTGTATTGTAAATATCATTTGCCGTCCCAGATGAAGATGCTCTTTTGGCCATCAAGTTGTCGAGTGGTCTTTTTGTAAAGTAGAAGTTACCACATATTTTTGGTGACGAGGTAAACTGGTTTTGTGGACAGGTCGGCCCTGTTTTTGATCAGGAGCTGTGAGCGGGCGAGGAGCCTCGTATTTGGATGGCTGCGTTCAGAAAGGTCAGTGTGTTCGACGAGCAAATCTAGGAGTGGCCAGAGTACAAGCAAAGGTTGGGCCACTTTTTCTGTGCCAATGGAATTACTGAGGAGACTAAGAAGCGCTCCATTCTCCTGAGTGTGTGTGGGACAAAGACGTACAAGCTGATACAGAACTTAGCTACATCGCGGAAATTGGGAGAAATTCCATACGACGAACTGGTCAAGCTCGTGGGGAACCACCACAATCCAAAGCCTTCGGTGATATTTCAATGTTTCAAGTTTCCCAGCCATGTCCGGAAGCCAGGTCAGTCTGTCGGTGATTTTGTGGCCGAGCTTCGGCAGCTGTCAGAGCTTTGTGATTTTGGAGCCATGTTAGGTTTGTATGCAACATTAAAATTGCCGCCTTACAACACTGCTTGTTGGGGGAAACCCCACCGTTAACTTTCAAGACATCCCGAGAGAGTGCTGAAGGCATGGAGTTGGCTGCTAATAATGACAAGGATATACAGAACGGATATGGGGGGTTGCAGTCGGCGGCAGTGATCCAAGTCAAGATGGAGACTGGTAAACAGGCAAAGCAGGTGGAATGTTTTTGGTGTGGAGGAACACACTATGTAAATGTTTGTAAATTCAAAGATACTGTCTGCCATGCTTGTAGCAAAAAGGGACATTTAGTTAAAAAGTGCAGGAGCATAAAGGGTGAGGTTAAGCCTGCGCAGGGGAAAGCTCAACAGACTCAGGCAGCCACACACCACCTAGGGCAGGGGTCGGCAACCTTTACCACTGAAAGAGCCATTTGGACCCGTTTCCCACAGAAAAGAAAACACTGGGAGCCACAAAACCCGTTTGACATTTAAAATGAAATAACACTGCATACAACATTTTTTTTGCCTTTATGCTATGTATAAACAAACTATAATGTGTTGCATTTATGAAATCAATGAACTCCTGCAGAGAAAACAAAATTACATTTCTGCATGCAACAAAAACATTTTGAACTCCGAAAAAAAGACGTTGGGTTGAAGATTACTTTTAAGTAAAATACTCAACGTCTATTTGAGTCCTTCTTGTATTTATGAAAAACGCCAAACTTAAATTGTCCTCCAGCAGCAAACCAAAAATAACGTCAGCCAGCTGTCAACCCGAAAAATAAAAGGACTATTTCACTGAACAATGAAAAAATATGAATATACATAAACTAATAGGCAATTAAAATATTTATCATACTTGGTTAATGGGATTTCTGCTCCTGGACCTCAGCGCACAGCGTCTGCACATCAGGGCTGTATGATGTCACCTTCATCTTTACACAGGATCGCAAGCTGTCATCTGTGAGGCGTGCGCTATGTTTGTTTTTAATAAAGTTCATGTTGGAGAACACCTGCTCACATACATATGTGGATCCAAAGATTGACAGGACTGCAAGCGCATATTTTTAAATGTTTACATAAATGTCGGGGATAGCATTCCATGTTTCGAACACAAGTTTGTCCGGTCTGAGGAGGTTTTCAATATCACTCCATCTGTGATTCTGAGGAAGAACGGCCTTCTGACGGGCAACATCTTCAAGGTCTGCTGTCAAGCGTCTAAACTTGGACACCCATATGTCTTTGTCGGCTATGTCGGCCAGTTCCATCTCAAGATCAGGTTGACTCACACCTGCCAATGCAGTCGTATTCAGTAGAGATGAATTGATGCTTAGGGGAGTGACCAGGAAGGATAATGTGTTTTTTACCTCTCTGAAGCATTTCCCAAACGATGTTTGCATTGCGATGATTGCAGAATGTAAATACTCCGAATTTATCATGTCGTGAGCTTGTTTGAACTCTCTCAAATTGGGAAGTGAGACAATGTGCCTTTCTGTAAATCTCTGGCAAGCACTGTCAACTTGCGCTCGAATGCCAAAACATCCTCCAACATGTGCAGGCTGTGCGTCCTTTCCCCTGAAGAGCTGTGTTCAGCGTGTTCAGGTGCGCTGTCATGTCTACCATGAAGTGTAGCTTTTACAGGACTCTGGCTGTTCCAGCTCAGGAAAGGTGAGACCTTTGCTGCCCAGGAAAGTTTTCACTTCTTCCAGACACGCGACAAAGTGTTTCAGCACCTCCCCTCTTGACAGCCATCGGAATTTGTTGTGCAGCAGGAGATCAGAATATGCACTTTCCAGCTCGTCCAGTAACAAACGGAATTGACGGTGATTTAAACTTTTTGCCATTATTTTATTGACAATCTGAATGACAACATCCATTACTTCTGTGCATTCCAGAGGAAATGTTTGAGCACACAGTGCCTCTTGGTGCAAGATGCAGTGAAAAGTCAGCAGCTTTCTGTCCAGCGACTTCTGCAGTAAAGCCACAAATCCCTTGTGCGCTCCTGTCATACTTGGTGCCCCATCAGTAGCTACTGACACCAGGTGGGTGGTCTTTATTCATTTGGCTCTTAAACAATTCAAGACAGCCTCACAGATGTCCTCCCCCTGTGTTTGGCCTTTTAGAGGTATCAACTCAATCATTTCTTCCTGTGGCCCGGCAGAGTTTACATACCGGCAGAACAGCGCTATTTGTTCAATATCACCTTTGTCTTTAGAATCGTCACAGGCAATCGAGTAGGCCACAGCTTAATTGATGTCTTTAATTTGCTGTCTTGTGAAGTCTTCTGCCATTTTTATGGTTCTGTCTTTGACAGTCTTTGCAGAGAGGGGCATATCCCTGATTTTCTGCACAATTTCACTCTTGTTTTTAAAGTCCGTGAATAGATGTTCTGAGATCTTAATGAAAGATTCTTTTATATATTCACCATCTGTAAACTGCTTCCCGTGCCTGACTATTTCGTGAGCGGCAACAAAACTAGCATACGTAGTTGATTTTCCAGACTTCATCCACTTCTTGAAATGATTTTTGCTCAGATCAACCTTCCGCATCAGTTCCAAAATGGCCTTTTTTCTCTCCATCCGGATATTTTTGAGCAAAGGCTGCGTGTTTATTCTGGAAATGTCTTGTGACTTTTGACTTTTTGTTGTTTGCTAGTTTCTCATTGCATATTAAGCATTCCGGTCAACCAGTCTCGTCAGCAGTGAAAGCAAATGAATCTGCCCACGGATCATTAAACGTTCTGTTTACTTCAGTCACTTTTCTTTTTTTAGAATTCTCCATATTTAGCCGACCTTGGATCAAAAAATTAAAGGAATCGCTCACTGGCGGGTGTCAGGAATTGGCAGTGGTGACGTATATTAATAGCAACAAAAACACATTATATTTAGATTGTACAAGATCACCATAATCTTCAAATTTAGAATTACATTTCAAAAACTAACAAACTAACATAAAATACATTTTAATTAAATACTCATAATTTATTTTCCAAAGCCACAGGGAGCTGCAGCACAGAGATGAAAGATCCACATGCTGCTCCGGAACCGCGGGTTGCCAACCCCTGACCTAGGGGAAGCAGGCAGAGAGGCAGCGTGTGCCTACAACATGTTTGGGGTGGAAGCGGATGAAGGACCACCTGAACCATATTATGCCACAGTCACTGTCAGGGGAAAGGACATTAAGTTCGAGATTGATTCAGGGGCTACTGCATCGGTCATTAGTGAAGAGACCTACAGGAGGACTTGGGGATCCAACCTGCCTCCCCTCAGACCATCTAAGCTCCAACTCAGGACCTATATGGGGCAGCCCGTAACTCATTTAGGGGTGTTATATGTGGATATTTCGGCCGGGGGCCAGAAGGCTGAAGCCAGGCTGGTGAAAGCTAAGGGCAGTGGGCCCAGTCATTTGGGTGGCGATTGGCTTCGCAAAATCCGGCTCAACTGGCATGAAATTAAGGATTCCCACACAATGGAGGACATTCTGCAACGGTATAGTGATGTTTTCAGGGACGAGCTGGGCACACTGAAGGGCGTGACCGTGGAACTCCATGTCGATCCTGAGGCCACATCACGTTTTTTTTAAGATCAGATCAGAGCTCAATGCCATGAAAGGCAAAGTCAAGGAGGAGCTGGAACATTTACAGGGGCTGGGCATCATTGAGCCCGTCCAGTTTTCAAGGTGGGCGGCTCCTATTGTTCCAGTTTTGAAGGCGGATAAACAGTAAGGATATGTAGGGACTACAAGCTTACGGTGAATCAGGTCTCTAAGCTGGAGGAGTACCCATTGCCACGGGTGGATGATCTGTTTGCGACCCTGTCAGGGGGGTAAGCTGTTCACAAAGCTGAACATGAGCCATGCCTACCAACAGCTGCTGCTCGACAAGGATTCAAAGGAGTACGTCACAATAATACGCACAAGGGTTTATTCAAATACAATCACCTGGTGTTTGGAGGGGCGTCTAGCCCCGCCATTTTCCAAATGACAATGGACTCTTTGCTGCAGGGGATTCCGCATGTAGCAGTGTATCTTGATGATATTTTGATCACGGGAGCCATGGAGGGGGAGCATCTGGCTAATTTAGGACAGGGGCTGAAGAGGCTCTCAGACGCAGGACTGTGATTGAAACGCAGAAAATGTGTGTTCCTGGCTCTGAGTGTGAACTACCTGGGACACAAAATTACAGCGGAGGGGCTTTGCCCAGTGGAGGACAAAGTGAGAGCTATCAAGGAGGCCCCAAGAGCATCACTGAAATCAAATCATTTTTGGGCATGGTGAATTATTATGACAAGTTTCTTCCAGACTGCTCAAAGATTTTGGCCCCACTGTATAAGCTGCTTCACAATGACACTAAGTGGCGGTGGGGTGAAGAGCAGGAGGAAGCTTTCAAGGAAGTGAAAGAACTCCTCCACTCAGCGAAGCTGCTCTTTCACTATGACCCAGGCAAGGAGATCACCCTTTCATGCAATGCTTTGCCCTATGGAGTCGGGGCAGTTCTCTCACACGTAATGGAGGACCGTTCAGAGAAGCCTATTGGTTTTGCTTCACGTACCCTGACGGCTGCTGAGAAGGGATATTCACAGCTAGACAAAGAAGGTCTGGCCATTGTTTTTGCGGTTAAGCACTTTCATCAGTACCTCTATGGACATGCATTCACAATTTATATGGACCATAAACCACTGATGAGCCTTTTTAGTGAGACCAGATGCATCCCACCGCTAGCCTCAGTCAGGATACAGTGTTGGGCTCTCACATTGTCAGCCCACCAGTATACTATCGTGTACAGAGGGGGTGGGGACGAAGCAAACGCTGATGCACTGAGTCAACTCCCTTTACCTGAGATGCCTGCTGCTACAGATGTGCCTCCAGAGACTGTGTTTTCATTGGAGAGGCTGTCCGAGACACTTGTAAAGGCAACCCAGATCAAGCAACGGACAGAGAGGGACCCAGTCCTGTCTCAAGTCAAGTCTTTTCTTTTACAAGGTTGGCCCAGAGTTGTGGAAGGAGAGGAACTGAGGCCTTATGCCAAATGCAAGACAGAACTGAGTCTGCAGGATGGTTGCATTTTCTGGGGGGGGGGGGGAGCGAGTGTTATCGTGCCTCCCCCGGCCGTTCACACATTGTGAGGAAATTCATGAGACTCACCCAGGGGAATGAAAAGCCTTGCAAGATCCTACATCTGGTGGCCAAGAATGGATCAGGATCTGGAGAACAAGGTAAAATCATGCACACAATATCAGACCAATCAGAACATGCCACCACCAGCTCCCTTGCACCCATGGGAGTGGCCAGTCCACCCCTGGTCTAGGCTACATTTGGACTTTGCTGGCCCCTTTATGGGACAGATGTTTCTTGTAATGGTAGATGCGCATTCCAAATGGATCGAAGCTCACATCATGAGCAACATCACAGCCCCCTCAACCACAGACAAACTCAGGCAAGTGTTTGAAGTCCACGAGTTGCCTGACTCTCTGGTCACTGATAATGGCCCGACGTTCACCAGTGAGCTGTTCAGTGAGTTCATGCAGCAGAATGGCATTTGTCACATTCAGACGGCCCCTTTCCTCCCAGCCTCAAACGGTTTGGCTGAGAGGGCTCTTCAGACAGTGAAGGAAGGCCTGAAGTGGATGACAGGGGACTCTCGTAGTACCCAGCTTTCACGTTTCCTGTTTAAATACCGCCTCACACCACAGACTACGACTACACACACTCCAGCAGAGATGCTGATGGGGTGTAGGCCTAAGTCAAGATTGGACCTACTGTGCCCGGACATGAAGGCAAAAGTGGAGAGAAAGCAGGAAAAGCAGATGGAGGGACATGATCAACATGCACGAGACAGACAGTTAAAACCAGATGACGATGTCTATGTGAGAAACAATCAGCGGTTATTCTTAAGCAGAGTGGTCCAGTCTCCTATTTTGTTAAGCTGACCGATGGGCGTGTTTTCCGCAGACATCAGGATCATGTGTGCCTGCGTCATGATTCCGGCTCAGAGGTAGACAGTTCCATGGAGTTTCCAATGGGGAGACAGACTACTGGGGAAGCACGTCCACCAGTGACTTTGCCAGACGGAGACACACTGGCAGAGGGGGCAGAGTCCCCTGAAGAGGATGGACCTTCTCACATGGACACACAGACCCCTCTCGTGTCCCCAACACTGGATCCAGTGAAAACATCCTCACCGGCGGTGCCTGCTGGCTCACCGGGGGTAGTGCGTAGATCACAGCGCCCTCGCAAACCTCCTGACAGACTGAATCTTTGATTGGATAGTTTCTTTTGTTGTTAGATTGAATGTTGAATCTGCCATGTTTTTTAGGTGTTTTCGTATTTGTAACCTGTGGCTAATGATACCACTTTTTTTATTTCTCACTTCTTCTATATTTGGGGAATGTTGGATTTTAAAGGGGGAGAAGTGTTCTAACATGAGTATTATTAAAAGTAAGTTAATACTACTGGGGTTGGCAGGGTCTTTACTTCCACTCTTTTCACTCCGAGTATGCATTGTATATAGTTCCTCCACCCATGCCGCACGAGGTACCTGGAAGCCTCTGTATTGTAAATATCATTTGCCGTCCCAGATGAAGATGCTCTTTTGGCCATCAAGTTGTCAAGTGGTCTTTTTGTAAAGTAGAAGTTACCACATAAACCACTTGCAAGAAAAGATAGGCGCCCAAAAAAACGGGGTTGTTTCATTTTTTGTTACTTTAAGCAAGGGATGTGAATATCACAAGGTAGTGTCATGACATACACAATTTATGTCATTTTTTGTATAACCCTAATGAATTATTTAAACAAACAGGTGCTTAATCAGTCACTTTATTTACAATATTACTCAAATACTGCTGAAATATTAAATACAAAACATTACCTTACCTGGCATGATGCAACCGGTCTGTAAGCTCTTCAATGGCATCTATAGAAGCTTGTCAGGCTTTTAGATGCCATGCCAAATCTGTGCAAACTTCTAAGAAAGTAGAGTCTCTACTGTACCATTCTTGCAATGGCACTTATGTGCTGGACCCAGGAGAGATCCTCTGAAAAGATAACTTCAATGAATTTGAACTGACTCTCAACTTCTGATTCCCTATGAAAACTGTCTCATGAACCTTCGATTTCCTCCTCCTGCAATCAATAAAGAGGTCTTTGGTTTCGCTAACATTGAGTGAAAGGTTGTTGTTGTATCATTCAGCCGGATTTTTAGTCCTATATGTTGAATCAACCCCACCTTTATTTGGCTAACACCAGTGGCATCGTCAGAAAATATAAATATGGCATTGCAGCCATATAAATCTCATCTTTTAAAATTGTCTCTGCTACTAATGTAAGACATCGGTTATCACCTCCTGGCTTCTTATTTCATTTCCTCTATGCCCCTCCCTCACCAGCCTCTCAACCCCTCCTTATCTATCACAAACCTGATTTTGCTCTGCCTCTTCCCCCAACTTTTTGTATTGATACACACACAACAGCGCCATCTTCCAGGGGTTAGACTCTCCGACACTCCAGAATATGGATAGCTTGCAAGATTCTTTTAAAGATTCAGGCCCGCCCCACTAACTGGTGGCCACATTTTGCTGCCAGGATTTTAATATTTAAGGAGCTCCTGAACTGAGGTTTGGTGCTTATTCATCAGCTTTACTTTAGAATCTCATCCGGTGTTCAGTTTAGAACCATGTCCTTGTCTCAGTCTCGTAATGTGTCTTGATTCTATTCTCAGATACTCCTGCATTTGGGTCCTTACTGACCTCTCCTAGGGCTTTTGTCACAGTATGATTGAGCCTAAAATGGACTCACTGTGGTATTGGAGCCTCTCCTCAACTTTCTCAAAAGAGCCTGGAGATATGCAACCTCCAGGTCACCAAGCATCAACTATTGCAAGGAGGAAGTGTTCTCACTCAGGTGAGTCTGTCAATCACTCCGCAGAGTCAGTCCGTCTTTCCGCCCCGGAGAGATTTGGACATGAGCTGGGTCTTGCCTATATTTCCTCACTCAGTGTCCATTCGTGTTTAAATTTCAGCTGTCCTGGTTCCCTCTGAAAGGTGGCTTTCATGATCTCTCTCCTGACCAGGAGAGTCCTGGCCTGGGCCACTGTACATTGGGGGCAGAGGGCAGAGATCTGGTTTGATTTGGAGGAATTCGTGAATGCCATGAAGAGGATGTTCCATCATCCTGCTGAAGCTAACAGAACTGCGGACAGTCTGATGAAGGTGCGTCAGGGTAGTCGGTCAGCAGCCAACTATGCCTTTGAGTTTCGGACTTTGGCCAAGAGGTTTAGCTGGAATGGGGAGGCCTTGGGCCCTCTTTACCAGCACGGCCTCCAAGGCGAATTAATGGATGCCCTTGCCTTCAGAGAGCCGGTGGAGGACTTAGAGGCTCTGATTGACCAGTCTATGCACCTGAATAACCATCTGACAGAATGCACATGGGACTACGTCAAGAAGTCAAAGAAGGCTAGCCCAAGCCTGGCTTCAATGCATTACAGTTTCACTTCCCAACCTCGAACAATGACCAACCCTTCTGCACAAGACCCTGTCGAACCAAAGCAAATCAGCTGCATTAGACTCTGCTGATGAAAGGTTGAGGTTGCTGCTACAACCGTAGTGAGGCAAGTCTGGTGCACCTGAATGTCTGAAGCTGCAGCCATCAGGACAACTACAAAGACCATTCTGTGTCAGGAGAACTGTGACGGTAGCAGTTGGTACTCACAACCTACAAATTTCGGTTTCACGCTGATGACAATCACCAGGGGTAAAAAAAAAGGTAAAAGGTGATTGCCTTTGTGGACTCTAGGGCAACCTGGTTATTTCCTGAACTTGGGGACAACTCATTAGCTCAACATACTTCTGCAAAAATTGAGCCAGCATTTGACCGCAACTGTCCTGGAGGGTAGACTTCTTGGGTCCGTGTAGATCCTGCAGCAGACATCGGTTCTGCGAATGAGGATAGGGGAGTATGCAGAGGGCATTTGTTTCCATATGATTGATTCTGCTCACATACTCCAATTGTCAAGCACCTTTGGCTGTCCAAGTATAACCTTTCTGTGAACTGGGAGGAAGTGAGAATCATTGCATGGTCAAATCTTTGCAAGAGAGAATATCTTTAGTTTGGTGTTCAGACCCCTGGACTCTCTCAAGACCAGAAATTAACAAGGAGTAGACTTTTGCTTAGGGTAAACAGAACCCTTTGGGAGATCCAGTCCTGCCTCCGAGGGCAGATAATCTGGCTCCAGTCAACAGGACCGTGAAGGTCCTGACCATCTAGTTGTGGGTGTGCTGGAACTGGAGAGAGAGGGTCTCTAGTTCAGGAGCAAGCCAAAGAGCCTCCTAAGGAGGTATCCAAGAATTTTGGAGCCCCAGCAACTATGGGAATCAGTTGCCAGGTCCCACCTAAGTGAAAGACTTCAAAATGTAGACCCTTGGAGCTTAATCCGAGGAGGACAAAGCTATTCATAACACCTCATCTGAGAATACAGATGAGTTAGATATGAACTCCAATCTGGACTCTGTTGTCAGGAGTCTCTAGTGAACCTATGGAAGAAACTCTGAGGTCTGACAAATTAACCTCGCTACCTAAGGAACCTCAGGAGAAGTCTCAGGATAGTTGCAACACCTAAGCTGGTCAAAATACCTTCCATCTACCTGCTAGGATTTTGAAGAGTTCTTCAGCAAGGGTAAGGCCTCAGTTCTTCCACTGCACTGACCCTATGACTGTGCAAAACATCTACTGCCAGGTACTTGTCATCCATGGGGTCCCAGGCCCTGAGAGAAGTGCAATGGAGGAGTACATAATTGAGGCTCTTGCCATGGGATTCATTCAGCCTTCCACCTCACCAGCTGGTGCAGGCTTCTTGTTTGTACAGACAAAGGACAGAAGCCTACAGCCTGTAGAGGACTGAATCTCACATTGGCCAAGAATCAATGCCCCCTTCCAGTCATTCACACTGCCTTCAAAGTTCTCCAAGAAGCAAGAGTATACTCTAAGCTGGACTTGTGGAGTGTGTAAAATTTGGATTGCAGAAAGGAGGGTGACTAGTGGAGGACACACACTGACAGGGCAATATGAGTACGTGGTCATGCCCTTCCACCTTGCTAATGCACCAGCACTTTTTCAGACCTTCAGAAATGATGCGCTCCAGGATTCTCTCCATAATTACACCTTTGTCTACTTGGATGACATCCTCATTTTCTAAAAGTCCAAGTAGGAGCATGTCACTCACATCATAGAGAGGATTCTAGATCATGGACTTTATGTTAAGCTGGAGAAATCTGAATTTTACGTGACCACAGTGTCATTTTTGGGTTGTATCAACTCTAATAGCAATCTCAAAATGGACCCTGAGACGCAGGCAGTCAGAGATTGGCTACAGCCATACAATATGAAACAAGTCCAGCAACATGAATGCTTGAGCATATAGACATTAAGAAAGAGGATGTACTGGAGCTTTCAGAAAGCGTCAAGTTGGATAAGTCTCTGGGACCATTCGAGATGTATCCCAGGCTACTGTGGGAAGTGAGGGAGGAGATTGCTGAGCCTCTGGCAATGATCTTTGCATCATCAATGGGGATGGGGGAGCTTCTGGAGGATTGAAGGGTTGCAAATGTTGTTCTCTTATTCAAGAAAGGAAGTAGAGATATCCCAGGGAAGTATAGTCCAGTGAGTCTTACTTCAGTGGTTGGTAACTTGATGGAAAAAATCCCAAGACGTAGAATTTATGAACATTTGGAGAGGCATAAATGATTAGGAATACTCAGCATGGCTTTGTCAAAGGCAGGTCGTGCCTTATGAGTCTGATTAAATTTTTTGAGGATGTGATTAAACACATCGATGAAGGTAGAGCAGTAGATGTAGTTTATGTGGATTTCAGCAAGGATTTTGCCAAGGTACTGCATGCCAGGCTTATTGAGAAAATAAGGAGGCATGGGATCCAAGGACCCCTGCTCTTTGTGATTTTTATAAATGACCTGGACGAGGAAGTGGAGGGATGGATTATTAAATTTGCTGATGACACAAATGTTGGGGGTGTTGTGGATAGTGTGGAGAGCTGTCGGAGGTTACAGCGGGACATTGATAGGATGCAAAACTGGGCTGAGAAGTGGCAAATGGAGTTCAACCCAGATAAGTGTGAAGTGGTTCATTTTGGTAGGTCAAATATGATGGCAGAATATAGTATTAATGGTAAGACTCTTGGCAGTGTGGAGGATCAGAGGGATCTTGGGGTCCAAGCCCATAGGGCACTCGAAACAGCTGTGCAGGTTGACTTTGTGGTTAGGAAGGCATACGACACATTGGCCTTCTTCAATCGTGGATTGAATTTAAGAGCCAAGAGGTAATGTTGCAGCTATATAGGACCATGGTCAGACCCCACGTGGAGTACTGTGCTCAGTTCTGGTTGCCTCACTACAGGAAGGATGTGGAAACTATAGAAAGGGTGCAGAGGAGATTTACAAGGATGTTGCCTGAATTGGGGAGCATGCCTTATGAGAATATGTTGAGTGAACTCAGCTTTTTTTTCTTGAAGCGACAGAGGATGAGAGGTGACCTGATAGAGGTGTATAAGATGATGAGAGGCATTGATCATGTGGATCATCAAAGGCTTTTTTCCCAGGACTGAAATGGCTAGCATGAGAGGGCACAGTTTTAAGGTGCTTGGAAATAGGTACAGAGGAGATGTCAGGGGTAAGTTTTTTTACACAGGGAGTGGTGAGTGTGTGGAATGGGCTGCCAGTGACGATGGTGGAGGCAGATACAATAGAGTCTTTTAAGAGACTCCTGGACAGGTACATGGAGCTCAGGAAAATAGAGGGCTGTGAGTACCCAAGGTAATTTCTGAGGTAAGGACCTGTTCGGCACAGCTTTGTGGAATGATGGGCCTGTATTGTGCTGTAGGTTTTCTATGTTTCTATCTTTTCTCTTTCTTTCTAGTCCTGGTGAAGAATCTCAAACTAAAACATCAGCAATCCATTTCTTTTCATAGATCCTGCCTGACCTGATATCTATTAAGACACTTGAAACTTACACCTTCATAATACTTATGGTTGCATAGCAGTTAGTGCAATTGCTTTATAGTACTAGCAATCACTAATCAGAGTTTGGTTCCCACTGCTGTCTGTCATAATATTTATGGCATAATTATTGCCGCTGTTATAATACTTGCTGTAGAGTAGCAGTTAGCTCAATTGCATTACGGTGCTAGGGAACACCAGTTGGGGTTCAATTCTCACTGCTATCTGTTTGTACGTTCTCCATGCAACTGTGTGGGTTTCCTCCAACATTTCAAAGATGTTTGGTTAGGGATAGTAAATTGTGGGTATGTTACGCTGGCATTGGCAATTTGACAACACATCAAGGCTGTCCCTGGCACAATTCTTGCTGATTTGATTTGATACAAACAACATTTTACTTTTCTGTTTCGATGTACATGTGATAAATAAATCAAATCTTTAATCTTTACGTGTGTGGTCTAGAAATTCAACATTTACATAAGAACATAAGAGATAGGAGCAGGAGTAGGCCAATCGGCCCCTCAAGCCTGCTCCGCCATTCAACAAGATTATGGCTGATCCAATCTTAACTCTAGTTTTCACAGAATCCCACAAGGCAACAGTGCCAACCAACAGGGCACCATGCCGCCCATTTTATTTTATTATTCATCCCACCCAAACCTATGTGATCAGCCAGGGGAAAAGAAAATGATTTGCCAATTGAGGAGAAAAAATCTGGAAAATTCCTCTCTGACCCATCCAGGCTATCAAAAACTGGTCCAGGAGATCACGTAGCTGATCTAAACCTAGCCTGATGTCCACTTACCTGCTCGCTCACCGTATCCCCTAATGCCATTTTTATCCAGGAAAGTGTCTATCTCCGTTTTGAATTTATTGAGTATAGTAGCTTCCACAGCTCTCTGGGGCAGTAAATTCCACAGCCCCACTACCCTCTGAGTGAAGAAATTTCTCCTCATCTCAGTCCTGGAACGGCATCCCCTTATTTTAAGATTATGCCCCCTAGTCCTAGTTTCACCCATCATTGGGAACAGTCTCCCCACATCCACCCGATCAAGCCCCTTCACAATTTTATATGTTTCAATAAGATCGCCTCTCATTCTTTGGAACTCCAATGAGTAGAGTCCCAATCTACTCAACCTCTCATCATACATCAACCCACCAATCCCCGGAATTAACCTAGTGAACCTTCTCTGCACTGCCTCGAGAGCCAATATGTCCTTTCTTAAATATGGACACCAGAACTGCACACAGTACTCCAGGTGTGGTCTCACCAATACCCTGTACAACGGTAAGACCTCCCTGTTCTTATACTCCATCCCCCTAGCAATAAAAGCCAGCATTCCATTGGCCTTCTTGACCACCTGCTGCACTTGCATAATAACTTTTTGTGTTTCCTGCACCAGGACCCCCAGATCCCTTTGCACAGAAGCACTTTCCAGTTTCTCTCCATTGAGATAATAAATTGCTCTATTATTTTTCCTGCCAAAGTGCAAGACCTCACACTTGTCAGTATTATATTTCATCTGCCAAATGTCTGCCCAATCACTCAGCCTATCTATGTCCCCCTGCAGGGTTTCAATGTCCTCCGCACTCATTACACTCCCTCCCATCTTTGTGTCATCAGCAAACTTCGATACGTTGCACTTAGTCCCTTTCTCCAAATCATTAATATAGATTGTAAAGAGTTGGGGTCCCAACACCGACCCCTGCGGAACACCACTAGTCACCAACTGCCAGTCTGAGAATAAACCATTTATCCCAACTCTCTGTTTTCTGTTAGAAAGCCAATCCTCCACCTATGCCAGAATATTATCCCCAATCCCATGATTTTTTACTTTAAGTAATAATCTTTGGTGTGGCACCTTGTCAAATGCCTTTTGGAAGTCCAAATACACCACATCCACTGGTTCCCCTTTATCTACCCTATATGTTATGTCCTCAAAAAACTCCAATAAATTTGTCAAACATGACTTCTCTTTTGTAAAGCCATGCTGACTTTGTCCTATTAAGCTATGTTTATCCAAATGCCCTGTTACTGTTTCCTTAATTATCGATTCCAACATTTTGCCAACCACAGATGTTAGGCTAACTGGCCTATAATTCCCAGCCTTCTGTCTATTGCCCTTTTTAAATAAAGGAGTTACATTAGCATTTTTCAAATCTGCCGGGACCATTGCCGAGTCCAGCGAGTTTTGAAAAATTATCACTAATGCATCCACAATCCCGACCGCCACTTCCCTTAAGACCCTAGGATGCAAGCCATCCGGTCCAGGGGATTTATCCACCTTCAGTCCCATTGACCTTCAGTCAAATCCCTTGGTGATTTGAATCGTAGTTAGCTTCCCTCCCCCTAGAGCCCCCTGTTTATCCAGTGTTGGGATATTTTGAGTGTCCTCTACTGTAAAAACTGATACAAAATATTTGTTCAGCGTTTCCGCCATCTCCATGTCCCCTACCATTAATTTCTCGGTCTCATCTTCTAGGGGACCAACATTTACTTTAGCCACCCTTTTTCTTTTTATGTAACTATAAAAACTCTTACTATCTGCTTTTATGTTTTTCGCCAATTTACTTTCATAATCTATCTTCCTCTTCTTAATCAATCTTTTTGTTATTTGCTGCTGATCTTTAAAAGCTTCTCGATCTTCAATCTTCCCACTAGATTTAGCTACCTTATATAACTTTCTTTTTAGTCGTATACTTTGCTTTATTTCTTTACTTGGCCACTGATAACTATTTTTTCTTTTACACCCTTTTTTCTTCAGTGGAATATATTTTTCTTGATAGTTGTAAAGTAACTCCTTAAATATACACCACTGATCAAGTACCAATCTACCATTTAATCTATTTTCCCAATCCATCTTAAGCAATTCCGCTCTCATATCATCATAGTCTCCTTTATTTAAGCTCAGTACGCTTGTTTGAGATCCAACCCTCTCATCTAATTGAATATGGAATTCGACCATGTTATGGTCACTCATTCCAAGGGGATCCTTTACTAGCACATTTCTTATTAGTCCTGTCTCATTACACAGGACCAAATCTAAGACTGCTTGCCCCCTTGTTGGCTCGGTAACGTATTGTTCAAGGAACCCAACCCAAATACACTCTTCTTCTTCAAGGCTGCCGTGTCGGACTTGATTAGTCCAGTCAATATGAAAGTTAAAATCCCCCATAATTATAGCTGTTCCCTTATTACAAGCCCCAACTATTTCCTGATTTATGCTCCGATCAACTGTGTTACAGCTGTTTGGAGCCCTATAGACTACTCCCACCACTGCTTTTTTCCCTTTACTATTTCTTATTTCTACCCAAATTGTTTTGTTATCCTGATCCTTTGAGCCAATATTATTTCGCTTTATTGCAGTGATTTCTTGCTTTATAAACATAGCCACCCCACCTCCTTTTCTGTTTTACCTGTCTCTCCTAATTGTCAAATACCCTTGTATGTTTAATTCCCAGTCCTGGTCACCCTGCAGCCATGTTTCCGTAATTGCCACAATATCACAACCATACGTAATTATTTGTACCGTCAACTCATCAATTTTATTCCTAATACTACGTGCATTCAAATAAAGGACTTTCAAATATGTTTGATACTTATTTCCTACCTTTTTCTTTTGTACAACTTTATGCTTATCTCCGTACATTCTTTCCCTTCCTGACACACTCTGTCTTTTTATTCCTCCACTTTTACCTACATCCATTACCTTCTCCATTGTCTTTTTAATTATTTGCTCCCTAGAATCCTCCCCCCCCCCACTAGTTATTTTAAAGACCTCTTTGAAGCCCTAGTTATATGATTCGCCAGGACACTAACCCCAGCCCGGTTCAGGTGAAGCCCGTCCCTCCGGAACAGTTCTCTCCTGTCCCAGTACTGGTGCCAGTGTCCCAAGAAGCAAAACCCACTTCTCCCACACCAGTCTTTGAGCCACGCGTTTAACTCCCTAGTTTTATTTAACCTAGCCAAATTTGCTCGTGGCTCAGGTAATAATCCAGAGATTATTACCCTTGAGGTTCTGTTTTTTAATTTGACCCCTAGCTGCTCATAGTCCTGTAACAGAACCTTCTTCCTTGTCCTATCTATGTCACTAGTACTGACGTGTACTAAGACAACTGGATCCTCGCCCTCCCACTGTAAGTTTCTCTCCAGCCCAGAAGAGATGTCCTTAACCCTGGCACCAGGCAGGCAACATAGCCTTCAGGACTCTCGCTCTCGGTTGCAGAGAACCCTATCTATCCCCCTGACGATACTGTCCCCTATTACTACAACATTCCCTCTGGAATGGCCCCCCACTCCATGGTGCTATGGGCAGGTTGCTCATCCTCCCCACAGTCCCCGCTCCTGCCCTCACAGGGAGTTAAAGCCTCGAATCTGTTGGACAAGAGCAAGGCCTGCATCTCCTCCAGCCCTACCTCCTGGATTCCCCTACTTTCCTCACTCATAGCCACACCATCCTGTGCTTGACTGCAATCTACATTAGTTAATCTATTAGGTGTGGCTATCTCCTGGTACACAGAGTCCAGGTAACTCTCCCCCTCCCTGATGTGTCGCAGTGTCTGAAGCTCGGACTGCAGCTCATCAATATGAAGCTGGAGTTCCTCGAGCAACAAACACTTGCTGCAAATGTAGTCTCTGTGTCCCTCAATTGGGTCTACCGGTTCCCACATCTCGCAGCAGTAACACATCACCTGCTCCATGCTATATAGTTAATTTAATGTACTAGTATTAGTTATGCAAGAACCCTTTGCCCCAATACAGCTAACTATCACACTATTTAAAACAGAGTTGAGGAAGAGTTTCTTCTCCCGGAGAGTTGTGGAGGTGTGGAATGCACTGCCTCGGAAGACGGTGGAGGCCAATTCTCTGGATGCTTTCAAGAAGGAGTTGGATAGATATCTGATGGATAGGGGAATCAAGGGATATGGGAACAAGGCAGGGACTGGGTATTGATAGTGAATGATCAGCCATGATCTCAGAATGGCGGTGCAGACTCGAGGGGCCGAATGGTCTACTTCTGCACCTATTGTCTATTGTCTATTGTCTATTAACAATACTTTTAAAGTTATAAGTGTAAAAGGAAACAGAACTACTTACCAATACTTACCAAGCAACTAGCTGTGAGAGCTCTGCAGCTCCGGTCTTCCTCGCCTCACCCGGTTCCACCGAAGCCCGTTGAGCCAAAGCCCTTAGGTCTCCCTCTATGAGTTCACCTTCTTTCATTTCTTTCTCCTTGGAAAGTGCACCTGAGGAGAATTCATTTAGTAAACTTGTTCACAGCCCCTGGCTGCACACATACTTTAGATTACTCTTTTGTTCCTTAAGTGGATCCCTTCTTTCCATAGCTACCCTCCTGGTCCCTGAGATTCTTATGAACTGGCTTAGGATTTGCCTTACATTTACTTTTCAATCATATTTCTTGATTTCTTTTTTCCTCCGATTTTGCTTTTTAAATACTCCTCTATAGACTCTGTGTTCCTGGAGGGATTTGTTGATTGTAATTGCCTCTACTTGTTTAATGTTTCCCTTGTTACCTTCATAACATTTGTAATTCAATGTTCCTTAAAGTTACCATCGTTTCCTTTTCCTCTGTCTGGAAGAAGCTGTCCCTGAACTCCTGATAACTTCCCTTTAAATGGCTTATGCTTATGAGATAATGTTTTACCTTCTAACATGTGCTCCCAATCTACTTTCACCAGTTCTCCTACTGCAATATCAAAATTGCACCTTAGGACCTTAACCTGAGGACCAACTTTTATGTTTCCATAACTATATAAAAACTTAAAAAATTGTAACCACCTTCCGCGACAATTCCGCTGGCTGCCTGTTTTCATTTCTTTAAGATGAAGTCAATCACAGCCACCACCAGACCCAAGAATAGCTTCTATCCTGCTGTTATAAGACTCTTCAACAGTTAAAGTTGAACTCTGGACCTTTCAGTTTACCTCTCTATTCCCTGAACTGCACTTTCTCTGTAACCGTAAAACTGAATTCTGCATTTCTTTAATACTCTGCCTTTATACTGTAAGCCACCCTCATGCTGTAGCAAACATCCTTTCATTCTTATTTTTGATATTTTGCTAAAAAGAAGAATGGTGGCTAGAAGCATCAGAAGGTAATGACAAACGCTTTGCAAGGTGAAGAAATGCTGTAGAAATTAGTCAGTTTCATTTTTGATTAATGCCTTATCTGAATGCTGGGTGCGATGATTTTCTGATATAAAATTTCTCTCTCCATTTAACGAAAGGCTGGAATTTACTGGCTAAATTTAATTGACTATTTCTGTACTGGATGGATTCTTGTTATAGTCGCCCTGATGGAACTCATTGCCCTCAGCTGGATTTATGGTAAGTATAATATGAAAAGCAGTAAAACTAAATCAGAGTGTTGAATCACCGTTACCATGTGGATTCTTAGAAGGAATGAAACAGATTTTTTGTTACACGACATAGTAAGTTATTTTTAACTGAACGGGGTCAATAAAGAAAGTTCTTAATTATCTTGATTTCACAGCTATTCTGCCTTTTGCATCTTTCAGTCTTGATGAAGACTGAACTATTCTAGCTGAACTGCTCCCATTGACTGCTAAAAAAAATTTGCAGCAGCTCCTGCTGTTTTTTGATGAGTATGACAACAAAAGGCCAACACTTTAGGGTGGCAAGGTAGCGTAGCAATTATTGTAATACTATTACAGAGGCAGCAATCACTGACTGGCTTTCCATTTCCTCTGCTGTCTGTAAAGAGTTTGTTTTTCCCCATGATCACATAGGGTTCCTCCAGGTGCTTCAGTATTCTCCTGCATGCTAAAGATAACTGTATATGGTTAGGGTTAGTCAGTTGTGGGCATGCAATATTACTGCGAGAAATGTGCAATACTTGCATGCTGCCCAGCACTATCCATTCTGATATGAGTTGACGCAGATGGAACATTTCACAGTATGTTTCAATGTACATGTGACAAATAAAGCAAATCTTTTAATACTTTTGAACAAAAGTGACATTAGCCTATGATCTTTTTAAAGGTCGTGGAAATTCAATGGATACATCCTCATGATCCTTCACTGCCACCTGTCAGTTCTCCCAGTTATGACTGTTACAAGGATCTATTTAGTAATAATGAAAAGAGGCACAGACACAATCTGTGATTACTGACAATTACCTTGCTTTTCTTTTTCAGTATTTTTATTAATTACTTGTGTAGATGAATAAAAATACATTATGATATTACAGAAACAGAAAAAAGGTTGAAATGCCCCATGTATAGTAAGTAAACCATAGTATTCAAAAGGTATATTTTTTCTAATCTAAAGCAAAATCAAAACCCCATAACAGAAAAAAGCAAAAGACAAAAAAAACAGCTGTTTGGTTAAAAGAAAAAAAAAGTCTTGGACATATAGTTATAAATTCAAACATATAGTAGCCATCACCATTGCTGAACAAGTTGAAGATTGTGAAAGTAGTTCCAAAAAGGTCCCCATAATGTGAAAAAATCTTTTGCAGGTAATAGAAATAAAACACCTAATCTTCTCATGATTTAAATATGACATAACATCAATCAACCAATGGGCATGAGGAGGTGGAGTGGCATCCTTCCACTTAAGCAACAAAACTCTTCTGGCTGAAAGAGAAACAAAACACAAAATATGCAAATCATTCAGCTTAAGAGTAAAATCATTTCATCCAACAGTACCAAACAAGGCAGTCAGAGAGTTGGATTTAAAATTTACTTTAAAAAGCTCCAAGAAAGATTGAAATACTTTTTTCCAAACTTTATCAAGCTGCGGGCAGGACCAAAGCACATGAATTAGAGAGGCCTCTTCAACATTACACCTATTACAGTATGGAGGAAAAATCTGAGTAAAAATGAGAGAGCTTATACTGAGTCATATTGGCTCTATGAAGCACTTTAAATTGTAAAAGAGAGTGGCACACACGTAATTAAGAGATGTGAACAAGTTTAAAAATTTAATTCCAAGCATCCTCATCAATTGAAATCTGTTGGTCTTATTCCCAGAGATATTTAATTTTATCTCAGAATGTTTCTCATAGCCAACAACATACTATAAATATTAGAAGTAGGTCCATTATAAAAGGTTTTCAGAGTAAAAAATTTATCAATTAAATTCTTATCTGAACTTTAGGAAATGTATGAAGTTGAGCATGCAAGAAGTCTCTAATTTGTAAATACCTAAAAAGTGAGCTTTACAAAGATTATACTTAATAGATAGTTGATCAAATGTGGAAAGACTATCTGCAACAAACAGATCCTGAAAACATTTAATATCTAATCTATTCTACTCTTCAAAAACTACATCAAAGAAAATAATTAGAAAAAATGGGTCTAGAGAGTGAAAAGCCAAATATCCCAAAGAATTTTCTAAATTGTAACCAAAACCTCAAAGAATGTTTAACTACATAATTATCAGTTAAATTACTTAAGAACAGAGGAATTGAAGAACTGTGGTGACCCACTTTCTGCGCAGGCGAACCAGCTCACAAATAGCCAGCGCACGGGGGGAGACTTTGGTAATGCACCCCTGACGTCATTTCCGCCCGGAGACGGTGGACACTAGGGATTAAATGCCAGCGCCGCGCAGTTTGAATAAACTAGTCTCGAAACGACTTACCGACTGCGTGTGGTTGTTTCAGCGTTGTGTGTAGCACATTGCTACATTGGTGACCCTAACGGTCCAAATGGGATTTGGACCAAAGATGACCGACTCTTCATCTGTTCACGCAGTTTCGCTAAAACTGCCGACTTTCTGGACGCTGCGACCATGCGTGTGGTTTAGCCAAGCAAAAGCCCAGTTCCAGATTCAGCAGATCTCTTCTGATTGCACGCATTACTACCACGTGGTGAGCGCCCTTGACCAGGAGATGGCCGCCCAGGTTACGGATTTCATACAGTCGCCCCCAGAAAAAAGAAAATATGAAGCATTCAAGGCACTGCTCATTTGGGACCTTTGGCCTCTCGCGGTGTGAGCAGGGTGCCCGCCTGCTTCACCTGGATGGTTTGGGAGACAGACTGCCATCAGCATTGATGAATGAGATGCTGGCCCTGGCTGACGGACACAAGCCCTGCCTCATGTTCAAGCAAGCATTCCTAGAGCGACTGCCCGAGAACATACATCTGCTGCTGGCCGACGCAGATTTCAGCAACCCTCGGAAGGTGGTGGCCCGGGCAGACATGCTGTGGAAAGCCAAGAGGGATAGCGTGGCGTCTGTCGGTCAGATTACCAGGCCACGAGCACAACAGCAGACCAAACCAGGCCCGGCGGGGGGGTGCGCAGACAACACAGAGGCAGGAGTGAGGAGGCCAGTGAACAGTGGTGTTTCCACCACCAGCGGTGGGGCACAAAAGCCTGCCGTTGTCACCCGCCCTGCAAGGACCAGGACCAGCTGCCGCTAATGACTATGGCGGCTGGCTACCAGGACAGCCTCTTGTACATCTAGAACAAACAGTTGGGACGCCACTTCTTCGTTGACTACCGGAGTGGAGATCAGCGTCTTGCCCCCGACAGGGTACGACACCCACAACAGGAAGTCAGGACCCACCCTGAGGGCCGCAAACGGCAGCACGATATGGACCTATGGCACCCGCACAGTACAGCTGCAGTTCGGCGCCAGCCGGTTCACGTGGGACTTCACACTGGCCGCAGTGGCCCAACCACTCCTGGGGGCGAACTTCTTGCCAGCTCACAGCCTGCTGGTTGACTTGCAAGGGGAAAGGCTGGTCCATGCCGAGACTTTCCAGATGTTCTCCCTGGGTGAAGCCAAGTTGCCGGCCCCACACCTGGACTCCATCACGCTGTTGGACAGCAAATTCACCAGAATCCTGATGGACTTTCCATCGATTCTGGCACCGCAGTTCATGGCAACCATGTCCAGACACGGGGTACAGCACCACATTCCGACCCAGGGACCACTGCTCCATGCCTGCGCACGAAGGCTCCCCCCAGAAAAGCTCCGCCTGCGAAGGAGGAGTTCAAGAGGATGGAGGAATTGGGGATCATACGGAGGTCCGACAGCACATGGTGCCCAAAGCAGCCAGGGGTTGGAGACCATGCGGCGACTACCGCAGACCGAACAAGGCTACCACTCCAGACCGCTACCCCGTGCCGCACATACAGGACTTTGCAGCAAACCTGCACAGGGCAAGAATCTTTTCCAAAGTAGACCTCGTCCGGGGATACCATCAAATCCTGGTGCACCCTGAAGACATAAAATTGGGTAGGGCTAATCCCCCATTTTTTTTTTAGTTTTCTGCTGATGAACTTTGTTTAAATAGAGGGTTTTATTCTTCCATAAAGAAGAAGATATAATCGAGTCTAAAAAGTCAAAAAAGGATTTAGGAATAAAAACAGGTAGGGCTTGAAATAAATATAAAAATTTAGGGAAAATATTCATTTTAATAGAATTGATACATCCAATCAGCAACAAAGAAGGGGCAAACCAATTTGATAGTACCTTCTTAACATATTCCAAAAGAGTGATAAATTATTCTTTAAAAAGAAATTTATAACTCCTAGTAATTGTTATAACCAAATAAGTAATTTGATTTCTTACAATTTTAAATGGAAGGTCAGAGTTGACTGATACCAAATTATTCAAAGGAAAAGGTTCACTCTTATGAAGATTAAGTTTATATCTGAGAACTGACTAAATTCATAAAGTAAAGATAATACTGAGGGTAGAGAGGACTCCACATTAGAGATGTAGAGCAAAAGGTCCTCAGCATAAAGCAACAACTTATTAGTTATACCCCTCCGTAAATTACCCGACATGTCAACGGATTCACAAAACATGATGGCTAAGGGCTCTAAAGCCAACTCAAAAAACAAAGGACTCAAAGGACATCCTTGTCTGGTACCACGTTGGAGATTAAATAGTTTAGAACTCTGAGAGTTAGTAAGAACCTGTACAGTGGGAGATAAATAAAGTAATTTAATCCATTGAATGAAGTTGGACCCAAAGTTAAATGTTACTAATATTTTAAATAAGTAGATCCATTCAACCCAATTAAAGGCTTTCTCGGCATCTAAAGAGATCATGCATTCCGAAGTTTCTTTAGAGGAGAATTAATAACATTGTAAACATTGACTGTTAAAATGAGAATAATGATTTTTAGAAAATCCAGTCTGGTCATCAGAGATAATAGAAGGTAGAATGCATCATATGAGCCAAAAGTTTAGATAAAATTTTAGCGTCAACATTAAGTAAAGAAATAGGTTTGTAGGAAGAGCAATCAGTTGGATCTTTATTGTTTTTGAGAATATGTGAAATAGAGGCATCATAAAAAGATTGTGGTAACCTGCCTAATATAAAAGAGTCAGAAAGGACAGAAAATAAGTGAGGAATAACCAAAGGAGCAGAAGCCTTACAGAACTCTCCAGAAAGTCCGTCAGGACCGAGAACCTTCCCCGAACTCAGAGAATGGACAACCACCTTTATTGTCTAAACTAACAAGCACATGAAGCACACTAAGTACTTGTGTGCACATCCATTAGGCTTCCCTGACTATCCTGAATAGTCAAAGATTAGAAATGTTAATACCAGTAAAAAGGAGTCTATGCTGGCCATGTGTTTCTCACGGTCCTGCTCCAATCTCCAAGTGTCTGTGCGGTACTTAACATCTGCGATGTTCGGTCTCTAGAGAGAGTTTTTTTACTTTTGCAATTGAAACATTTGGTTTTATATTCACTCCTTACCAATTCAAATGTTACATTTGAGTGTTATTGGCTATAGTCATCTGACTGACCTGTAATACCTTCCCATTGACTCTGGTCCACGCCAACATCCAGTTATTGCCCTTCTACTGCAAGTGACAGCTGGTAAGATATAGCTGTTTGTTCTCTTTGGCTCTGGTTCAAACCAATCAGACTAGGCCACTCAGATACTGGACCAAGATAACAGAAATTCCTTGTGTCCACATTCAATTGCTCTGATGAGATTATCCCAGAGCAAGAATCAGTTGTCAAACAGTTCACAAGATGGAAGTTTCAGAGCAGCTTCACAAAATGGCAGCCTCCTTTAAGCACATGGCAAAAACAAAGTCAATTGGTTTGTCTACTACCACTGTCCTTGATTCATTCAAGTTCACTGATTTGTAGACTAGTTGTTTCTGGCCAACATGATGAAGGTGAAATTACAAGGTAAGCTCATCTTTGGAGCTTTGTCTGACTGCCTAGAATAATTTTCCATTCTCCAACTTTTTTTGTAATTCAAATTGTTATTATTATTTATTCTTATTTTACAAAGCAGCACAGCATATCATAGAGCAGATACAGTACAGCATTTTATACAGCCATCCCATGACAGGAAAACATATAAAACTAAGAAACAGAAAAAAAACTTATGCCCACGGCTCTGTCTCCTGGGTGATAGGACAATGATACCTAACGTAAACAATGACAAATTTACTATTTTAAAGGTGGGTCTCATCACAGCTGCAAGAATTACATTGCAGAACTGGAAAAAACCCAGATGTCCCACTGTGAGGAAATGGACTGAGGAAATGGTTAAGATTTCATCATATGAACACGTTGGGAAGAATTAACAGTGAGGGAAAAGTGCAAGACGCTTGCGATCAGTTTTGGTTGTATGTTAATTTAAAATTATTCCCCATCTTTAGATATTTCATTAATTGTGCACCCTTCCATATTCTGATACCTGGAACGCAGTTCAGCTCAGTTTGCATCTGAAACTTCGGCTTTCCTCAGGAAGAGCTCCTTTAGGATTTTGTGGATTCTACATAACATTTCTGGTAATCAGGTTAATAACAGGATTGCTAGCTAACCTACACAAACCTTGTGAGACATTGTTACTTGACCCCCTTTCTGTTCTTAATGCAGGATATCTGTACTAACAGCTGCATCAAAGACCAGATGAGTAAATTAATCAACCATCTCTGCTGTTCTTTTGCTCACAGGAATAAACAGGTTTATTAATGATATTGAGTCAATGATTGGGAGGAAGACTTGGCTCTTCTGGCTGTGGTGGAGATTGTGTTGGCTTTTCATTGCTCCAAGTTTGCTGGCTGTAAGGAAATATTGAACCTTTATTGGTTTAAATTAAAAACAACCCATCTACAGATCGTGTGTCATTAAATCTCTTTTATTATGTCCATCTTTTATCACAGGCCACCTTACTCTGGTCATTAGCAACATTTTCCAGACCTACATATGGATCTATTGAGTACCCACAATGGGCAATAGCCCTTGGTTGGTGCATACTAATTTTCTGTATTATGTGGATCCCCATTATTGCCATTATTAGAGTTATTCAAGCTGAAGGCTCCAGTTTTTGCCAGGTAATGAATAAGTTAAATACAAATAACAGAATTTTAATGAATTTGCCCCATTGCCCCCACTGTACCATTGATGGTGGAATATTATTAAAATAGAAAAGCATACAGAAGAAATATTGCTAGGCATAGAAATTTTTTTTAAAAACTGTAGATGTTGGAAATCTGTAATAAAGAAGAGAATATGCTGTAAATATAGGTCAACATATATATAGAGAAACATAATATTTCAGACAGTGACATTCAAAATAGGAGCAGGAGTCGGCCATCTGGCCTGTTGCACCATTCAATAAGGTCATGACTGATCTGGCCATGGACTCATCTCCACCAACCTGCCTTTTTCCCATAACCCTTAATTCCCCTACTAGGCAAAAATCTAAGCAACCTTAAATATAGTTACTGAGGTAGTCTCCACTGATTCATTGGGTAGAGAATTCCATAGATTCCTGTGGGAAAAGCAGTTCCTCCTCATCTCCTTCCTAAATTTACTCCCACGAATCTTGAGTCTATCTTCCCTAGTCTCGCCCACCAGTGGAAATAACTTTCCTGCTTCTATCTTATCTATCCCATTCATAATTTTATATATTTCTATAAGATCTCCTCGCAATCTTCCAAACGCCAGTGAGTACAGTCCCAGGTGACTCAATCTCTCCTCGCAGTCAAACCTCCTCATATCTGGAATCAACCTAGTGAACCTCCTCTGCACCACCTCCAAAACCAGTATATCATTCCTGAATTAAGGAGACCAGAACTGCACGCAGTACTCCAGCTGCAGCCTCACCAGTACCCTGTACATTTGCAGCACAACCTCCCTGCTCCTAAATTCAGTTCCTTTAGCAATGAAAGCCAGCATTCTATTTGCCTTCTTGATAGCCTCATGCATCTGCAAACCATCTGCTTCTGCGATTCATGTACAAGCACTCCCAAGTCCTTTGGTATATCAGTATGCTGTAATCTTTTACTTTATAAATATAATCTGATCTTCCACTTTTCTATCCAAAGTGGATGGCCTTGCATTTACCAACATTGTACTCCATCTGCCAGACCCTTGCCCACTCACTTAATCTATCTATATCTCTCTGCAAGCTCTCCCTATTCTCTATTCTATTTGCTTTTCTACTCAAAATAGTGTCATCAGCAAGTTTAGATACACTACACTCAGTCAGTCTCCTCTTCTAGATTGTTAATGTATACCATAAACAGTTGAGGATCCAGCACTGACCCTTGCGGCACATGGCTCACCACTGATTGCCAACCAGAGAAACACCCATGTGTCCTGACTTTCTATTGGTTAACCAATTCTCTATCCATGCTAACACATTCTCCCCAACTCTGTGCATCTTTATCTTATGAATAAGTCTTTTATGTGGCACCTTATCCAATGTTTTATGGAAATCCAAGTAAATAATGTCCATCTGTTCCCCTTTATCCACTGCGCTCATTCTTTATCCTCAAAGAACTTTAGTAAGTTTGTCAAACATGACCCACCTTTGCTGTACCTTTGAATCCATTTCTTTCCAGATGCCTCACTATTTCTTCTTTAATGATAACTTCAAGCATTTTCCCAGCTTCTGATGTTGAGCTAACTGGTGTATAGTTATCTGTCTTTCGCCTACATTCTTTCATAAACAAGGGCATGACATGCACCACCTTCCAGAGAATTTTGGTGAATTATCACCAAAGCCTTCAAAAGATTTGAAACAGCGAGAGGGAAGTCTGTTTTACATTCTGGCAAGAGTAAAATGTGAAGAAACACCTGTAGTGTCTGATTAAGGGTGGAGACCAAGGTTGTCCAGGTTTCACAAAACTGTGAGAGCTGTCAAGTTATGAGATGAAGCTGGCAGCTAGACAGAGCCCCCATTCCCCTCCAAAAAGAATGTCTCAAGTTTACAGGGAGTAAGATGAAGTGAATCACCAAATAAAATATCGTAATATTTAAGTGGAGAGGTAATAAAGGCATGAATGAGGTTACTGTTAAAAGCTTCTTTTCATTGGTTAGTAAAATGACTTCTGTTAGTTTCTTATTCTTTTAGTTTCTATAAATTCAAATTTAGAGTGGGTAGTTGTGATAATCATCAGTTATCCAGTTGTAAATTCAATATAACACAATCTGTGTCAGAACAAATAAAGGTAACATTTGATCAGGAACTTTATCTTGTTGAAAATGTAACTTGTTTAAAAATGCAACAGAATTTTTAAAATATTTCTTTCCACAGAAAATTTCTGCTGCTTGCAGATCAGCTCCTGACTGGGGTCCGTACATGAAACAGCACAGAGGGGAAATGATACAGAACCAGAGCTGATCTTCCAAAGCTCCCATCGAAGTACCTCTACTGACATGCCTGCTGTTCAGAAAAGATGTGAAGATCATGGCCTGAAAGATCTATAGCTACTCTGATATCTCACTGTAATTTCAATCCTTTCTGTAATTAATTTCCACTAATTTGAGTTATTCCAAAGTTATTTGGAACAGCTTGCAGCTCACTGGAACACGCATAGTCATCTGGGTACAGGGGTAATTACAGAATTAAATTCATCATGACCACGATTTTTACCCCATATAACTCTTGGGGTTAATGAATGGATTCCATTAATTGCTGTGTTTTCTTGAATTAGACCCAGAGTATGGTAAAGTTGAAAAAGCCCAGATCCACATTGATATTTGTCACCAATAGCCACCAGCTTATCATAACACAGACATTGATAGCTTTACATGTGATGAGTCCCTTCAAGTCATCTGAGACCAATTCTACTTTCTGTTCTTCAGGACCAATCTCAGTCCTTAGTACTGTTGTGTTAATTGATTATTACTGGAACAGCTTCCACTTCCCCATAGATCACTACAACAAAAGAAACAGGCCCTTCAGCCCATCTGGCCTAGTTCCTTAAGCCTGCACATGAACCACAGCCCTCCATACCTTTTCTAACCATGTACTTACCTGAATTTCTCTTAAAAGTTGAGATCAAACCTGCATCCACCATCCTATGGCAGCTAATTCCAAACTCTCCCTATACTGAGTGAATATGTTGCCCTTCAGTTGCTCATAAACCTTTCAACCTTAAACTATGACCTGTAGTTCTAATTTCACCCATCCCAGTGGAAAAAGCTTGCTTGCGTTTACCTTATGTATATTCCTCAGTACTTTGTATATCTCTATCAATTCTCCCCTCATTCTTTTACACTCCCGGGAATAAAATCCTAATCTGTTCATCCTTTCCCTATAACCAATTCCTCAAGCCCTAGCAACATCCTTCTAACTTTTACTGTGCTCTTTCAAGCTGTCATGCCTCAATCTGATCACCAGGGGATACCAGAGTCCTCCAGGCACTGAAGCTCCTCCTTGCTGGAATTTTTGGTTGATTATTTTCATCTGCATCTTGATTTAGAAATTAGACTGGGCTCATTTAGGTGCATCAAAGTTATTACATTGAAAGTCACGTGCACTCCATCTGCATTCAGGATCTGAAAAGGAAGAGTCAGCTTGGCTTTGTGTGTTCAGAGCCCTGCTTGATGAACCTATTAGGATTTCAACAAGGCCTTTGGTTGGTGTAGAAGGGTAGGTCTCAAGGAATTTATAGAGAGCTAGTTAGATGGATTCAAAATTGACTTGGAGGTAGGAAGTAGAGGCTGGTGGCTGAAGGTTGTTTCCTCCAGTGGAGACTGGTGACTGGTGGTGTGTTGGAACTCCTCTGGTTCATTATCTACATGAATGATTTGGATGCAAATGCACAAATCTTGATCAGTAAGTTTGTGGATGAAAGGAAATTGGGAATTTATGTTGATAGTGAAGAAGGTTATTGTAAATTACAAGGATATCTTGATCAGTTAGGGAAATGGGCTGAGGAGTGGTAAATGGATTTCAATACAGACAAATGTGAGGTATTGTTCTGAAAACTCAAACCAGTGTAGGATTATACTATGAATTTCAGGGAGCTGGGGAGTGTAATGGAACAGAGGGACTAGATAGCTGGTTGAAAGCAGCATCAGGGTTTTGAAAAAGGCCATTTAGCATGCTGGGCTTCATCAGCCAGGGCAATAAATATAGAAGTTGGGATGCTAACTTGCAGCTATGCAGGTTGTTAGTGAGACCACACTTGTAATACTTTGTACATTTTTGGTCACCGTGCTACCTGAAAGACAGACTTGAGGTGATTACCAAGGGAACAGTCACAGAACAGCACAAATTAAAGTAACTCCAAATCATAATGGACCAATGAAAGATGACTGTACAAATAGATAAGTAGCAGGGAATAAGTTACAGCAGCACCAGAATATCACAGTAATGCACAAAGTGCCATTAGTGCCAGTATTTGAGTCCTTGTGTCTGCTCACAGTTTCAGTCATTGTTCTGTGGGAGTGGTGTGATGGAGGCCACAGCTCTGGGGTAGAAGCTGTTCCTCAGTCTATTTGTTCTGGTTTTTAGTGTCCTGAACCTTTTGCTGGACGGCAGCGGGTCAAACAGGGAGTGGCCGGGGTGTGTGGTGTCTCTGGTTATGCTGATTGCTTTCCTCCTGAGTCTGCTGGAGTAGATAGGTAATGTACTGTCTCTCTCAACTCCATTTTCCTGCCTTCTCCCAGTAACCTTTGATGTCCTTACTAATTAAGACCCTATCAAACTTCTCCTTAAATATATCAAATGACTTGGCCTTCACAGCTGCCTGTGGCAATGAATTCCACAGGTTCATCACCCCCTGGCTAAAGAAACTCCTCCTCATCTCTGTTCTAAAGGGACACCCTTCTATTCTAAGCCTATGACCTCTCCTTCTAGACTCTTTTTCTACAGGAAACAGCCTCCCCACATGCACTCTATATAGGCCTTTCAATGTTCAGTATATTTCAATGAGATACCTCCTCATTCTTCTAAGCTCCAGCGATACTGGCCAAGAATAATCAAAAGCTCCTTATACCTTAACCCTTTCATTCCCAGGATCATTAGTTCCTAGCATTACATCTCTGCTATTATCTTCTAGTCTTCTCAATGTTAATGTGAATATTGCATTTGCCTTCTTTACTTCTGACTCAACCTGCAACTTAACTTTAGGGAATTGTACACAAGGATTCCTAAGTTTCTTTACACCTATGATTTTTGCTTTTTTTTATCCCATCAGGAAGATTGGTACATCCATCTGGGAGGTTGGGATAACTGCATTGTGCAGTAGACAATGGGGGCTCTATTACTGCTAGCTGTAATTCATTCTAACTTTTTGCCCGAAATTGCCCTGTGGAGTGATGGTGTGATGAACCGTTGTCTTCATTATAATCTAACAGTCCCCCTCTCTAAATGATGTCAGTAGGGAATTTCAGCGGCTCTGTGCTATTGAAATTCAGATTTAAATTCAGACATTAAGATTTGTGTTGGCCTTCACAGGACAAAAATGGGGAAACTGTTGGTTGCAGCAAAGCATTTAGTTTAAATGTTATGCTGTCAAAACTGGGAGTAGATAAATTGTACAGCCTCTTCTGTGTGTTGAAGTACAGTAAGGCACAGTCAAGATGATAAGCTGAGAGAAATAAAGTGCAAGCAGCCAGGCTAAACTCTTGTTTATGCAGCCTTTCTGTTCAAGCTTGGGAAACAAGGTCACCAGGCACACCAACACAGGATAAAGATGCCCATGAAGGATTATGTTACTAATTCTTGAGTTGTTTGGTGTTTAACATTTTGATTTAATTGGTTATTAACACCTGAAGTATGCATTGTGATTGGTATTGAAAATTATGGGATTCAGAAGTGCACAATATTTCTGTTAGATGAATATCTGTATCCAGCTAGTCATTTTCTGTTTCAAAATGGCATTTCTTTGTTCAAATTTCAGAAGAGTTTTTTGACAGGAACCAGACTGTTCTCCTTGTGCACAATTAAATAAAGTGTGATTGAAGCAATTTGCCAGAGTCTAGTTAATCAGCAATGGCACTATGACTAGTCACCCACAACTTTACTTTCCATCTTTCCCACATAAAAGGGCCCCTGTAATACAACACTTCAAATTTCCCATTATTCCTGAAGTTCTTACTCCAAACCAAACCGGTACTAAGTATCTCCCTCCTGGTCAACAAGCTCAAACTCTTAGACCATTGCTGTAAACCAAGCCATTATCTGACATATGCAACAATGTCCAATCATGTAAATTAGCACAACACTAATGCTGCACAATTCCTGCAACTTGTTCATAAGTGCAATAGACCCAAGTAGATTTCCTGCTGATGTGGTTCTTGGATTACTTAGTGGTTTTCACAAACACTGAACTTTCACTAACTTGTGCGAAGCATTAGACAAAATGTAGTCCTTACTGCCATAATGTTTCACAGAACTATATGAAGGTAGAAGTCAATTCTACTTCCTCCCCATCAAATCCACACACAGAATTTCTGATGTTAGCATTCTGTTTCAAATTCTCTCTGTATGACTACTCTGTATGATAGACTTAATGTGTAGTAATCTTATCAAAATCATCCGAATTTTGCCTTCAGAGCAGAAGTAAATTAAAGAACACTTGGCAATATATCACATTCTCTTCATCACTGTGCCTAAATTCTGGATTATCCTCAAAGATTCTGCACAATCCAGGCCATGTAGTTCTTTTCATAGCTACCATCAAACAGAATTAGAGAAACCTGAAGCTCCACACCACCAGGTTCAAAAACAATGTCCCTTTTTGACTATTTGCACAATGATAATCACTACTTCAGTACAGTAATGCTATGGCCACTTTTTGGGTGTCGGGGTAGAGATACATCTCAACCAAAGAAGGTGTAAAATGCCTCTTCACTCTGCTGGCCTGTAGGTCACTGATCAGGGTCACGTAAAACCATGGGAGCAGGTAATGGATGGTCGTATTAGCAGCTGGTGCATAATCACAAGTCATGGTTATGCAACCACTGATACCAAACAGACAATCACTGAAGTGTTTTGATAATGGCCAGGGTCACCAGCCCTGTAAAGATACTGCCCAGAAGGGAATGCCAAACCACTTCTGTAGAAAATGTTCTTAGAACAATCACAGTCATAGACCACGATTACCTATATAACACGACATGGTACATAATGATGACAATTGCCATTTTGCACTACAATGGACATTATTGTCTAATTATATTGTATGACTTTTTATAACTTACATTGATGTTTTTCTTGTGAATGTTGTCTCTGATACAATGTGCCTGTGATGCTGGTATAAATAGGCTTTTCATTGCACCTGTAGAAACATCCATTTGTGCAAATCACAATAAACTCGACTTGAGTTTAACTTTGTGAATTTCCTGCACAAGAGCACTGTTGGAGCACTTTTGTGAAAAAAAAGTCTGCAGCAATTCAAGAATCCAGTTTACTATCAACTTTCAAGGTGCAATTAAAGATAACCAATTGAAGAGACCTGCTTCATCCTTTCCAAATGGCCTAGAGCTGAGCAGTTGAAAGGCTGGCCCCTTGAAGGAGGCAGTAGATATTTATATAAACAATCCTGACCAACACAGGATTTCAGTAACCTGCAGTGGAACTGCAAGGTCTGTACAGCTGATTGACTGAATGACTTCAGCAGGGTCAACATCAGAGTACTAGTGTAGGGAACACAAGCTCTGTTTGGTAAACCGAATACTGCAGATTCTTGCTACAGATCTGCCGTCCTTTGTGTGGCCCATACTAGAGTTTCATCTGATTTGTCAATATGTTGGAGGTAGTGTATGATGGCAACGGTGCTGAACAGATGCTAACGGGCAACTTCAGGATGAAAACATTAGTTGGAGGTAGTGACAGGCCATAATTGCCTGAAGATGTTCCTTTGCTTCTAGGACTAAGAGGAGCCTATAGGTGTGGCTCCAGCAGAGATATCTGGATATGTCTCATAATGTGTTTATAACGAAAGGTTGTCTGGGTGTATCAGCAGAGGATGAATGAGCGTGTGTGTGTAATTTTGTATGTGTTTGCATGTGTATCTGTGTTAATGTGGGTTGCGTTTTGTATGTGTGTGTGTGTGTGTGCACGTCTGTGTTTCTGTTTGTGTGTGTGTGTCTGTATGTGTTTGTGTGTGTGCCTGTATGTGTTTGTACGTATTTGTGTGTCTGTATATATGTGAGTTCTGTTTTGTATCTGTTTATGTGTGCGTGTGTTTGTATGTGTCTGTGTTTTTGTGTGTACCTGTGTATGTTTTTTCTGCTTGTGTATGTGTGTCTGCATGTGTTTGTGTGTGCCTGTATGTGTTTGTATGTGTGTGTGAATATATGTGCTTGTGTTTATGTGTGTGTCTATGTACATGTGAGTTGTGTTTTGTATGTGGTTATGTCTGTGTGTGTGTGTGCGTGTTTGTATGTGTGTGTGTGTGTGTTTGTGTGTGTGTGTGTGTGCGCGTGCGTGTGCGTGTTTGTATGTGTGTGTGTGTGTGTGTGTGTGTGTGCGTGTTTGTATGTGTATGTGTGTGTGTGTGTGTGTGTGTGTGTGTGCGTGTTTGTATGTGTATGTGTGTGTGTGTGTGTGTGTGTGTGTGTGCGCGTGCATGTGCGTGTTTGTATGTGTGTGTGTGTGTGTGTGTGTGTGTGTGAGTGTTTGTATGTGTATGTGTGTGTGTGTGTGTGTGTGTGTGTGTGCGTGTTTGTATGTGTATGTGTGTGTGTGTGTGTGTGTGTGTGTGTGCGCGTGCATGTGCGTGTTTGTATGTGTGTGTGTGTGTGTGTGTGTGTGCGTGTTTGTATGTGTATGTGTGTGTGTGTGTATACAATGAAATGTGATCACTAGAGTCAAAGTGAATGTGTGAGTAGCATAGAGGATGACTGACCTGGGGAGTAGAGCTGGGTGTCTTTGTCCTGGGAGGTGGGCCAGAATGGGTGAGTAGAAGTCATGAGACTTGTAGCTAACTCAACTAAACTTGTCCAAATCAATGCCGTCACTGAATTTCTTCTGACCTGAGCTTTGATCCATAGTGCCTCAGTGTAGACACGAGGAAATCTGCCTCAGTGTAGATGTTGTTTTGTCTGGCTCATTGTTGCTTTCACATCATTTCAGTATCTTGGGTATCTGCTGGGGAAAGATCCTCCCTCCAATTTTCCACTTCCTTTAAGAATATATTTATGCTATTGTTACTAAATGTGACGATGCTCCGTGTCTGGTGATAGATCCTTTTCTGCCATCGACGTCCCTGCATTGACTCCCAATGGTGGTGTCCATTTGTGGTCAGCTCCCTTTGAGAAAAACTCAAGATATTGTCATTTGCACAAGTACTTGTGAGCAGGTGCAATAAAATAAAGCTTTACTTGCAACTGTATCACAGGGACTTAGCTTCAGAGACATAACATTCGTAAGAAAATTCATAAGCTGGGGGATCGGGAATGGTTCTCCATTCCAGACATGAATTGTCCTCGGTAGAGTGAGTCCCCGGCCCAAAGTACAGAGCTATCAATCCGAGGTTAGTTCCTCTACTGCCCGTCAATTTCCCCGTATAATGGTTGGAACTACCCCGATTCTATGTCCGTGGACCCCAGGCGAAGCACAGGATATGATCTCTAATGCCCCAAATCCTCTTAAGAAACCCGCTGCCTTCCTAAATTGGCTTGAGCAGACCTGTATTATTTATGATCCTTTACCCGCTGATATAAGACTTCTTTTACAAGCTGCCTATGGAACAACATGGGCCACCATGAGAGATCGTTTGCCATTCCCCTAGGTGAGGGAGGAATATGGAGAACTGGTGATTCCCAAAACGGAAATGAGAGTAGGGATACCTGGTTACGAGGGAGAGGGAGAGAAGCAGTAATGCAGAGTGCTCAGCAACACGGGGACTTCTCCGAGGTCACTAGATGTCTACAAAAAAGAGGGGAATTGGTACCCGAGTTCATTGCCCATTTCAGAGAGACCTGGGATGAGTGGGCAGGGATTCCCCTGAATGCTAATCACCAGTTAGCAGAACAAACCCTGCTTAATTGTCTGGAATCCGGATATGTCCAAACCTATAAAATGGAAGTACTAGACTGGCAGAATAAACCATGGACTGACGTAATAACGACCCTGGTCAATATGGATAGGGCAGGCCTTTTCCCTGCTCCCAGAATGAAACCGATGTATCGGGACCGACCCCACCGGAATCCCGATCACAGAACAAAGGGACGCCCCAGGGTTTTAGGGTTCAGCGGGATCGCTCCAATGATGTATGCCGAAGGTGCAGCAGGAAGGGTCATTGTAAGGTGCCCGAAATCCCAGCGAACGCTCCAGCAGCACATAATCCTGGCCCCCGTGCCTTTATTTTCTCACAGCCTTTCGGCCCTAGCCTGGCACAGGTCTAGGGGTGCCCCAGGAGGGAGGAGTGGCAGGCTACTTGAATTCGAGTTTCTTGTGAAGGAGATGAGGCGTCCATGATCAGACTCCAAGTGGGTGGAGTGGAAGTGGCGGCCTTAATTGACACAGGGGCAACTATGTCCTCCATCCCTCCCTCCTTGGGATACAGCCCAGTGGAGCGCAGATCTCAACCATTGGAGTTGCAGGAATCCCCCTCCGAGAACCTCTATCTATACCCAGCCCTATTAAAGTAGGGAACCGGGAAATAGTAGACACTTTCATCATCTCCCCTCCTTTATTAGGCAGACAAGCGCTTTGTAAACTAGGAGACAGAATTTTCTGCACTAAGAAAGGGGTTTTCCTCAACCTTCCTGCCCCACAGATGTATCAACTGTCATGTGCTCTGGCCTCCGAAAAGAATTTTACCCCGGCCCCTTTGGCCAGCAGAAGCCCAACCCTCTACTGCTGGTCTCTCCACCTTCATCCCTACTGTGATTTTCTCCACCACCTGTGGAACGCGCTTAGAATGGACTAGACCCCTGCGCTGAGCATTTTGCATTGGGTGTTTGGGACTAGTGGACAACTTGACCGACTTCACTGCTCCGCTCGGTACCTGAGCTCCGCCCTAGTGTAAGAAATGGATTACCCGGCTCCTGGACACGGACGATTAAACAAATCAGACACATTATGTGTCTTTTGGACTGGAAGGCCTTGGGGTACGGGCTCACCTTTCCAGGCATCAGGAAGACTTATTCCAGGAATCTATACCACGTGACGATAGCCGTCAAGCCGCCATACGGGGCAAAGTGTATGGTCAATCTAGTGAGTCAGGTAGGGGAACTTGAATCCAAGTCCTTTGAGGCCTGTCATATCGCAACATTGCAGGAAAAGGAGGTCGTGCGGGTGTCGAGGGAAGGAAAGGGTGGTCTTATCTACTTTGACACGACCTACGTTGGGGCCACCTTTCAAAGACAACAACCCCCAGAAGATCCCCAAGAGCAGGGTCCGCTGTTGTTGCAGGAGGTACCCAACTTTCTCTGGGCTCAGCACAAGACCCATGTGGGACGGGCGATCTCAGCCCGACCACATCAGGTGCGATTATGTGACGGAGAACACCTTCCTTGTGTTCAACAATATCCCCTTTCCACAGCTGCCCAACAAGGCATAGTGCCCGTTATTAAGTCTCTGTTGGAGCAAGGGCTGCTTAAGAAGACCCAGAGCCCTTGCAGTACACCGATACTTCCCATCCCGAAACCCAATCGGCCCAGTGCATGGAGGTTTGTCCAGGACTTACGAGCCATAAATGATATTGTGGTGCCCATTTCGCCCATCGTACCTGATGTAAATCAGATTCTTACCTCCCTGCCCGTCGATGCTTGGTTCTTTACGGTAATCGATCTGTGCTCAGCATTCTTCTTGGTACCTCTACATGAAGATAGTCAGTACCTGTTCGCCTTCACTTATGGCCCCGCCTGCCTCAGGGGTATACCGAAAGCCCCACTGTCAATGCCGCGGTCGTTCATCGCGACCTAGAAGAGTGTCCTCCCATCCGATCGGTCCTCCTCCAGTACGTCCATGATCTTTTAGTCGTTTCCCCAGACATTGACGCTTCTATGTCCGACTCCGTTACAGTCCTGACACATTTGGCGCATTGCGGCCATCGAGTCTCAAAACAGAAACCTCAGCTCTGTCAGACTCAAGTGCAGTACCTGGGATATGAACTTAGTGAATGATGTCGACAGCTGGGCAAGCACAGGATAGCGGCCATTCTCGGTGTTCCTTTCCCAAAGATGCGCCGGGAGATCCTCGCTTTCCTGGGCATGGTCGGTTACTGTCGTCAGTGGATACCAGAATATAGGGTACATGATGCTATCCTGCGTGAAACTACCAGGCCGGACACTCCCGAAGCAGCCATTGACACACCTGACCGACGAGCTGCCTTTGAACATCTCAAACATGCCATCTCGACCGCACCCGCGCTGGGATTACCACAGTACGACAGGCCATTCTGCCTCCACATGTACGAGAAAGACAGTTTCGGGACAGCTGTATGACTCAGGAGCACAGCTCCAACCAGCGCCCGGTAGCTTATTACTCTATCCTATTGCCTGCTGCCTGTGGTCTGAGGGATGCACTCTTGCCTAAGGGCAGTGGCGGCCACCACAGAACTGATAGAGAAGGCTTCTACGATCATTCTGGATCATCCATGTACTGTTGTAACACTCCATGCCGTACTCCTACTCCTTATTTCCGGCACCACCCAACATTTCTCAGCAGCACGACGAACTGGCTATAAGATCATCTTGCTGTCCAGCCCCAATCTGTCATTCCACCACTCTGCTTCTACCAACCCCGCCTTCTTCCTGTCACCTTCCGGGGGAAACTCCAGCCGCCTGCACAGAGGCGTCTTCCTTTGACTGTATATTGGAAGTTCAGGCCGATGCATCTCCCCGTCCGGATCTAAGCGATAAACCCCTGCAGAATGCTGATCTGGTCCTGTTCACTGACAGATCCTCCAGCCGCCCATCTGATGGAATGATATTGGCCGGATATGCTGTCACCTTGTACCAGGTTGTGCTGGAGGCCTACGGCCTTCCGAATGGCCGAGCTCTTCGACCCCCTCCGTGCATGTGTGCACGCCACGGACAAATCTGCCACTATATATACCGATTCCAGGTACGCATTTGGAGTGGTGCATGATTTCGGCCAACTGTGGAAGAACCGCGAGTTTATAACATCGGGGGGGGGAGGGGAAACACATCAAGCACTAGTGACTACTGATTGGTACACGACCTATTGTCAGCGATCCTCCTTCCCTGCAGCATAGCGGTGGTCAAATGTGCGGCCCATTCGGGGCGCGCCGACGCCGTATCCCTCGGTGATGAACTGGCTGATGCGACGGCCAGGCGGGTGTCCATGGAAGGTGGCTGTATTGTCCAGGCAGCGTCCCTAGTTGCTCCCCCTCCTTTTCCCGATATTGCGCAGGCCCAACGATGTGTCACAGTCCCTGAACATTGCTCATGGGAGAGGGCCGGTTGCACGATTACAAATGACATCTATACGCACCCGGATGGCCGCCCCTGTCTCCCCGCGCCCTCTTTTTGCCCCTGGTTCGCCTTGCTCATGGGAGGACTCACATAAGCAAAGGGGGGATGCAGCACAACACCGGCCAACACTGGTTTGCCCCGGGCATAACAAGCAGTATCGAGAGGTTAATCCGACGGTGTGATGTTTGTTAGTGACGGGGGGGAGGGGGGTAAATCCCTGGCCGGTCATGACCGCCTCCCCATGCCTGACTCCCCGTTTGAAAAGCTACAGGTCGACTTTGTTCATATGCCCCCAGCAGCAGGATACCAATACATCCTGGTAATAATAGACATGTTTACCCAATGGGTTGAAGCCTAACCCACACAAAAAAATGATGCCCGCACAGTAATTAAGGCATTGACTAAGGAGCTGATACCCTGTTTTGGGATCCCCAGGGAAATAAACAGTGACAGGGGAACTCACTTTACCAATAAGATGGTGCAGTTACTGATACAAGAATTAGGGATTGAATGGAAATTACACACCTCTTACCACCCCCAATCCTCTGGCATGGTAGAGAGAGTAAATGGAGAAATAAAGAATACCTTGGGGAGACTGTGCCAGGATACAGGACTGAGATGGCCAGAAGTCCTCCTCCTGGCCCTTTTCAAAATGAGAAATCAAAAAAATCACAAAACCGGCCTCACCCCTTATGAGGCTCTAATGGGCCGGGCCATGCCATCGGGGATTGAGCCTTCACTGTCAGGGGTGACCTTAATGGGGGTGGAAGAGAAGAGCCTTGAGTATGCCCTGGCACTCTGCAAAGTCGCTGGGAGGTCATATGACAAAGTAAGGGAAAGACAGAGTCCTCTCACAGATGAGCCTATGCACCCCTTTCAGATAGGGGACTTAATGTTGCTAAAAGTATTAAAAAGATTCTCTTTCCCCCAGGTGGAACGGACCCTACCAAATGCTGCTTGTTAACCACACCACCATTAAGCTACAAGGAAAAAGAGGACTGGGTTCACGCCACCCACTGCAAGCGTTACTCACCTCCCGACCCACCGTGCCCAATTGACAGCCACAGGAGACCGGCATCTGAACCCTGTGCACAAGACAAGCAATGCAGCCCCGAAACCCACTGTTGCCAGAGGCGCTGGGCCATGCCTGCTTCGTACTTCTACTGACTATCGGGGGGGTGGGAGGCAAAATGGGGAATCTGTGGTGGGATACCCACCTCAAATTATATGGACTGGAGAGGGTGATATTGTGTTAGTCTGTGTATGTGGGTGTGTTCAAGCATGCTGTATTAGGGCGTGGAGTTCCTTGTTTACCTCGAAATCCAGAAACGATGTGATGCAGTTAGTCAGAGCACCCATTCCCCATGAAGAAGAAATCTACTCCTTTCGGTAATAGAGAAGCAAGGGGTGTTGATCATAATAGATCAACGAGGGGACCTGTGGTGGTGAAAACTCTGCATTTGTAGAATGTTCCTTGCTTGCTGCTAGAAGCCCCTGTTTTGGAACATTCGGCTTAACGTCAAAGGTGCTAAACAGTTACTTCTGTACGAGTCATGTTTATCAGAGGTGTTAACACCTTTCTTCTGCAGAGTTATGTTCTTACGAGAACTGCCACGTAAGTAGCTTAATAATTCACCGCAGCCTAGAGCTTCTGCTTTAAAGCAAAGAGCAGTCTGTTCTAGCTAAAACTGTAGACTAGACATGACATACGAAGTTATTACCCCTTTTGTACGTCAAACTGTTTCACCTTTCTGTATAAGAAGTCAACATGTTTATGCATCGGGTCAGTCTCTCCACCGTGCCGGTTGGCTCTCCGTGATCATCACGACAATAAAGGTTCTCGCTGCGAACTGAGCCCAGAGAGTCTCTGTCTTTTATTTTAAGTAAAGTGTTAAAACTCTGCGACAGCAACTTCCAACAGTACAACAGTAAAAGCTTGTTAAGAGAATTCAGTGACACTGCAGATCTCTCAATATTAACCAGTTAGACACTATTGGTTTAGTCTCACAGAATGTGTTATTGGTTAAAAGGTAACAGGTTCATATACAAAAGTAAAGAAACCAAAACGTGTTGTAGAAGCAACACACACAAAATGCTGGTGGGACGCAGCATTTGTGTGTATTGTTTGAATTTCCAACATCTGCAGATTTCCTCATGTTGTAGAAGGAGTGTCACCGAAAAGTTGGCACATGGATTCTGTCAGCCGATCATTTTACTGAACAGATTCATCAGGAGGTGAAACATGGAAACTGATACATCAGATCATCCACCACCTACTCTACACTGATCTTACATTAATCCCATTCTTACTTGTCTTACGTTCTCTTCAACTGCTTGCAGATTCTACCATTAATTAAGTGGTAGAGACATACTAGGGGTAATGCACTATAGTCAAATAGCCTACAGACCTGCAGGCCTTTGGGATATGGGAGGAAACTGCGTGAAGCAAAGAAACCCATGTGATTATGCAAACTCCACCAGATCATAACACAAGGGCAGGATTGAATTTGTGCCTCTGCTGTTGTGACAAAGTAGCTCTACTTCCTCTATGCCATTATGCCATCCACATTTAAGAGTATCTAATTTCTAGGGATCTTACTGTTCTTATCTTCAATTCACCCTGGTACCTTGGTACCATAACATCTGGAATACCCATTAAGCTAAACAGATTTATACTTGTACAAATGATAATAAATTTGCCTCCGTCTTTAACTTTTCTCAAAAAGAGCTGACCACAAATTCACACCACAATTAGAATTGATTGCAAGAACATCTTTCACCATTAACTACCGCAAAAGGGCTGTCTCTGTGCAGGGAGCACCCTCACTTTTAATAACTATGCTTTTGAAAGAGGTTAAAAACTTTAGAGAAGATCTTTCCCCAGCTGACACCCAAAGTACTGGTGATCATAATCCCATTAGTTTGATGATTATTATGGAGAAGGTTAGGACTGGTCCATGGGTTGTGATTCTAAATTGAAGAAAGGCCAGTTTTGATGGTATCAGAAAGGATCAGGAAGTGTAGATTGGGGCAGGTTGTTTTCTGGTAAAAGTGTGCTTGGTAAATAGAAGGCCTTCAGGAGTGACATTTTAAGACCACAGAGTTCGTATGTTTCTGTCAGAATAAAAGGCAAGGCTAACATGATTAGGGAACAGTGTTGCAAGAGATATTGAGGCCCCAGATAAGAAGGACATACGTAGCAGGTACAGGCAGCAAGGAACAAAAGAGAACTTGAGGAGTATAAGAAATACAAGATAAAACTTAAGAAGGAAATCTTGTTTGGTAAAAGAAGGCATGAAGTTGTTCTAGCAGGCAAGGTGAAGGAGAATCCCAAGGGTTTCTACAGATATATTAAGAGTAAAAGAATAGCAAGGGACAAACTTCGTCCTTCTGAATATCAGAGTGGTCATCTATGCATGGAGCTGAGAGAGATGGGGGAGATTTATTTGAGAGGTGGACTATAGAGATGAAGTAAAATAGTAGTGAGGTTATGGACTGTACATGATTACAAAGGAGGAGGTCCTTGCTGTCTTGAGACAAATTAGGGTGGACCGGACAAGGTGTTTCCTCAAACCTTGTGGCAAGTTACTGCAGAAAGTGAAGGGGCCCTAGTGGAATTATTTAAAAAGTCCTAGGCCCTTGGTGAGTTGCTCAAGAATTGGAGAATAACTAATGTTGTTTCATTGCCTAAGAAAATCTCTCTGATTAAGGTGGGAGATTATAGGCGGATGAGCCTTTTGTTGGTAGTGATTAAGTTATTAGAAGAATAGGTACACAATGCTGGAAGAACTCAGCAGGTCAGACAACATCCGTGAGAAAAGAGTAGCCAACATTTTGGGTCGAGACCCTTCATCAGGAATGGGGGGGGAAGAGAGGGCCGAAGCCCAGTAATAGAGATAGGGGAGGGGGTAGGGCCTAG